>NC_092658.1:3299166-3902500 GCF_032118995.1 Asterias amurensis | reverse complement strand
TTCCGAAAGGAAGAAATCAACCACTTAGAAATGTAGTGTAGGGAGCATATATTTCTGGAATACACTAGTATGTACCAGTACATGCATGACTATCTTTCTTAAAGGCAGTGGACACTATTGGTAAAAATATTACTCAAAATAATTGTTAGCATAAAACCTTACTTGATAACGAGTAATGGGGAGAGGTTGATGGTATAAAACATTGTGAGAAACGGCACCCTCTGAAGTGCCATAGTTTTCGAGAAAGAAATAAATTTCCACGAATTTGATTTCGAGACCTCAGATTTAGAACTTGAGGTCTCGAAATCAACCATCTAAACACACACAACTTCGTGTGACAAGGGTGTTTTTTCTTTCATTATTATCTCGCAAGTTCGATGACCGATTGAGCTCAAATTTTCACAGGTTTGTTATTTTATGCATTTGTTGAGATACACCAACTGTGAAGGCTAGTCTTTGACAATTACCAATAGTGTCCAGTGTCTTTTAATAAATTGTTTGTGTATGTGTACACTGCACTTCAAGCTGGACTGTTCATGCATTCACCAATTAATTAGCCTTTCATAGAAGACAATAAATTAAGTACAGTCATGCCAAAATATTTTTTAATGAGCAATAACGTGTCCATACTAATTTTGTCCAGTGCACACCTCATATAGTACAATGTACATGACATAAAGCCCAGTGTGCAATCATTTACACATCTATCCGAGTGTAAATAAAGTATGTCACACATGAACTGTTCATATCCATTTTTCTTTGCATATTATGTGAAGGGTCATCCTAATATTTTCCCAAAGTATTATGGTAAATGGTAACAAGATTTTTGCGGGGGAAAAAATAAGTGCCACTTTGATTAGAAATAAAAAAAAAGTGTGTCAACAAATCTTAAAATCTCAAAAGATCGTCTGAAGGGGACTCTTCAAAAATTGGTGTGGTGTCCATTGGAATGCTGCCCTAAATATGACCTCGGGTCGATTTCACAAAGAGTTAGGACAAGTCCTAACTTAGGACTAGTCCTAGGAGATATACAAATTGCATGGATAGTCCTAAGTTAGGACGAGTAACTGGTCCTAACTCGAGATAAGACTAGTCCTAACTCTTTGTGAAATCCACCCCAGAGATCTAAGCACTTGGAATCCACTAAACATGGATGAATTTGACGTACTTGATGAAAACACCGCGGTCAATTGACTGCTTTCTCATAGAGTAGACAGTGTATTCAACTGAAACATTCACATGTGACTTTTGTTGTGTCATTCTTAATAAGTTTGTCTATTAATTAGCATAGCATAACATAACAAAAATCGAAATGTATACATATAAGCCCCTAAATTTATGTATGAAAACAACATCGAGAAAAGAAAAAAAAAATGATGGGCTCTCTTTAATTTAATGTGTGTACCTGCACTGATTAACAACTAGTCATGGGTAGCACCAGGCCTGGGTGTAGTACACAGTATACAGGTAGACAGATACTAATAATAAGCAATCCCTCGACGTCGAGGAAGATGTTCTCCACAGAATAAACTAAGTTATTAGGGTTGAGGTAGCTGATGCCTCTAAAGGTAGACAGAGACCATTTACATGTAACCCTTGTTTACAAATAGAGTGACCTTAAGACACTGGACACTATTGGTAATTGTCAAAGACCAGTCTTCTCACTTGGTGTATCTCAACATACATAAAATAACCAACCTGTAAAAATTTGAGCTCAATCGGTCGTCGAAGTTGCGAGATAATAATGGAAGAAAAATAACCCTTGTCACACGAAGTTGTGTGCGTGTTGATTTCGAGACCTAAAATTCTAAACTTGAGGTCTCGAAATCAAATTCGTGGAAAATTACTTCTTTCTCAAAAACTACGTCACTTCAGAGGGAGCCGTTTCTCATAATGTTTTATACCATCAACCTCTCCCCATCACTCGTCACCGAGAAAGGTTTTTTGCTAATAATTATTTTGAGTAATTACCAATAGTGTCCACTGCCTTTAAGACAGATACCTGGATGTTATAGACCATTACATGTATGAAACCCTTGTCAAAATGTACAAAATATTCACATAGTGCAAATATGTGATTTCAAAAGGCTACATAATATTATTGGGTATACAATGTAAGACAATTTTATGTCATAACCATAATGTGACACAATACAGTACATCAGAGGTATCAAGAATAACTGCCAAATAAATTTAGAGATGTGCCTCCCTTCTTCATGTCAAAATGTAAAAATAATCACAGTGGAAATATGTAATTTCAAAGGCTACATGTACATAGCAGGTATCCAATGTACATGTACAAAAAAAACCATTACATAACATACAGTTAAAACAAAAGGTGATGAAATTACAGTACACAATGTACACACTATGCTGTGCATATTGTTCTATTACTTTGGTTGATTTATTCTATGTCAAGTGAAAGAGAAAAAGCAACTAGCCGTACCCTTGCACACACAAAAAAACAGTGTCTGTAGGTCATTAGGTAGGTGTCCTCTATACACTGCAGCCTCCCCCTGGCTCGTCGTACTGTACTGTGTACAGGCAGGCAAGCTGTTAACCGCTACGACCATGTAGGAAGGAAAATCCACTCTTCCTCCATGATCCATGCTTCCGCTATGTTTTGATGCATTGTTGCGATAGTAACTAACCTACATTTACCTGTATACTATCAAAGATTGATGAATGCACATCAATCAGCGCAATTAATATAGTTCAAAGTCCTCATGTACAGAGATGGAGTAGTACGTAGGATTTCAGGTAATAATAACAATAATAATATCAAAGTCTTATACACATGTAATAATAATAATAATAATATCGAAGTCTTATAGCGCATGTATCTCCCAAACAAGGTACTCATGAAGGTGCTTCATATAATACAAACTTATATTCTTATAATGTATGCTTCGTTTTTGAAAGGGCAATTGCACTTGCAGGGAACCAAGGCATTTTCTCTTTGATAAAGGGCACCCTACAAGTCCATGTATGATTGAATTGTAAATTTCAAGGGCACCAAGGCAATGATCATGGGGCATTGAGGCAATCCCTATTGTTGCCTCCGTGAAGTATCAGGCCCGCAATTTGGAGCGAGTAGTATTCAATGTAGATTGATGACTGCACATCAACAGTGTAATTAGTAGAGTTCAAAGACTCATCTTTTATTAGGTAGGGTAGTAAGATTTGTAAGCGCCATTATGTCAGATTGTCTGTTGTTGGCGGTGTGGTGGATAATGGGTAATTATTAGTACTGTAGTGTATGTCACGTAAATTGATGACCACACATCAACAGTGTAATAAGTAGAGTTCAAAGACTCATCTACTTAGGTAGGGTAGTAAGATTTGTAAGCGCCATTATGTCAGATTGTCTGTTGTTGGCGGTGTGGTGGATAATGGGTGATTATTAGTACTGTATGTCACGTAAATTGATGACCGCACGTCAACAGCGTAATAAGTAGAGTTCTACAAAGTCTCCATCCCTCCCAGAGATAGAGTGGTTAGGTTTTGTAAATACTGGCTTTATGTCTGGTCTCTGACATTGTTTTGTTGTTGTTGTCCTTGTCATGCTCAAGTCAGGCCTGATACTTAACGGAGGCAGCACAGGGGATTGCCTCAACCCCCTGGGAATTGCCTTGGTGTCCTTAAAGGATTTGGGTACTTTTTCAAAATGTCCATAGATTTACATTAAACTTACAGGGTTTGAAGATATTAATGATAGTGGAAAGCTTCCCTTCAAATATTACTTACTGAGGTGCTGTGGTTTTTGAGAAATGGGTAAAAAAAATGTCATGAAAAAACGTTTGTAAATGATTAAAATAATTTTCATGACATTGTTTTACTCATTTCCCCAAAACTACAGCACCTCAGCACTTAATATTTTCAGGGAAGCTTTCTACTATTATTTTCTCCAAACTGTGTAAGTTTAGTGTAAATCTGTGGACATTGTGTTTTTTTGTCCTACAAAAGTTACATAGACCCTTTAAAGACAGTGGACACTTTTGGTAATTGTCGAAGACTAGCCATCACAGTTGGTGTATCTCAACATATATGCATAAAATAACACACCTGTGAAAATTTGAGCTCAATCGGTCATCGAACTTGCGAGATAATAATGAAAGAAAAAACACCCTTGTCACACGAAGTTGTGTGTGTTTAGATGGTTGATTTTGAGACCTCAAGTTCTAAACTTGAGGTCTCGAAATCAAATTCGTGGAAAATTACTTCTTTCTCGAAAACTATGGCACTTCAGAGGGAGCCGTTTCTCACAATGTTTTTTACCATCAACCTCTCCCCATTACTCGTCACCAAGAAAGGTTTTATGCCAATAATTATTTTAAGTAATTACCAATAGTGACAACTGCCTTTAAAATGTAGACATTAAAAATGTCCTCATACAGGTAGGCTTCCTCTTGGGGGGAAAATGGCTTGGTGCCCTTACCCTTTCAAAAATGAAACGTAGACATGAAAAAGTCATCGTCTGTCATAGGGAAAAAGCATTAAATTAAAACACTTTATGCCTCACTTTTTTTCTTATACTATGTTGGCTATGATTGTATAATGATTTATGACTTATGGATTTTTGATATTTTTCGAAGATTCGTGTTTGTGTTGCGTTGTTTATTATGTAACATTATTTATTCATGCCTACATGATAATATAATTGTAAATAACCTGTCACTTGTCTTTGTAACAGCAATCATGAAATAAATGTTTATTGAAATGAATTTAACTGAATTGAATATATAGTCAGATTGATCGTTATTGGCAATTATAATAATGGAAGAATTACACTACACTAATGATGCAATCAATTAATGACAAGAATTATGCAGTCTTTTTTATTTCTTGCAGTCCTAAAGTAAACAGCCTTTTAATTACAACGTATTATATAACACCCAATTAGGCCTTCACCAGTTGAATTGGAAGTTTGTAGATCGCTCAGCGTTCACTAATAAATCCATTTTATGGTCGGTGTGTACGTCATAATAATAATCAATGAGTCTGTTGTTTGTCTTTTTGTGTTTTTGTGTTTTTATGTTTGTATGTTTTTTATGTTTTGTTTACTCATTAAAGGAACACGTTGCCTTGGATCGGACGAGTTGGTCTTTGAAAAGCATTTGTAACCGTTTGTTATAAAATGCATGGTTAGAAAGATGTTTTAAAAGTAGAATATAATGATCCACACAATTATCACTCAAAATTGCACGGCTTTCATTTTACGTCGCGAACTAACGGTCGGCCATTTATGGGAGTCAAATTTTTTACTCCCATAAATGGCCGACCGTGTTTGTCGACGAGGTAAAACAAAAACCACACAATTTCGAGGCATATTTGTGTAGATCATTGTATTCCACTTTTACAACATCTTTCTAACAATATCGATTTTATAACAAACGGTTACAGAACACTTTTCAAAGACCAACTCGACTGATCCAAGGCAACGTGTTCCTTTAAGCCTCTGTACTTCATAGAGCTACATGTATATGTTATTGTAGGTAATTTTTAGCTGATTTTGATTTGCATTTGTGTGTATTAAGCGCAGGGAAGAACAGTTCATTGACAACTGATGGGGCTGATGACCCGGCTAATAACATTTTGTTAACAAATGTTCTAGGTGTTACAAGATTTTAAAAGATATTGAATAATAAACCACAATTGGGAAGCTGACTGGATAAATTTTGAATCAAGATTTGATATTTACTTCTTCTTTTTTCTTGAACTGTATATTACTGTATCTTACTGTTTGTTGCAATCTTGGCCTAATAAATAATAATAAAAAATAAAAGACAAATGAAGAATCCATTCAACTTGGCTTCCCCTCATTAATTGGAAAATTCAATTTTCATTTCAAAAAATGTTCTTATTATGAAACAATTAGTACACTATTAAAACATGTACATGTACATTGTAATTGTAATTGTATTACATGTATATTACACTGTACATTGTATAATGTTCCCACCAAGGTCAGTTTTGTTTATGTGTAAAGTCTACATGTACGTACACACGCTTGCTGATATTTATATTAGTTTATTCATTCAGACATTAAATTACATGTACCGGGCCTGATACTTAACATGGGCAAAAAGGCGATAGCCTCCAAGCCCCCTGGTCATTTGCCTTGGCTCCCTTTAAACGCTCCAGTAGAAATTTACAATTTCCTCACCCTTTACCGAGGAAAAAATTCCTTGGTCCCTTGCCCTTCCAAAAACGAAGCATACAGGCCTGATGTACACAGATAAACAACACAAAAATAAACACTCAACCACAAACGTAGGACTTGGAATTGCCCGCAGGCGAACCAAATCACTGTCTTAAACTGTTGCTGTAATTGCCATCCAATGGTGTCATATTGAGAGTGACAGCTTTCCTGTTAGTTGTTGCTTTATAGGAAACAGAAGTTGAGGCCTTATATCATGGTTAAACCTGACATGGGCCATAGACTTCTACACTCTTGCCAGGGATGTTGTTTTTCTTCTATGCAATGTCAAAATGGTGAAATGTGCTGGTACATCTCTGGATCTTCTGAAGGCAATCAGAGTTAAAATTTTTTTTTTTTCAGCATTAAAGGGACTCCACCATGCTATGAGGCTATCCATCCTCCATGCTGTTTGTATCGGGCTGCAAATTTTCGTAAAGCCTTTTTGGGGGGAGTTCGGTGATCATAAGAAGGGCAAGGGGGTACGATTTTTTGTTTTATTTGTATTTCAAAATTTGTCTTATTTCAAACATTTTCTTTAAAAAGAGGATGAACAACCGCAAGGTATGTTTGCGGCTGATGATTAACAAAAAACATGCGCAAGGCCTTTTCGCGAGTATATAATAGATTAAAACAGTGTACTGTTACACATTATGTTAGTCTTGGTCCAATATGCATCTACTGTATTCCAGGATCGACCCTGATCACGAATTGCCATTAGAGGACGTTATATCTAGACGAATTTCTATCACCCCCACGAACCGCTCTCGTGGGGAAAACAAAAACGCTCCCCTAGATAACAAAGCGCCCAATACCAGGAGTGATTCTTACTAAGGGTAGATCATTGAATACGATCCACGATCATGTTGTTTTAGAATACGCATTTTGGCAACAGTTATATCTGTTTACTTTTATGCTTAAACTTAAGTTTTTCATATTTCTAATGTGTGTAATGTATTATGCTTGTGAATGTTTTGCCCGAAAAAAAATATTATTATTATTTTAATAATAAAGAATAAAACATTTCTAAGCCCTGCAGCCGATTTCACGAAACGCTACGATTAATCCTAACTCGAGTTAGGAAGAGAAACCTGTCCGAACTTAGGATGGGTTCAATGCATCCTACGTATTTGGATACGGAACTGAATCCGTCCTAAGTCCTAAGATGAATCCTAAGTTAGAGAGAGTTTGGTGAAATCGACGGCTAGAGGTTTCAAAAGTTTGAGTACATCAAAAAGATTGTACCATTGGCTCTTTCCGAGTAAATAAAATAGATTTTACATGTACATGTAAGACCTTGGAACTGAAAGAGGTAATGAAGGAAACGGCATTGCCCCGGCAAATCAGGCCTGCTAGGCCTATTCAATCAACAATGATGAAAAAAACTAAATCGTTACGTACACATGATATGTTTTTAATATGTCAAGAGGGAAGCAAGGGGGAGGAACTGGATCGAGAGGATGAGGCCGAGATTCGACCTCAGAGTCAGATTAGGTGCAAAGATGCGGACAGACTTAGCGTCGAGCATTCAGCAACAGGATACCTGGGATTAATGACATCAGAGTGCGTCCCTGCATCCTGGAGAGCACTTAAAAATCTCTCCCAAGACGTTGGCGCAGAAGGAACGGACACAACACATCAAGAGAAAAAACAACCCACAATACCTCACAAAGTAAACAACATGTGCATCATCTGCATGACAAAATTGATTTGCACAATTGACGAGATGGGAGAATAGAGTGGTCCCATAACAAACAGAATCCGCTGACAAAATGTTGGTTAAAAAAATAACCGATGACTGGGAAAATGCGATGATAAGCTGGCCCACAAGCAGGCCTTGAAAGGGCACAGCAATTTCTCTTCGGTAAAGAGCACTTCTACAGGGCACCACAGCAAAGGCACAGGGCACTACGGCAAGTGCTGTTGGTTCCATGGGCTATTTTAAGGCATGGACTAGTGAAACAACCAAGCTAGTCCTGCTGAAACGTAGACCAATTTCCAATTACAAAAGTGATCCAAGGAACAAAACAGAAAACAATAATTCCAGCCAGCTCAATAATTCTCAAGAAGAAGATCTTGCTAGGGAGACGTAGAGGCTCCCTTTCATGAATAGAAATAAGGACATTTCTATATTTTGCTATTACGGATATTAAATTAACCCAGTTTCTGATGAAAGTAATGAATGACATGTACACTGTAGACTCAAGGACCCTTCCAACTGCACATTAATAATTTTGTCAAAAACCAACTTTAAAAGGTTAATACATGCAGCGCCAGTTGTAATACAACTCTTAAAAATTTGAAACTATTTTGAATCTATTTTTGCAATGCAGCTGTTGATAAACTATTTTTGAATCTCCTGAACAAATTCAGTTGACTGCATGTCTGTATACCAAGACTCGCAGTAAAAAAAGTACCTTTTTACTAAAAGATCTCAAGTGTATGAAGATACAGAGAACTGGATACAAAACATGAGGCCATTGCCTTGGAATGATAAAGATCCTAAGGCAATTTGAGTGTCTTTGGTATGGCTTTGGTTGATTACAGTATACTCATATTGACTGGCAACGAGGTAACTAGTATACGTCTATTCCCACGAGGGACTTTGAGTGACCAGAAGAGTGACAGGCCCCTCTTCTGGTCACTCACAGGCCCGAGGGGGAATAGACTACAATAGTTACCGAACTATGCCAGTCAATATGTGTTTATAACACAGCTCGGTCTTAAATGTCAAATTAGAACAGAAAAAGGAGTTTTGTAGTTGTTGTTCACGGTTCAAGTCAAGAGAGGACGCTGTAACTGGGCACTATTTGCAAAGACTAGTGCCCGCTCTGGTACTATTCCATCAAAACACGGGCGCGCGATCACTAGGCTACACGTATATTAGTTTATCCCTAGTGACCGTGTTTCAGCCAACCAGAATACAGAACGTGCAAGAAGTGTGTTATAATCAAAATTAGTGCCCTTATCTCAAAAATATTAAATTTAGTTTAAAGATTCTGCTCCAACAATCATTAAAATACAACAAAGAAGTAGAGGAAGTGAACTTACCTATTCCTCGTCGTCGGAATTCCTTCACCACACCGAGACTGAGTATATAGGCCACTTGAGTTGAATTGGGGAATGTGGCAGATAGTATGTTGAAATCCTGGGAAAATAAAGAGAAAAACAGACAAAGTAAAAATACTTGATTTCTTGAAGAATGAAATTTCAATATTTTTTTTTTACACTTTCAGGGCTTGGGTTTTTACACTGGACCACACGCTCATTGTTATCTTGCTCATTATTTTGCTTAGCATAAAATTGATAACCAATGTTTCCTACTTTTGAAGCAGCTCTATAAAATTGGGCCCTTAATTATGTACATGAACATGACTTCATGTTTTAAATTAGTCGTTACGTTGCTGGATTATATAGCTGCCCTGATATCATTAAGCCATCAAGTCAAGCGTGTACAGCCACTTCAACAATGAATGGAGCCTAAAAATAGCCTCTATAATCCAGCGATGTCTCAAAATGATAATAAATAATTAAATAAAGACATGCTGCGTTTGACTTTGAGCTTCTTTGACTGAATACACTGTGCTCAACGGGAAGGAGGTTGGAAGTTGTGTAATTTTTTATTAATTTGTTTATCAAATAATATTCAAAAGGGACACGGACTGGGTATGTCCCTATAACTTGGTGTTATTTGTTTTCCAATTTCAGACATTATTTTTAGCCCGTTAGCAAACAAAGCACTACATCATTTTGACAGATAATCATTACTTGTTTTAATTACCTCCCTCCCCAACCACATCCAAAAAGGAAATGCTCGTCAGCAAATTGCCTTCCCTCATTCCAACCATGAAGAAAAAAACCTTTGTCCATCTCCCTGATATTTCTATTGTCCATTGCTTTATTCTCAAAACAGGATTGAAATTAATGTATTTTTAAGACAGAATAAAATTGTAAATTTGAGTTTTAAATTCAAACCATGATGAATATTTATTTCAAATTAGAGGATTTACATAACATGCACTCCCACTTAAGATATTTATTAGAGCAAATTGCTATAATAATAAAAACTCAGTGTCATTTGGTGATTTCTTTTTACATTTAATATTTTTTTAAACAGTTTGGTTTAAACCCACCCACCTTAACAAAATATATATATATATAACAAATACACAAACTTGAACTGGACAGGTTTGGAAATACTAGTATTCTCATCTTGAATGTCCCAAGATATGCATAAAATAACACACATACAGTGTACATTTGGGCTCAATTAATCATTGAAGTTGCAAGAAATTGAAATGGAAGAAAAACACCTTTGTTGCACAAATGTGTGTACTCTTCCAGATGCATTCAGGCTGGCCTCATTCAGGTCTGAAATCTCTCTCAGATTCAAGTATTTTAATTAAAAATTACCTTCTCCCCCCAAAAAAACTACTTTTCTTCAGAGGAAGACGTTTCACATTGCTCATTACATAATAAGGGAATCAATGTGTGGTGAAGAGGTTTTCAACTAGTGGTTTAATCCCAACGAGCCCTGGTTCTTGATAATTTTATAAAGAACCAAGGTAAATTATAAAGAACCAGGCCTCGGCGGTTTTAAACCACTAGTTGAAAACCGATTCAACAAACTTTGATTCCCATTCTTAAATACCTTTTCGGTAAAAAACATCATCACTTTTTGGTCAAAAAGTCAAATAAATGCAAAAATTATAATTGTTAAATGATTTCTTTAAACACAACACCCCTCCAGCTATGAAATGGTAGAGCACTCCGCCGCCCTCGCGTAAACAACTCCTTAAAAGGGAATGCTGTGCGCGTCGCGCGTATCGCGTGATGTGGCACAACTGTTTCAGCCGTTGCTCTCGACCAATAGGAATGAAGAAACTGTCTTATAAGAACAGGTGCAAGGTCGCGTGTCACGCCCAAAAATTAACACTTTTTACCAGTCATAAACAAAGGTTTATACACACCCATGCTCTCCACCAATAGGAATAGCGAAACTGTCTGAGGTATTTATGAATTAGTTTTTATGCCAATATATATTTTAAATATCAACCAAGCTTGTCCAGTGCCTTTAAAATGTGCACTGTGACGTAATAAAATTATCCTACATTTTCCAATCTGTCATTGGTAAGAGAGAGGTCACTTATACCATACCATGGTATACAGCTTAGTGGATTATTTACTTTTATCTGCTGTTTTCAACTTCCAAAATCTCATTCCCAAAACAAACAATGGAATTAGTTTGTTAAATAACAGGGAGTGGGAATAAATAAAAGTCTAACGATAAAGATAGTGTGTTTTGGGGTTGGTTTTCTCCAGGGTTCTGCCCACACTGTGGACTGTGCCGGAAAACCTGCCTGGCAATCAGGATTTCCCAACCACCACAGAAAGAATTTCCTCCGCTTCCAACCACCACACATTTTCCAAATTTTAGAATTTTTCATTTTATTATTATTATTATTTCTTTTTTTTCTTTTCCTTTTTTTTTTTTTCTTTTTTTTTTTTTTTGGGGGGGGGGGTGGTGGGTTAAACAGTGAATACAAATCTTCCAATTATTTTAAATAAATAAACTATGTATGTATTTAAATTTTTAATATAATTCCCTTAGGATTCCAAAAATACAAATAAAATTCAATAGATATGGAGCTCGTCATTTGATTTGTGTAGTGATTCAGATTTTCATGTAAACTGAAGCAAACATCTCCTTAGGAAATAAATCTTGATTTTTCTTTTGTTCAAATCTTACATTTCTGGTCTAAACCAGTCCTTTCAGAAGCATCAGTCCACTGTATTCTGAACACGTGTCATGTACACAAAGAACCCTTGTGCAAATAGATGGTGAAAATGAAATGTCTGACAATAAGTTCATTGGCAAACTCTCTATGTAACTGGCAAATATGTATTTTTTCTGTAGTATAAATTATTGTTGCGTCTAGACAGTCTATTTTAGTCTGAAACCTTTAAAAAAAACTGATTAATTTACTGTCGATGATTTGTATCTCCCTATTCACAACCCAGCTTTTAGAATCTGTTAGCGTACAATATCATAAATTGATACAGCCTCCCTAAGTCCATTGCGATTAAAGATAGGGTCATATATTGGTCAGTACTCAACAAAATAATAACCATAAAATTTTACTTGATGAGAAGCAATGCAGCTGTTGATAAACTATTTTGATATGGTTTGGATCATTTTCACCCCAAAGAATTTCAATTTGAGAGATGATTTATGCATGAATTGTTTCTCAGATATCTGAGGATTGGTGTCCGTTCGCTAATGCTGCGGAGAGAGATGTGATTGGTATCCGCTGTCAACTCGCTCAATGTGAATGGATTCAATGTATGGGTGGCATGGTTAGCATGTGCGTAAAGCGCTCTCCTCTCACTAAGGTGACCCCGGTTCGATTCCCGGTCAAGGCCATGTGTGAGTTGAGTTGTGCGTTGGTTCTCTGCTGTGCCACGAGGGTTTTCCAGACTATCTGGTTTTCCTCCCTCGGGAAAAATCAAACCCTTTCGATCTTGGCTGTGCTCCGTGGTCATAATGGGTTGATGTGGCTGGCAGCCAAAAGCGCCCTCGCATGCCTGCTTCTCGAACACATTGTAGCCACGTCCATCACAATTAAGCTCTTAGCTGCGAGTAAGGATGATTAGCCCCCCAAATTATTAAATTATTCATGTTCTTGTGAAAATACCGTGATATTTTTCTGGTGTTTCTTCAGCAAGTAGACACAGTATAGACGATGTGACCTCTGACGTCACTCGAAAACCATAACATGATTCGCGCGCATACCGCCAGGCAAAACCTTTGTGTTTTGGCAGCCAGCTAGAAAGTGTAGTAATCTTACCACTACTACGCGTCTTTTTGCCCGGCGAAACATGACGTATACAATGTTTTGTCAACAGAGGGCGGTTTGAATGTAAACATAGGTCACATCGTCTATACAGCTGATACTTTCACTAGTAGATTTTTATGCCTCATAAAAACTTATATATTTGTATGTAACCACACATTACTTTGATTGAAGTGAAATGTTTCTCAAAATGCTTTATAAATACTAATAAAAGCTGCTTCTAACCAACAGTTTTATAGCCATTAACTTTAAGAGTGATTAACAAACAGATATATGTCTCTTCCCTTTGAAGACACTGGGCACAGTCTTCTCACTTGGTGTATCTCAACATATGCATTAAAAAACCTTGTGACAATTTTAACTCAATCGGGCGTTGAAGTTGCAAGATAATAATGGAAGAAAACACACCCTTGTCACACAAAGTTGTGTTCTTTAAGATGCTTGATTTCGGGACCTCAAAATCTAATTCTGAGGTCTCAAGATCAAATTCATGAAAAAAATTGCTTCTTTCTCGTAAACTACATGTAAGTTACTTCAGAGGGAGCCTTTGGTCACAATGTTTTATACTATCAAAGGCTTTCCATTGCTTGTTACCAAGTAAGTTTTTATGCTAAAAATTATTTTGAGTAATTACCAATAGTGTCCAGTGCCTTTAAAAGAAACTAAAGCGCACAGCCTGCATAAACACAAATAGAACCAAGGTAAACATTATGACTCCATACAAACATTTAAACACAACAATGCAAGATATGATTGTTTAGATTGTATGAAAAACCATCTGTCATCTGTCATTGGATTCCTCTTTCAAATTCATGGAGGACAAAGACTTGCATAAAAAACTCATTATTAACCATTGATAACATTAACCTTTAAAATTTATGGACATTAAACAATTAAAGGGGAATATATGCATCATTGAATCTACTGAACAGTAGCTTTAGCACAATCACTTGTGCAATATTTTAAGTCGTTTTAATTTATCTACAAGTTTACTTTTTATTTATTTGTTTATTTATTTCCTTTTATTGTTTATCCTTATCTTATCTGTTATTTTTAGATATTTATTTTTAATTTATTTCTTATTCTTTTTAGATTTGTAATTTATTTTTTCTTATTAGATATTTATTATTTACTATTGGTTGTATAATTATCTGCTTTTATTATTGCTTTGTGTACTATATTTTGTTAAATCTATATTAATTTTATTGTGTACCCCAGATGTGGGGCAACAGATCTACGGATTATAGTATGTATTTGCTTTTGTTGACCCTTGCCCATCTTGGGGTATATTGTCAATGTATTTTGTTTTGTACTGTTATGGCAAATAAAATAGTTATAATAATATTAATAATAATAATACTAATAATAATAGTTTTTTGGAAGATAATTTTGTATAGATCCTCTAGTTAACAGTGCAAACAATCTGAATCTAAATTGTTGGCAAAGCATCCTGATGGAAATGTCACACCAACTTTATGTAGAGGACAGGGAAGCAGCACGCTGAATTGAACCAAGGTCTTAAGCCCGCTTCATACTTCCTGTGAATACGAAGCAAATTTGACGTAAATTTGGCGTCACAACCCTCCTTTTCGCAGCGATATTCGCGAGTGAGTTGCTTAGAGTTGAACTGCTCCGAATTCTCCGAATTTGTGACGTCAACATTCATATCCTTTTCGCATTCACAGGAAGTATGAACCGGGCTTTAGGAATTCTTTTCTACATGTACATGTGTACATGTACCTTGGGTTTATCTTGGTTTTAAAAGCCCTGTTCAAGCTGTAGCATAATGGTTTTCTTTTAATGTTATTGTGAAATTATTCAATGCATATCCACTGCGTTCGTTTTTGCATATATACTTGTAGACCGAAGTTTGCATGTATCGGCCCATGATACTAGCTTGTTCATTGAGAGAACCCTGGGCATTATTTTATTTTATGAGAACGGCCACTTCGAGGTGAGGGCTGCACTTAGGCTCATCTAATTTGGGCTGTGGACCGGGGCACATTGACCCGTACTCCTGGGGCTAAAACAAGGTTACCCCCTCAACGTCCGTAAGGCTATTTTTTTATTATTATGATGACCCCACACCAAAGGCGACTTCGTGAATTTGACCATACTTCAGAGAGAAATACTGTACAGAAGGTTTGGCACTACAGATATAAACGTAGTTGGACAGTTGCTACTACACGAAATTCCCCAAGGTATTACAAGTTGACAAACTAATTCCAGCTTGCCTAGACCGGGAACTAGTTTGTCAACTTCCTATACCTCGGGGGAACTATCAAATGCCAACCTAAAAATAATAAACAATGTTTCCCTACATGTTTTCCTTACACTTCTTTAGTTTAGCATCATTGAGCTTGAGAAAACCTGGTTTGACATTTACGTGTGCCACCATCTTTTCATGTGAATGATGTTCTTGCGCGTTAAATACACTACAGTCCTGCTGCTCAAGTGCCATGATAGCTTCGTAAAGCGCACGCAGAGTCCGATAGTAGATTGTCGACTTGCGATAGCCTACAGACTATGCGGCGTGTGTATAATTACCATAAGTGCATAAATGTTGTACTATGAAATCGTCTCCTATACATGCATGTATACATTGTACAAGTAGTTACATGTACCAAGTGCAAGAATACTTGAGACACACTTGGTAAACAGCAAAAATACCATCTGGCAGGTGAAGGTAAATGGACCAATGAAAATACCGCTTTTGATCAAGCATAAAGAGGTATAAATATGCACTTTAAAAATGGAGAGCTTCAACATGTATGCTGAAACTAATATTCTTTACTAATATTAATGAATTTATATTATTTTTCTACAGGTCCAGTATTGAGACCAAATATGCCTCATAAGTGAACTTACATCATGTGTACGTAACATTTTTATCCAGGGTGCTTATTATGGTCAACCAGAAACACCAGGGTTAACCCCTACTCTTCCACAATAAGTGTTCTAGGTTCTTTGATAAAGTGCACTGCCAATCCTTATACACAGGCCATACAGCTAAAATGTCGCGCGACCAGGGCTGAAACCCACACTCTGTTGATCAGAAACACCAGAGCTTGAATTCGGTGTTCTCAGAATCATTCTTCGTTTTATCTTCAAGACAAGTGCACTATCTGTTGTCATCTGGTAAAGGTGTTACACCTCAAATGTCAAAACAAAATGTAAAGAAACTGGCAATGATGACTGTGAACTTTAAGGTGGGTATGTCATTCTTCATGGAATTGGGTACCAATTAACGCTTGATGGAAGCTACAGAGATATAATACTCCTTTGATTTCGGAAACATGTACATGTACTTCAACTCACTCTGGGCCCAATTTCATGGCTCTATTTATCGTTGAATTCTGCACTTACAATCTCGGATCTCCCCTTACTGTGCAAGCGCCACAAATCTGCACTAGCATTATAAGCGGAGAATGCCTAGTAAATTGGAATATGCATGGCACCGGAGAAAAACGGCATTCCAAGTTTCCTTGTTAGCGCCAATTCTTTGCTTATGGTAAGTAGAGCCATGAAATTCGGCCCAGAACTAAACCATACCCACAAAGTGGGTGCCCCCCCCCCCTGCAAAAAAATTAATAATAATCCTATACATGTACTGTAACACATTCTTCCCCCTCTTGTAAACAGAGAATCTGAAAGCACTGATCATTTGTTCTACAAGAAATGCGGCGCTACATTGTAGGTGCATGTATGCTCAAATTATAAGACTCGTATAACATAACACCATCATGTAATGGTTTAACATAAATAACTGATATGTTTTATTGTATTGTACTTTTATACTACCTGTAAATGCATGAGAGATTAATAAATTAAATGAGTAAATAATTAAAAAATTAATCAATACAAAATGAATTAAAATTAAATGCTGATGTAAGGGACAACTCAATAGGTTTATAAACCTTGAGCTTCAGTTCAGACCATAATTATCAACATTAATCTTGTAAATCATAACAATGTATAAATCAACATTATACGAAGCCAAATCTCTATAATTTCGCTATCACTTTGTGACTACCCTGGTCTGGCTGTGGGTTTCTAGTCTGAGTGGGGTGCTGCTGTTATGGGAATTAACAACAAAAGGAAGCACAGGATTCCGTTCATGCTGGAAAAAAAAATCAGCTGCCCACGTACAGAGGTTTTGTTCACACATCGCCCATCCAAGCCTTGCAGATGAATCCTCCTTTCCAAAGACTACATTTACATGGGTGAAAGTGAACTCATTTGACATTACGTGCTTTATAGCATTTGAGTCTGTTAAGAAATCTCTCATCTGATTTCAACCACAATGTCGTAGAGTTTTCTGAGGGCAAACAAATCAGAAATCAGGGTAGGCAAAATAACATGCCTGATTTTGAGAACAAAACACAGGATTTTGTGAACATACATGTGTAAAACGCAGAAGAAGGCATGCACAGCACTGAAAAGCAAACACAGCAAAATGGTACAAAACAGGGCCCAATTTCATAGACTGCTTATTTAAAGCGAAAAAAGTAGCTAAGCACAACAAAATTATGCTTAACACAATGAGGTAACCAGCCAAAAATACAATTTCACATGTACAATATTTGTGACTGGTATCCTGCTCATTATTGCTTAGCAGGGATTTTTCAAGAAGTATTTTCTGCTCAAAAGCAACGACTGAAAATTTGCCCAGGTTCTAGATCCTCAGCAATTATGCTCAGCAAGTTTATACCTACCTCTCTGTGGCATCTTGACCTCGTCTTGACCTCAGCAACGATCAGACCAACGATCTTCCCAGCTGACTCTGCCGAGAGGGAATAGAATTTCTGGTCGCTAGTGATGTCTCGATACCAGGAATCTGGATATCTAGAAAGAAAAAATAATAGTTTTTACAACAAATACCCTTTTTGATTTTTTTAATACCATATTAATGTATACATTGAAACTATCATGTGAAAATTGACAAAATTTCTTAGCAAAAATAGATTTCCAGCCAGATTACAATACAGTTACTATTGCTGCCACTTGTTTCTTGCTTGGCCAAGAAATTTTCGAAGCAGTTTGAATTGAAATTGAATTGAAATTGAATTGAAAAGGTAATAGGACTACACAATCTGAGAACATCCATACTCCTCTTTCTATTACATACATTGTAATAGATGTTTAAATTTGCAAAAGTAACGTTTTTTAGATATCGTCGCGGTACTCACTGCCAAATGTCAAAACATGGGATTCTCACTGCCTCTAGCTACTGGGCAATCTCGGGCAAGCTCTAGAATTGCAAGGGTCGTGGGCTTGAATCCCACCCGAGTAATATGCCTGTGATGTTTTTTCACAGGACTCGAGAAAGTACTGAGTATATACAGTGCATCGGTGTATGGGTAAAAACCAAAATTAACATACATTATATTCACTGCATTCCTGCATGTGTTTATTTCACATTCTCACATTTTTCTACCATTATTGATAAGAGGGTACATACAAAATATTCCATTAAATTGAAATGTACTGAATTGAACTGAACAGAAACAAACCATTTAGTTTCAGAATCATGTTGAACACATGTATAAATAGTGCTCTATTTTTAGAACGTTTGAGGAGATTCTGCTCAATTATCTCTAAGAGACAATCCTGAAGCTACGATCCACCCACTCCTTGCTTCAAAACATTCTCAGGACCCTCAATCTCATTAGTTATTTCTTTTAAAGGCAGTGGACACTATTGGTAAATGTCAAAGACCAGTCTTCTCACTTGATGTATCTCAACATATATGCATATAATAACAAACCTGTGAACATTTGAGCTCAAGTGGTCGTCAAAGTTGCGAGATAATAATGAAAGAAAAACACCTTGTCACACGAATTTGTGTACTTTCAGATGCTTGATTTCGGGCCATCAAAATCTAATTCTGAGGTCTTGAAATCAAGTTCTTGGAAAATTACTTCTTTCTCGAAAACTACGATACTTCAGAGGGAGCCGTTTCTCACAATGTTTCATACTACCAACCTTTCCCCATTACTCGTTACCAAGTATGGTTTTATGGCAAAAATTATTTTGAGTAATTACCAGTAATGTCCACTGCCTTACATGTAAGTTCATTCCTAGATTTTCGTGTCGGTGTTGAATTTGACTAACAACAATTGTGGAATGCGATTCTATTGTTGATATCAAATGAAGCTTTGTTTCAAATTTCTCTCTGATTTTTCAGCAAACAAGTATACTACACAATTACGGTTGACACTGTTTCAATGTGAGGTTAGGGACTTGTTATTATTGCCCAACTTTTTATTAGGACTCTATCTATTGGAAAACATGTGGAAAAAAAAACAAGCGGATTTGTAGATCCTGCAATAAGTTCTTAGTTAAATTTTGGTGTAGCTAAGCTGAAAAGTTGACTGCATTTCAAAAGCTCTACATTGCTTGTTACAAAGTAAGGTTTTATGCTAACAATTATTTTGAGTAATTACCAATAGTGTCCAGTGCCCTTTAACATTCTTAGGATCTTCTCATCTGTATCATCATTTTACATTTTAATAACAAATTACAACAGCAACTGAGCTGCCCTGTTTAACTTCAATCAGCAATGACAAACAAAACTTATTGCTGGAAAACAATAAATAAATAACAGCATGATCCCCTTCCCCTCCCCCACAAAGAAAAATAATACAACCTTAGGTTGTATTACTTTCCTTTGTGGGGGGAGGACCTTGTGTTATGACAAAGCTCACTAAACAGCTCTGAAATAATCTGGAAAATCTCACGGTGCGCTAATATTGAATTGCCCGAGGAGGTAGAAAGACATTGTGATTCGATTGAAGTCTTGCATCCTCAACGCTGGACCGTTGTCGCTACGGGTTTAAGTTATTAAAAGATGTGATGGCATGAACAGAAAATTGAAAACTTCAAAACAATGTCCAGATCTCACAAAAGCAGCTCTCTCAGTATTTTCCAAGAAGATCTTATTCATATCAAAGCCTGACAAGTGAGCCTGCATTACAGTGTCGATCATTAATCCCCCCCCCTCCTTTACCAGGCCGGCGAAAGAGTAAACAAATCTGAGCTAAAGAGCACCAAAATAGTACCATATCTGACCAAGGTCAAAGGTGGTACAAGAATGTTTTTGATGCAATGAAACGTGAGATTGCAGTAAACACAGTTCTTCTTAATTGAGAGGTTAAAAAAAATTTTAAAAATAAGGTTACCAGCTAAAAAATACCATATCACATGGGTACAATCTGTGACTGGTATCCTGCTTATTTTTGCTTAGAAAAAAAATTGTAAGCAGGTTTTTCTGCTTACAAGGATGTCTGCTCATAATCACGCAGTAAATAACCTGGGCATCAAGGACTGTGGATGTCTCGATTCAAAAATGAGTGACCAACGCGAACGAATACCATATTTTCTGGAAATCAAATATTTTTTCTACATGTATCTAAAATGTTCATTCACAAATCTTGCTAAAAAAAAAAAAAAAAAAATACTAATAGTACACATATATAGAAAACTGTACCACAATTTCAATGTTTATACAAATAGTTTATTTAAAATAACACTGGCAAAACAAAAATAAAATTTGGGACAAGGATGCTTTAAATGTTTAGAAACCTCATTTGGTAATCACCATGAGTTTGTGCGACCATTACTCGTTACAATGTAAGTTTTAAATATTACATGAATTTCAGTTGGGCAATAGTCTTTAAAGACTTCAGAGGGAGCCGTTTCTCACAATGTTTTATACCATCAACCTCTCCCCATTACTTGTTACACCAAATAAGGTTGTATGCTAATAATTATTTTGAGTAATTACCAATAGTGTCCTCTGCCTTTAAAAAAAAATGACATTTATTGGAAACCAAGATTAAGTCTTATATTCAGGTTTTCTTTGTTTATTTGTTAAACTTATTTCACTTTCACATTTCATCGCTAAATTTCTCTTTCCAAACAATTCATTGTATTAAATCTACTTGGCTTGCAGCGTTCTGCCCACAGTGATCAGTGCCGGAAAACCTGTCCGGCACTCAGGATTCCCCAACCAATTTCCCCAAAACGAATTTCCCCGTCTTCCGACCTCCACACACTTTGTTAATATTTTTCAATTACACATGCAATATCCTTTAAAAGGTTTCCAACGAAATGTAAAAATGGGTATTTATACATGTACCAATAGAAAAAGTATCCCAAACCATTAATTTTGAGCGCTTCTATGATTTGAGTCTATTTACATGATCTACCACATGATATATCTCGCAATTGTTTCCAGGGAACCATTTTTACACCACTAAATAAATCCCGGGCAGGACCCTGGGCTTGTCCTCTTCACTGCATGCATGGCATAGGAAATAGTTGTTGCTACAAAAGCTCATCCAGTTTTTGCGTTTTTAATAGTCTTGAAGTGCTACCCCTATCTTTCTTGTTTTTCCCATCAATATAACTATTAAAGGCACTGGACACTATTGGCAAATGTCGAAGACTAGTCTTCTCACTTTGTGTATCTCAACATACGCATTAAAATAACAAATCTGTAAAAGTTTGAGCTCAATTGGTCGTTGAAGTTGCGAGATAATAATGAAAGAAAAAACATCCTTGTCACATGAAGTTGTGTGCTTTCAGATGCTTGATTTTGATACCTCAAATTCTAAATCTGAGGGCTCGAAATCAAATTTGTTGAAAACTACGTCTTTCTCAAAAACGATGTTTCTTCAGAGCGAGCCGTTTCTCACAATGTTGTACACTATCAACAGCTCCCCATTACTCATTACCAAGTAAAGTTTTATGCTAGTAAATAATTATTTTGAGTAATTACCAATAGTGTCCACTGCCTTTAAAGCTACAATGTACAACAAATGTTAATTGTATGAAAAACAGAATCGAACACCTAAAACTCAATCTGGATGGTACCAACTTGGTCAACCCAAAGTTCAAGTATTCACGAGACTTGCACAGTCTATTGCAAACCATGGGTCACAACCAAAAAGTGGGGCGACAGAACATTCAGGTGGGTCACCAAACTTTGTCATATTAGTCAAAACTAACAATTCATTGCAATCAGTCATAAAAATAAAATATTTATAAACTTCTTCAATAAAATAGTGAACCCCATTACAAGTATGGTCATAGATTGGTTTTTTTGTTTACGTATTGATGTTTTACAGGCAAATTATAAGGAAAGATACAATATAAGTCCAATAAAAGTCGCATGTAAAAGTTTCAGATAAGAAACAGCAAAAAAACTGTCATCCCAGTATTTTCACATGAATGTCAGATCAATCCACAGTTTTTTTTAGCAAGTTTGACGAAGGGTACCAACCACATCTTGGGCCGCAAAGATTTGCAATCAGACACCCACCCTCAGAAATCTTTAAGAATCATTTCTTAGTTGTTGGGTGAAAATTTATCAACATCATATTCCTTGGAGGGAATCCTTTCTCAAACTAGTGCTGCTTATCAAGTGAGTTTTGATGACCATTAATTCTTTTGCTTACTATAGTATATGACCCATAGAGTTATATATAAGAACTAGAGGGCGCACTGGCCTATATAATATACACGCCCCGGCATGCGCACAGGCGGCCATTTTCTAAGTTGACAAAACCGCCATCTCACAGCGTGTGTTTGTGCGGCCATTTTGTAAGTTGAACAAACAGCATCGTGTGAGCGTTCAATAAAAAAACCTCAAACGTGTATTTCATATTCAACGCGCGTACATAATGGCGCGCTTGTCATCCTGCGGTCCCGTCGCGTTTGTGCAAACAGCATCACCAGTGCGCCCTCTAGTTCTTATATAACTCTATGATATGACCCTAACTTTAAGGTCAGTCTGTTTTTACAGGGGCAAGGGTCATTACTAATAAAACAATTTGAAATTTGGATACAAATTCAAAGGCATGTTGAAATGATGGCATTTCTACCGTTTGGTAACCCCTGGGGTTATAGATTCCAGGAGCTTTTGGAAACAGTATCCACAGCACTAGAGAAGTACACCAAAGAGCAGGATTTATTTTTTTGTGGAAAAATATATTGTCTAATTTTCTTCACCAGGCCAACATAAGGGCTGCATTTAGATAAAAGTCTGAAGAATCTCATCCCAGTTTTTAAGACGTTGCATGTCAGCCTGCACATACTTTTGCATCCGGGTTCATTTGGCCGGCCATCACTGGTTTATAGAAAGGTTTGCGGTAATACCATGTAATGACTATCTCTAATGAGTTGGGGTGGTTGAACCGTTGGTTTCAACTCGACGTTTCGATCAGTATGCTCTGATCGTCTTCTGGAGAAAGAACCGTTGGTTTCAACTCGACGTTTCGATCAGTGGGCTCTGTTCGTCTTCTGGAGAAAGCTGGAAGCTGGATCACTGGTTTCTTTCGTCACTGATAGACTGAAATTTTCATTGGGTCGATGGTGGCCCAAAAGTTTTCAGGTCAATGCTGCTTTGCTGATTGCAAGTTTGTGTTCTTACATGTATGGCATGCTTTGTCACACACTTGGTGGGACTGGGGCTTTCATCACATTTGTCTATAAATCTCCTCTCCACCCGGACATTGCTTCATTACCAATAGACAGCATTTTCCCCTAAGGCATTCAGAAACTGTGAAATTGACACCTTTACGGAGTCAAATTTCTTAAATTGAAACCTGTAAGGAATCAAATTTCTATACAAGTGACACGCCTGCGAAGCAATGTGTAGTTTAGATTTCCACAGAGCAAAATGAGAACTCAAAACGAAAAAACGTAAAAGAAATCACTTTTAAACATTGAAACAATCTAATATAATACTTACTCGACAGGAAACCATTCCCCGCACAATTTCTTGACCTCCCCCACATCATCCGGACATAAGAACCTCAGCTTAAGAAGTTGAGTCTTTCCTCCTCCTCCATTGCCACGCCCCCCTCCTCCCCCGCCTCCACTATTGGTGCCCTCTGGAACCCCACTAGGGGCGTGTTCTGTACCAGCACATGAAGTCATGCATGCAGTGGGGTGCAGTTACACTACGTCATTTAGTTGCCCGCTACTCACGACCAGGAATAGGGCTACAATGTCAATAGATACAAAGAGTTTAATTGTTTCAAATGTAAGAAGATTATATTTGTATAAGATTTGAGGCATTGCATAGTGAGGTATCAATGTATATTTGGCTTGCGGTAACACCATGTGTGTACTCTACTTGCCAGGTAGAGTCAGTTTGTTCTTAGAGAACTGTCTTGCTTTATTCTCAGTTCTGACACTTCTCAGTTCTGAAAAGTTTCTGAATAAAGCAAGACAGTTCTCTTAAAACAAACTCTGCCTGGCAAGTAGATACATACATGGTGTTACCGCAAACCAAATATACATTATATTTTTAGTTGTTATTAAAATACATACTTTTTTTTGTTAATAAATGTAATTCTGGTAATGATACCAATGATGCATTATTAGTGAACCAAATCACTGTGTCATTGTATGCAAGCGTGAGTGCTTACCACATACAATAGGGCCTACGGTATTGTATGTTTGTTTGAATAATCTTCCCATCAAGGGAACTTGGCAAACTCAAACAAAGGGATATAAACACCAAGCTGGCAACAGCTAATTTCCTCATACAAACATTGGTTAACGTCTATGATTATGAATACAAATTTTTATAGTTATGGTTCAGTAACTGGATGACATTATTGTTTATAGTCAATGTTGTGAAATCAGCGATTAGCTGGGGGTTTCAAATACAAATCAACGGCTGTTTTATGTGAATTAAGCTTGTGTACTTTTTGTGCGCACGTGCTACGTACATTGTAGTTCACGAAAAATACCCAAGCTTAAAGGAACACGTTGCCTTGGATCGGTCGAGTTGGTCCTTGAAAAGCGTTGTAACCGTTTGTTATAACATGCATATGGGTAGAAAGATGTTGTAAAAGTAGAATACAATTATCCACACAAACATGCCTCGAAATTGCACGGTTTTTCGCTTACCTCGTCGACTAACACGGTCGCCATTTATGGGAGTCAAATTTTTGACTCCCATAAATGGCCTACCGAGTTAGTTAGCACAGTAAAAGGAAAACCATGCAATTTCGAGGCATGTTTGTGTGGATCATTGTATTCTACTTTTAAAACATCTTTCCAACAATATATGCATTTTATAAAAAATGGTTACAAACGCTTTTTATAGACCAACTCGTCCGATCCAAGGCAACGTGTTCCTTTAATTCACATAAAACAGCCGTTGATTTGTATTCGCGCCCTCAAGGGCCCACAGCTCGGCAGGCCGATGACACCATGCTGATTCGCATATTCCAAGATGGCTGCGCCGTGCACGATTCGATGAAATTAGAGTCGGCGAAAGGTAGCAAAGTTATCGTTAAAAATTTCTTTTTAAAATGTTATTTGTTTCACTTTTCAATACACACAAAGCAAGCTAAGAGTTATGTGAACACATTCAGCCGGTTTATAATGCCGGGTGGCTCGTAGATAGCGCGCCAGAATTTTTTTATTCCTTAGCTGCATGAGGAAATGATGTGGACGTGTGGCTAAGGATTCAGCTATCCTTGGCCACACAAGTAGGGCTAAGGGTACGTAGTGACTTGTCTTGTCTTGTCAAACACCAATTTATTTAGCCCCCCCCCCCCCTCCCCCCAGCACTGCCCCTGGTTATTAGTGGTTGGGCCACCAGCACACCTGACCCACCATTCCACCAACCCCAAAACATGCAAAATATTGCAGATCTATTCTCTAACATTATGGTAAATATCTACCAGCTTATTACTCCTAGAACTATTTCGGTTTCGTCCGGCTATCGTCTCCCGTCGGGAGACGATAGCCGGACGAAACCGAAATAGTTCTAGGAGTACCAGCTTGTCATAAGCAATATAACAAAACAAGTATAATTTATTTTTTTTTATTTTTTTTTATCATCCGATCCGAACCGGCTGATCGAGCATAATCCAAAAATAGGGCAAAAAGGTTTGTATTTTTATTTCTCTACTTATTTTACTTCGTCTTTCCTATGTGGTGAGTGTGTGACCGATACAGACTGAAACGCAGGATTAATCCGATCAATCTACCATGGAAGCATTTGTAACTAAATTTGTACATACCATTCACAATTTACTTCAAAATATCCCGAAGAAAAATCCGGTTCTTTCTCGAAGAATCGCCGACAAAAAACATCACTGCAAAAAAAAAAGGCTGCACAAAAAGATAAACAGAGATAGATACGCAAAGGTTAATGGTCAGTCTGATACCCATTGGATGTTATTATGAAATAACTATAGACTGCACTACAGGAACCAGATTTCAAAGTCCGACGATCGTACGATTGAGATGGCGCCCTCCCTTGACTCAACTTATCCTGGCCTTGGGGAAGTTATGAAACACCATCTCAACCAAGGCCGTCACCGAACTAGCGGATACAGCTACGACTACGGCTAGATTTCCACTTCATTGTGCGTCGAAGTATATTATGGTGTCCTTAGCAACATCCTTAGCAACAGCCGTAGCCGTAGCTGTAGCCGCCAATTCGGATACGGCCTAATAAACGCATAATAAACGCATAAACTTTAATCCCTACAGTCATTTTCCCTTTCAAAGATTAGTAGGTCATGCCTCTAAAACAATTTTGTTCAATATGTATTTTTTTTATGAGACATTCAAACCAACATTCACTGAGCCATCATCTGACCATGGAGGATCTGAGTTATCCGGATGGCAAGGGTTTGTGGAAACACTCTCGGTCTCTGATCTCCTCACCATCACACGAGCAACTGGCCCCCCTATTTTTGAATGCATGTCCCCAAAGACAAAAGAAGATTCAACATTCTGCAACAACAAAGAAACTACGTTCGCCCACTTGTCATTAACCTTGCCCCCCCCCCCTACACCCCTGAACAAAAAAATTGCAACAAAGCGTTCTTCTCAAATTGTAATTCCTTCAGACTACCTTTTGAGTGCACATTGTTTATGCCTTTTGCAAACAAAACAATACAAATATTTTAGGAAGTATTACAAACAACAAGAGAAACTACGGTAATTTTATATTTATTCATATAATATTATTTGTTGATTTATTTACTTATTATTTATTTTAATTTTATTTTAAAAAAAATCTATAGGTCGCTTCTTTGTTCAACCCAAAATTATTTGAAGTTGAAAGTTTGAAAGAATATTCTACAACATAAATTATTTTGTATCTAACAGTTTTTTTAAAGAATTATTAGCTTATTATTCAATGTCACACCTTAGCTGTAAATATGGCAAGGAGGAATACAAAAATACCCTTTGTGACCAAGGTTTTGAAAAAAAGGAACCTAGCTTTAAAGGCAGTGGACACTATTGGTAATCACTCAAAATAAGTATTAGCATAAAACCTTTCTTGGTGGCGAGTAACGGGGAGAGGTTGATGGTATAAAACATTGTGAGAAATGGCTCCCTCTGAAGTGCCATAGTTTTCGAGAGAGAAGTAATTTTCCACGAATTTGATTTCGAGACCTCCAAGTTTAGAACTTGAGGTCTCAAAATCAACCATCTAAACGCACACAACTTCGTGTGACAAGGGTATTTTTTCTTTCATTATTATCTCGCAAGTTCGACGACCAATTGAGCTCAAATTTTCACAGGTTTGTTATTTTATGCATATGTTGAGATACACCAACTGTGAAGGCTAGTCTTTGACAATTACCAATAGTGTCCACTGCCTTTAAACAAGGCTTTGAACATGGAAGAATTTAGAATGGAAATTCTGTCCCCCCGGAGAATGTGTCCAGTCCAGCCATAATTATGAACTGCGTACAAACTTCATCTAATAGCGCCCTCTTTAGAAACAATCATTCAGTAAGCCATAGTTTGGGTTAATTGTCTGTATACACCAAATCAAACAGAGAGTGTACATACCTCAAAAAGGCTAATTTTCTAAGGGGGGGGGGGGCGAAATCTCCAGCGGACAGATTTTCCTGGGACACCGGTTGTCAATGAGAAGAGAATTTAAGGGTTTCCGCTCGAAACGGCGCACCGAAACTACCACGCTTTCAGAGCCTGAAAACCTATGTTTTGCAAAGATCCTGGAGGTTTCATTTCCCCCCAAAGGAAAACCAGGATTTTTTTTTTGAAACGGCACAAAAAGAGTACCAAGCCACGTATTTCTTAGAGCCTGAAGAGTTTTTGCAAACACTATTATACTATTATTATTTTTGTGACGAGGATCTTTGGGGTTTCAGTCTGCATCTTAGCCTACCGAAACCACCTTTTCACCCTCTTCCATTTCGGTAGCTTCGATTTTCTCAGTAAGTTTTTGTGGGCTATTTTTCTATTCTTGCCCTTAGCAACAAGATGATTGATGTTTGGTCCGTCCCCAAAAACCAGGTCACAAATATTATTATCCTCATCAAGACTGTGAACACTCGAGAGCGTTTCGCATACTTTACGGCGATACTTCTTTGTACGACTTCTGAACGGTTTACGAAATCGGAGTTTCCTGTCAAATGTCTCTGCAAAACGGTAAAACTCCAGCCGCCTCTTCTCAAAATGACCCGGTGTCGTCAAGACGTCTAACTCAAGAACGATCTGCGGACGCCGGCTATCGCGGCCTGGATTTGTCAAGATGTGAGTGAGATTCTTGTACTGAATTCTAACAGTGGTGATGTCGGTTGCATCAGCTGTGCTCTTGATTTTACAATCAGGAGCTTCTAAGATGGTTTGATTGAAGCTGTGTGGTCCTTCTAGAGGATCCTCATCTCTGGAGTTCTCATTAATACTGACATTGAAGAGGTCGATTGACTCCCACGGTGGTTGGACGTCTGTCATGAGCTCATCCTCCCAAGGCCCATCATCATCATCAATACCGTCAGCAACATCCTCTGTCTCCTCCTTCTCCTCCACATAACCATCCCCTCCATCCCCACCATCACCATCATCCTCGTCACCATCCACCACCTCATCTCCAACATCTTCATCCTCATCCAACATCCAGAGCAACCTGACGTCCGCAATAAGTCCATCTCCTTCTGCATCTTCTATGATAGCCACTGATGCAGCGTATCCATTCTCTCTTGCATCCTCCTGAAGGCAGTAGTTTATCAGGGTTTCCTCATCCAAGATGCTCTCAAAGGAAGAGTCCTCATCACCCCTTGACTTTGCTTCAAGGCTGTCGTCCAGTGAGCCAGCATCCCTGCGGACGTTTTGACGAGGTGCAGAACCCTGATCACTCAAAGGAGAATTGTCTACCACCAACTCAACGGATTTGGGTTTGGTTGATGCCATCGTGCCGTTTGTGTTGATGATAAACTGAACCTGGCCTTGCTGGTTTGATCCTAACCCTGAAGTAGACTTTCTACAGCAAGCTGCTGATTTTCCACCGTTTACATCATGTGTCTGATAAACTGTTTCCTTTGCTGTGTTATAAACTACACCATCTCCATTAGAAACACTGTCTTGCACAAGGACGTCGTGTGTGTCGATTTGTCGTTCGTTGCGTCCATCCTGCCCCTCGGTTGCTTCCCCCTCTTTCCTTTCTTCCCGTTCTGCAGTTTCTTTTAGACTGTTCCTGGTAACTTCTTCAACCAAAAAAGAAACCACTGCTCCCAGCAACACCTGGAAGATGAACTCCTTGATCTGCCGCCCAAGCTCCGGATGATAAACCTTCGACCAGGAGCACGTGTCTTCAACGCTGCTCACTGTGTGCTCGACTTGGAACAAAGAGTCCATCTCGCCTTCGCTTTGGCCGATGAGGGCGATGTTCTGTACACTTCTTGCAGATGATGAGGATTGGGCACCAGTCTCCTTCACTGGTCCAATAGTGTCTTCTTCTTTTGAGCCGAAGTTATCAAATGGTTCTTCGGTAGAACGTTCCGATACCACAGAAGTCTTGAGTTTGGTTCCAACTCCGTCGTTGTGCTGAATGTTGAACTCGTGTCCGTCCTTGCAGTGCGTCATCGTGTTTGTCGCGATGACGCCATCATCGGCTGCTTTTAAAGAGAGTTAAAAAGAATGTAGTACATTTTGAAATTTTACACTTTAGCAAAATTGGCACAACAATGAATTCATTTTTCAGATTTCTGCCACAGAAAACACAAATTAATGGCCAATTGCCAATTACAGATAACTGACGTGCTATTATTATTTTGTGACGCGTAGAATGTGTTGCCATTTTAATAGGCACGGGTTGTACGCTGTTCTGTAAAAAAAAATCAGGGCAATCATATTTTCCACACTGTCTACCTTCATCATGTCAAGTTTTGTATACTTGTCAAAATTGCTTTTCAAAGTCAGTTTTAGACATGTATGTAAGTAGCCTCATCAACCTCCTCATATTTATAGGTATTACAGTTATGTTTTGTTACGCATTAACCTTTTAAACACAGGAAATGCCTAGGTTTGCCTGATCTTTATGTAAAATACCCCTGCCCCATTACGTTTGTTTGAAGTCTTCATTTACATATTTTCCCCTTACAATTTGACAGCATCTTTTTCATCCAAGTCGGAGCAAAGTGTACTTTATCCTCCTCCTCGTCTGTGTCTTTAAGACTGTGGACTTTCATTCTCCACGCCTTACAAGCCTTGGATTTCTTCTTCTTCTTTACTTCTGGTATCTTGTCATCTACTGAGTCTACGTCAGCTTCAAAAGGAGCGGGAAAGAAGATTCAATAAGTTTTCTTCATCTTTTGTGATTTCTTTAGTTTCGGATATTCTGTAGCCTTTTAATGGTAATTTTATGCAACAAAGATAACTTAAAGGTAAAGGGTAATTCGGGCCTAATGAGTAACATTTTACTCAGGCCACGTATGTCATGGCCTCCGTTGCCCCTTGTCTTGGCATTGTTGCCCCATCAACAGTTTCCCATTGACGTTAAGATTTTACAAAGGAAGTGCCCCTTTTGCAAAATGAAAATGGCCTTGCCCTTTCAAAGGTTAGATTCCAAGCCTGGATCGTCGTTTTGGCTCTTGTCAACGTGATAATGATTTATAGAGACACAATTGTCAAGAAAGACGGATAAAAGTCGCTTGTAGAAAGTTTCAGCAAGAAAAATCAGGACAATTTTAAAACATTGCTGCCCCTGTGTAACACAAAATGCCACGACAAAGGTCAGAGAACTGTTGCGACCCTTAGCTGCAGAGCTATGGGGGTCCCTAATGGTACACCAACGACAAGGGCCCAATTTCATAGATAAGCTTAAGAACACAAAAAAAAATTGTTAAGCAAACAAAATCCTGCTTACCAGAATAAAGTTACCAGCCAAACTACATGGTCACAAGTACAAATTGTGACTGGTATCCTGCTCATTTCTGCTTAGCAGACAAAATTAATGTTAAGCAATAATTGAAATATATTAAATTGGGCCCTGCACTAGTACTACGGTCCCGGAGAGTAAAAGTGAACCATTCTCAATGCTTTTTAAGAACACCAACCTTCCCCCTCGTCCTTGACGGGAGTCTCTCTCTGCCTCAACCACGCTGGCTGGAAGACCTCTGAAGTGTCTCCGTCTTCCACTCGATCGTCCCTCGAGAAATCCTCCCCATTGCCATGAATATCAAGAAGCCTCAGGTCTGGTATTTCTTCAAATGGGACAACATCGGGCTTCCATTCTGACTTTGGCTGATGTGGAGGAACGAAGACTGGCGTAGCTGTAACGTCAGATTTTGTTTTTATTTATAAAATTAAAGTTTTTGAATCCCTCTTTTGTTACAAATAACTCTTCAATCGGGAGACAAGATGCTTGGGCCGAATTCACAAGGAAGCTCAAATTGATCTTAAGTGCAAATTTAGAATTTAATTGTAAGCAAAGTCATAAAATCACTGTAAACATTAAGATGAATTTGAGTTATTTGTGAAATCTAGCATGGGAGACAATTGTCATTGTTGTATTATGTGCTATGGGACATCATTTTCTTGGTATACCTGCATCATCTTCAAACTTTGTTATAAACCTTTAAAATAATGGGGAAAAATGGCATGGAATCAATCCAATGCTAGCAAGTGAGATGCGGTTCCAGCATTGTATTCAAATCTTACAGTTGGTATCCACTGTTTTCTTGACGACGCGGGATCTGAGCTTCAATGAAGTTTTCTTGAGCAGGTTTTCGTCCCTATTTAGCTGGGTGGTTTCGGAGTTGTTGTTGGCGCTCTCCACCGGGGCTGATCGCGTCAAACACCGGGCGTAAGATCGTGTCGAACTCGGGGGTAACACCGGGCCTGATTCCAAACAATAAAAGTGTTTTTTTTGTCTTTCTACTTCAATTTCAAAGTTTACCATAAAAAAGGACAACACAGATTTACGATGATAGAACCTTCGACCACGACAGGCTTTTTTTGCGATATAAATTCTAAAGATTAATCAGTTTCCGCCCCAGCACTTTTTGTTGTCAATAATTATGCTTAAAAAAGGTATCCCAAAGCGCCGGTTAATTAAAACACAACATCATTCAGATAAGTGCTACATCAATGGTTTCCAAACTGTTGTTCATAACATGGACAAGAACACAAAATGTGTACCCATAATTTTAAGTTTTGACAGTTTCCTTGCAAATGTTGTAAGGAAAGACATACTGTAATACAAATTCAATTTTCAAAGAGATATGGGTTTATGTTCAAATCCCCTTAGGAATTGGAATGTTAATTATCACAGTGAAATGAACCTGGATGCTGCGGTCGGTCATGTCAACTTATGAGTTGTAACTAGTTGTGACCGGTTTTGACCGGTTGTGACCGTTTTTTTGCAAAAGCAAATGGGTTCAATGTTTAAAGACACTGGACACCTTTGGTAATATTGTCAAATACCAGTCTTCTCAATTGGTGTATCATGCACAAAATAACAGACCTGTAAAAATTTGAACTCAATTGGTTGTCGAAGTTGCGAGATAATAGTATAAGAAATAGTACATTTTGTCACACAGAGTTGTGTGCTTTAGATGCTTGATTTTGAGACCTCACGCATGAAGTCTCCAAATCAATTCAAATATTCTACTGAGAAATTACCTTTTTTCTCAAAGAGGGAGCCCTTTCACACAATATTTTATACTATTAACAGCTCTCCATTGCTCATTACCAACGAAGTTTGTATGCTAACAATTGTTTTGAGGAATTACCAACACTACAATAGACCCCGTGCCTTTAACCAATATACTATTACTATACTGATTGTTTATTGGTTTATTGATTAATTCAACCATGGAGGAATAATTCCTCCATGATTCAACATACTTGGTGTACAGATCCAATCAGGGGCGAATACGTCAACATGCGAAGTCTGCCTTACAGAGACCAAGCCTGTATTAATCAATATAAACATGATGAATGGATCAATAATCGATATCATTGTTAATTGATGTAGATTGTTCGAGCACTTGACCTTGCTCATTTAAGTGAAAAAGACGGTCGATATGCTTACGAGGATGATATGATAAAGTCTTGAAGTTTCATAAAATGGCAGCAACAAAAATGTGTGTATCATTAATAGATGCACAGATACTAGATCAAAATTATAATTTATGGCATAACACTTAATTTGAATGTTACAAAAGTGTTCTCCTAATCACATGCAATTTGATTGTTTTTCTTTAATAATATTATGTTTAAGCTTCACAATTGTTTACATTTAAATGTTAAATCTCAATCATGTTTATTTCAGGGGGGGTCGGATTCGTTGCTGCTGTTAAAAAATGGTGCTGAAATTCGGCCTTCAGTTGACGGTAGGCTAATGACATGGCTAGCCCTATATAGGACTCTTCCTCTGTACACGGTAGTACAATACGAAAGTGTAAGGCCGCCAGGGCTAATGACATGGCATGCATGGAGGAACGTTTCAGCTAAAATATAAGATTTTTTAATTAAAGTGTGTGATAGTAAAAACAAAAACACTAAATAGATTGCGCCATACATACCAGTATAATCCATGGCACATTCTATGCTCTGTTTCGTTACCACCGTATACCAGGAATATTTACTCCAAATCAACAAGTGTTCCGGCGAAACATCTTGTCAGACGTTATTACAAAACGAAGTGTCATGACTTTTCAATGATACGTGCGCGTATGGAACATTCAAGTCATCACGCTTTGTGCGAAATTCCAAGCAGTCAGAGTAAACAAAATATACGTAAGGAGACAAGGAGACAAATTCGGACGCGGTTCATTCGGCGCGTATAAATTTCGCCTAGGTCAGCAGAGACCTTATCGCAAATACCAATGCGCAAGCGCAGACTGTTGAATGAGGTGCATTGTGGGATAGATATGAATAAAATTTGGATATCAGCTAGACCACAATGCACCTAATTCCAAGCTTTACGCGCGCGCCCCAGTATTTGCGAAAAGGTCTAGGGTCAGCTGCACACCCACATCGTTCGATGCATTACGGCCATTGATCTCCATTTTACTGAGTATAATGGAGATCAATGATTACGGCCGTCTTGCTTATAGACCTTTATCATGGTGCAGCCTACTTGAATTTCTCCCATTGATATCAATGTTACCAAACCGAGGCTGGAAGAGAGCAAATTAGTATGTTTCCTGAGCGCGGGGAACACAAAGAGGATGCGCAATTAATTGTCAAAACAATCGCGGGTATGGAGGACGAAAAGTGGCCAGCTGCTTTTCTGGTTTCAGAATAGCAGAAAAGCAGATTCTATGAGCTTGTTATATATGAATTTTTCTACCTTTCTACTTTTTTGCTACCTAAAAAGCAGTTAAACGTTTTGTGAAAATGCATTTCTACTTTTATTTTTCTTTATCTCATTATGCTGGCGGACAACAAGTGGCCACTTACATTAAACTTACAGGGTTTGAAGATAATGATAGTTGAAAGCTTCCCTTCAAATATTACTCACTGAGGTGCTGTAGTTTTTGAGAAATGAGTAAAACAATGTAATGAAAATACGTTTGTAAAAGTAAATTTATGATTGAAATAATTTTCGTCTCATGAGACGCAAATTATTTTCATGACATTGTTTTACTCATTTCCCAAAAACTACAGCACCTCAGCACGTAATATTTTCAGGGAAGCTTTCTACTATCGTTATGTTCAAACTGTGTAAGTTTAGTGTAATTCTGTGGACATTGTGTTTTTGTGCTACAAAAGTAACATAGACCCTTTAAAGTAAAAAAAAAAAAACCTTAACTTGCACAGTGAAAAATCTGTCAATTTGTTTTTAAATTTTGGCACCCCCTTTCAGCCGGAAAGTATAATATGCTGCCTTAAATAATCTTATGTGAGTTTTCCCAAACACCCTTTTAGTGTGTCACAGTACAGGGCAAAGCAGATATTGCAGATACAATTACTTAACAGTTAGGAAATGGGTCAAATTGACGATGATGAATCCGGGTAAATCCCGGTTTCCGGGTCAGCTGACCAATATTTGGGTCATGCTTTAATAGATCCGAAATCCGGATCAATTCTAACACAGGAGCTTTAAAATTTTGTTTTTTTAGGCCTCACAACCAGAACATTATTAATCAAGATCTCGGTGTGTAAACGCATCCATGATTTTGGTTACATTCGGCCTCATACCAACTAAACTAGCGGAATTGGATAATGCCTTGGGTACATTTTATTGTTCTCATCTGGGCCCGCATAAAGTTGTTATTAAAGGAAAACATTGCCTTGGTGGATCGGACGAGTTGGTCTATAAAAAGCGTTTGTAACCGTTTGTTATAAAATGCATATGGTTGGAAAGATGTTTTAAAAGTAGAATACAATGATCCACACAAATTTGCCTCGAAATTGCGTGGTTTTCCTTTTACTTTGCTAACAACACGGTCGGCCATTTATGGGAGTCAAAAATTTGACTCAAATAAATGGCCGACAGTGTTAGTCGACGAGGTAAAAGGAAAACCGTGTAACTTCGAGGCATGTTTGTGTGGATCATTGTATTCTACTTTTACAACATCTTTCTACCCATATGCATTTTATAACAAACGGTTACAAACGCTTTTCAAAGACCAACTCGACCGGTCCAAGGCAACGTGTTACTTTAAACAAAGGCATTGGACACCTTCGGTAATTGTAGATTGCACCCAGAGCATCTATATAATCAATTCTGTCTCTAATTGCCCTTAGATTGCACCCAGAGCATCTAGAGAATCAATTCTGTCTCTAATTGCCCTTAGATTGCACCCAGAGCATCTAGATAATCAATTCTGTCTCTAATTGCCCTTAGATTGCACCCAGAGCATCTAGAGAATCAATTCTGTCTCTAATTGCCCTTAGATTGCACCCAGAGCATCTAGAGAATCAATTCTGTCTCTAATTGCCCTTAGATTGCACCCAGAGCATCTAGAGAATCAATTCTGTCTCTAATTGCCCTTAGATTGCACCCAGAGCATCTAGAGAATCAATTCTGTCTCTAATTGCCCTTAGATTTCACCCAGAGCATCTAGAGACTCAATTCTGTCTCTAATTGCCCTTAGATTGCACCCAGAGCATCTAGATAATCAATTCTGTCTCTAATTGCCCTTAGATTGCACCCAGAGCATCTAGAGAATCAATTCTGTCTCTAATTGCCCTTAGATTGCACCCAGAGCATCTAGAGAATCAATTCTGTCTCTAATTGCCCTTAGATTGCACCCAGAGCATCTAGAGAATCAATTCTGTCTCTAATTGCCCTTAGATTGCACCCAGAGCATCTAGATAATCAATTCTGTCTCTAATTGCCCTTAGATTGCACCCAGAGCATCTAGAGAATCAATTCTGTCTCCAATTGCCCTTAGATTGCACCCAGAGCATCTAGAGAATCAATTCTGTCTCTAATTGCCCTTAGATTGCACCCAGAGCATCTAGAGACTCAATTATGTCTCTAATTGCCCTTAGATTGCACCCAGAGCATCTAGAGAATCAATTCTGTCTCTAATTGCCCTTAGATTGCACCCAGAGCATCTAGAGAATCAATTCTGTCTCTAATTGCCCTTATGCACTGCCTTTAAACCGTCCAGCGAGGCGGTCTAAGTCTAAACCAGTTCGGGTTTATCTTTTAACACTGCGTGTGGACAGAATGACATCCGGTTTTAACTCAATAATATTAAGATAAGTCTTGGCTTTGTAATTGCCCATACATTATGCGCTTGTTATCTAAGTATATACAGCGTATAAAGTACCAAAATTCGTACATTCTTCCCTGATCAAATTAATTGGGTTGAGCTAATTAGCAGACTTAACACAATGGGGCGCTGAGCTAATATAGCCAGGGGTATGAGGAACAGATTTATGAAATAAAAATTAATTATATTTTCGAATTAAGATGGAACTCTTGGCTTTGTATTTGCCCATACCTTACGCCTGTTCTTTGTATAGCAGATAATACAGCGTATATATAAAGTACAAAAAAAACGTAAATTCTTCCATGATTAAATTAATTGGGCTGAGCTAGATAGCAGACTTAACACGTGGGGCGCTAATCTGATATATATTCAGGGGTATGAGGAACAGGTTCATGAAATAAAAATTAATTATATTTTCCAAAAAAGATGAAACGCTTAGCTTTGTATATGCCCGTATACGCTTGTTCTTTTTATAGAATACAGCGGTATGAGGAACAGATTTATGAAATAAAAATTAATTATATTTTCGAATTAAGATGAAACTCTTGGCTTTGTATTTGCCCATACCTTACGCCTGTTCTTTGTATAGCAGATATACAGCGTATAAAGTACAAAAGTTCGTAAATTCTTCCCTGATTAATTTAATTGGGCTGAGCTAATCAGCAGACTTTACAAGTTGGGGCGCTAATCTGATATAGCCAGGCGTATTAAGAATAGATTTATGAAATAAAAATTAATAATACTTCCAATTTAGATGGAACTCTTGGCTTTGTATCTGCCCGCGCCCATACCTTACGCGTGTACAATTCCATCGCACTGTCTTCGATGGTCATTGACGGTCGCTGACAGTTTTTTTTTTAAACTCGGTGTTGGCCTCAAGAGTTCAGAAATTACGAAGGCGACGGCGACGGCGACGGCGAGGTCGAGGTCGACTGCGACGGCGATGTCGACGGCGACGGCGACGGCGAGGTCGACGGCGACGGCGACGGCGATGGAAACATTTCTGAACTCTTACTAATCATATTTATTATAAAATAATACCTAAATATAAATGAACAAACTGGACGGCTCTGTGCAGGGTGAAACAGCGCCCTCAAGAGTCCGGAGGCGACGGCGACGGCGATGGAAACATTTCTGAACTCTTATTAATCATATTTATTATAAAATAATACCTAAATATAAATGAACAAACTGGACGGCTCTGTGCAGGGTGAAACGGCGCCCTCAAGAGTCCGGAGGCGACGGCGACGGCGACGGCGACGCGAAGTGTCGTCTTTAGAACACCATACGGGTGAGCCCCTGAAAAGAGCTAAACGTACGATCACTCCACCGCTCTCGTAGTGACGTCATGCACCTGGGGCAGACCCGAAGTGACCCACTCCACAAGCAGGTGCACTGGGGGCTGACCCGCGTAAGCCCCTGGAATGACGTCGAAGTTAGTAAGATATAGACCATGGGATGATCGCTAGAATTGTTCAAAACCGTAGTCCCCACTTTTGGACCACGCGATTTTTGTATGTAGGTATGAAATAAAATACAGAACATCCATTTCTTGCTGTTGCTTGGCGAAGATCCTGCACCGTATCCCGAAAAGAAACAATTACGGCGACAAATAGTGATCTAAAAATCCTCGGAAGCCTGCGATGTGGGTGACGTCATTCGAAGCATTATCGTGTTTCGTTCCCACACTGTACCGTTATAACATATAGTGTAATTCTTCAAACCCCTGAATAAAAGGATGCCGATTACAGGCTCGTTCGACAAAATTATAAGTTAACTATGGTGGCCCTGAAGGGCCACCATAGTTATCACACAAGCGCGAGTGGAAATACGAACAAAATAGTGCGTCTGCGTCCCATAACTCGGCCGCGCGTGTGATAATACAAATTAAACACACGCACATCGTAGCAACGAAAAACAAATGGCAACTTGAACTTGATGTTCAATGAATAAAAATCATGGGTTTTTGTTGTAGGCCTTTGCATGTAATCCGACAGAAAAGGGGAAAATTTACTTCGTTCACATTAAACAATTGGAAAAGGTTCTTTCACTGCCGTGAACGATTGGTCAATAGTCCCAGTGATCACAGAGGTTATCAAAAAATACTGTTTTTGACCTAAAATGACCCAAAAATTGGTCTGTTCACGAACTGTGCAGTTTTAGAGCTTAGCAACAACCAAATTCGGATTCAGTACCATTGAAAACCCTTGTCCATCAAATTTCATGCGGTCCGGAGATGGGGACCACGGAACCCCTAAAACAGGCCCCTTTTCAATACCCATCGCATGGTCTATATTTGCAAAATGATTATTAGCATTTATTATTGTTATTCGATCTGAGGAACATGACCAAGGTGGAGACATTATGATAAAGGTCTATTGGCAAACATATATGTTACCAGCCACAAAAACGAGACCTTTATCATGGTGCAGCCATTCTATTCAACTCAACAATCAAGAGGCTGGCTGTGAGAAAAAAGTAGTATGGTTCCTTTTTTATGTTAACCGGGAACATGACCAAAATGGTGGCAGTGTGACAATGGTCTTATACCTGGTTACCATTGCTGCTAATGGTACCCCACTCATTTCTTGCTTAGCAAAGAAATTTGCTCAGCAGAATTCGGTGCTGATTTTCAAATCAGCTTACAATTCTTACGACAGAAACTTTTTATTCTGAGAATAATCTTCGAAGAACGTAAGACAAGTTCAGATATTAAACTGTTATATAAGTGGTATAGAAGGTCACCAAATAAAATTAACGGTTGTATGGCTTCTGACTGGCACCCCCGAACAAAGATATTGACAAAATAGGGACACCGCCAATAAAATTAATCCGGAGGTCGTTGGTTCGAATCCCACTCTAGTCAATTCTTTGTTCAACCCCAAAATCAAAGAAAACTTGTTCAGTACCACTCCTATGGGCGTCTGATCGGCCTTAATCGGAGATTTACAAATATATGAATAGTTGGCGGGAACATTAAATGGCCTTGACACACACAAACTTTTACACGCAACTTTGACGCAACCAACTTCAGTGCACGCAATATAGGACCACTTTCGGTAGCACATGCGTAATTTTTTCAAACAATAGGAAGGTTTAGCTGCACGTTACGCGTGAACGTACGTGAACGTGATCAGAAAGTGCACAGATTTACAAATAACTTACAGGGTTTACAGAAGGTTATGGTGAAAGACTTCTCTTGAAATATTGTTCCATGAAATGCTTTACTTTTTCAGAAAACATAAAACAATTATCAATTCTCGATATCGCTAATTACGGATTAATTTTCACAGGTTTGTTATTTTATATATAAGTTGTGATACACGAAGTGTGGGCCTTGGATAATACTGTTTACCAAAAGTGCCCAACGGCTTTAACGTAGGACACCCTTACTCAAAAATAATTATTATCATAAAACCTTATTTACGAGTAATGTGGAGAGGTTGATATAGTATAAAACATTGTGAAAAACAGCTCCAACTGAAGTGAGGTAGTTTTCGAGAAAGAAGTAATTTTCCACGAATTTGATTTCGAAACCTCAGATTTAGAATTTAAGGTCTCGATATCAATCATCTGAAAGCACACAACTTCGTGTGACAAGGATGTTGTTTTCCTTCAATGTTATCTCGCAAATTCGACGACCAATTGAGCTCAAAATTTTCACAGGTTTGTTATTTTATGCATATGTTGAGATACACCAAGTGAGAAGACTGGTATTTGACAATGGGAGACTTTTTTGACGCTTGGTGGCAGCAGACTTACCAGGTAAAATCCATTGTTCTCGGTCATGTGCGCAGGCTCAGATATATATAAACAATGGAAAATATACCTGGTAAGTCTGCTGCCACCTAGCGTCCAAAAGTCTCCCATGCTTTAACGTAGGACACCCTACGATCCAACAGCGCCCTCATTATGGTATATCATAACCTACGAAAAAAGAGGTAGCTCCGTTATCCTTCGCCTTTGACTACAAACATTCACATCACAATGGACTGTAATGAAGAAGTCACGTGGCTGTCTGCATAAATCAGCATTCAACCATTATCTTAACAATGGCTGGGAGCGAGCTAGGCCAACATAAAAATGGGAACAGCACATTTATTTGAACACACACAAACGTCAAAAAGAAATTAACAAAGCTGGAAATTTCGTTGGCTTAGTTGCGACATATAATAGTGGAGATATTTTATTGTAATCCATTATATTGAAAATATTTTGCGACCTTTTTTCTAAAGAATTGCAAATTGAACGCCACCCGTGACACAGACATGCTCTATTGATCTCAATGAACCATGACGTTTTACATCAATCCCGACATTTTATACATTACAAAGACAAAACATATATAATAGTATAGATGGCCTTGTGGAATTCACTGCACCAATTTCATCTACGGGTTTGGTAATAGCACGAGTGACAAACCAAATGTAGAACAAACTGGTCGGTGATAATACTAAGGCAATGCCAGTGCTATGGCTATGTCTATTGAGTGGAAACATACGTTGTGGATGTCAGCATTTAGAAGGAGACACCAAACTGGTACTTGTGGTCTACTATAATTACCACACATGCAGTCAGTAAGGCAAGTGTCTGTTGTATATCACTACCACGTCATCTATGGTGATCGATGTGCAGTACAACTAAACATGCATGGCCTTTAAGCATGGTGTGACGTGTGTAATATGATTTTAATTTATGGGAATCATAACCACTATAGCGAGCTCACCGTGACACAGCCTCTTGGTAGTCTAAGTGACTACCATGACCTGTGTGCTGCACAATGTCTACTATTTTTCATCCAGTGTTAGTGATGAAATATCTCAGGGGAAAAATACCAACTCGTGGATGCGTTATAGACACAGCCTTTATTGAGGCAAATTTTGTGTGATGCCTCGTAGTTCAGTACAGCCATGAGGCGCAATATACGATGGCAAATAAAACGACTGCTCGTCGTCGTCATTATCCTATTCTGCTTCCTCAACTTCGGGAGGGTCTTTCTGGCGCTGGAATCCAGCGAGTTGAATTCCTTCGCCGCGGATGCAAAACCGCGACCCGACCTCAACTTTATAAGGGAGCTCTATCAGAAGCAAATCAACAATGAGGAAGTCAGTCTCGATGAGGAATATTTCGGAGCATCACTGACGATTGGCCCCACGGTGAGCATTGGACCCATGTACAGTGATGAAGTTATCAACCCACACCCTTATTCTTTTACACTGACCAACCCCAACGCCTGTGTGGGCAATGCGGATGGTGACTCTTCCAGCAATGAACTCTTCCTTCTCTTATTGGTGAAATGCAGCACTTCGGAGATCCTAGACCGGGCGCAGATACGTCGGACTTGGGGTGGAGTACGCTACCTCAAGGGAAGACGGACGTTGACAATGTTCCTCCTTGGATTACCGGAGAGTGCTGAAGAGCAGGGAAGGATCATAATGGAGGATGCCATCCACCACGATGTGATCCAGGAGAACTTCTTAGATACCTACCGCAATCTCACCGTTAAGAACATGATGGGGTGGAAATGGATGATGACGTACTGCCCGCACGCCACCTATGCGGCGAGTATAGACGCTGATATGCATCTCAATATCCATAATTTATTGGCCCATCTTGAGACCGCAAACACAACTAACTATGCAGAAGGCCACCTTAAACCCACAGATAAACCCATGAGGAATCCTGAGGACAAAGCCAATATCAAATGGTACACCCCACCCGAGATGTACCCAGAAACCACGTATCCGCCATTTTTAAACGGGGCGTGTTACGTTATGTCTGGTGACGTAGCCAGGAGGATTTTCAAAACCTCACTGCATGTCCGTTTTCTTCCTTGGGATGATGTCTTTGTTGGCATGGTGATGAAGAGATTAGGGGTTTCCCCGTCCGAACATTTGTCTTTTGAACAGTTCAGGAGGCTGCATAGAACACGAGACTACTTGAGGGCGTTTGCGGGTGGAATAGCAACAGGGGTCGGTCACAATCGTAAAACAATGGATAGTAAAGTCATCAGTGTATGGGACTACATCAGCACTATGCATTTAATCTTGAATACTTTCAAGAACTCAACTTAAACGAAAAACCAACGAACACGCGTCCTTCGTGATGTCCCATCGATGTTTACTATTGTTGTATTTTTATTTGCCTTGGCAGAAGTAGCCATTATCACAGTGTTGTCACTATCCTTGCGCGCAATACTTGCAAAAGAGACTGCATCAAACCAAAACGAGGCCAGACTTACTTTGCCTTTCTAGCCTCACTTTGGTTTCATTTTTTTTAAACATGAGAGAGAGAACTTGTGGCACTATGGTGAGGGTCAAATTAAATGTTATATAATATTGTATTTTTTGTGCGAATTCTGGTTTACTTTGGTATTAAGTTTTGTTTTAAAGCAATAAAGGGATTGCCTTGGATCGGTAGAGTTGGTCTGTGAAAAGCGTATGAAACCATTTGTTATGAAATCGATTTGCAAGAAAGATGTTTTAAAAGTGGAACATAATGATCCACAGAAACATGCCTCGAAATTGCGTTGTTTTCCTTTTACTTTGCGAACTAACATGGTCGGCCATTTTATGGAGTCAAAAACTGACTCAACAAATTGGCGTGCCGTGTAAGTTCACGACGTAGAAGGAAAACCATGCAATTTCGAGGCACACTTTGTGTGGATCGTTATATTTTATCCTTAAAACATCTTTCTAACCATGTGCATGCTATATCAAATGGTTTCCACCGATTTTCATAGACCAACTCGCCTGGCAACGTTTCCTTTAATTGGCCACTTTGTCTTTTAATCTCTCAAAATGTTGCTGTTTCAAAGTACTCCTTATCCTTTAAAGAATTATTATTTATGAACACAAACACCTACATTTTGTTGAAAAAAGTGAGTAGTGATAAAAACATTTTGCCTGTGGAATTGAACACCGTAGTGGAACATACAGTCCGCCATTTTGTGGCGTAAAGTTGGTCCAGCAAAATAGCAAACAAGAAGGGACAGGAATGTATTTGAATAATTTCATTCTACTTTTGAATTTCCTTTCCAACCAAAGGCCTATTCAATTTCTAACAAACACTCTTGACACAAAGCGCCCTATCCAAAGGCAAAAAGTGTGCCAAAATTGTTTGCTTTGTTGGTTGAAAAACTCAATGTGACATCGTCCACCGATTTGATGCACGTGTCGTGCACAACACTGTTAAACATCGATCAAGCACAACCCTATCCCTAACCTATGGTGGCCCCGAAGGGACATCGCATAACGCAAACGAATGCGCACACGTATGCAATGTCGTGAAACAAATCGCGAATATATGCGCACACGTATACAATATCGTGAAACAATTCGCGAATATGTGCGCACACGTATGCAATGTCGTGAAACAATTCGCGAATATGTGCGCACACGTATGCAATGTCGTGAAACAAATCGCGAATATGTGCGCACACGTATGCAATCTCGTGAACCAAATCGTGAATATGTGCGCACACGTATGCAATTTCGTGAACCAAATCGTGAATATGTGCGCACACGAGTGCGATTTGTTTTGCAATGTCGTGAATTTTATTGCATACCATGTTGCATACCATTAGGAAGATGTCATAGTTGTGGATAATTTGTTACCGATCTAGGGAGTACTGTGGCGCTACAGCAGGCTCCCTCTGTAAAGCATGTGTATACCCAGGAACTTGGCACCAGGCCAAGGACGACCACACGCCTCGCTTGCCTCACAACAAAGACTACTGCTGCAATGACTACCGCTTATCTCACTGTTGGAAAGAAAACCCCCAGATCACTAGACATTTTATTCAAAGGTATGCAACATGGTATGCAATAAAATTCACGACATCGCAAATAATATTCGCAGACGTGTGCGCACATATTCGCGAATTGTTTCACGACATTGCATACGTGTGCGCACATATTTGCGAATTGTTTCACGACATTACATACGTATGCGCACACGTTTGCGATATGCGATGTCCCTTCAGGGCCACCATACAATTCTGTTACTCTGTGGCTGAAATGCTGTGAAACAATAGTTCTAACTAAGCATTGCATAATACAGTCATGGGAGTATTGTGTGCTTGCGGTTTTTTAAATGCTTTCCTACTACTGTCATGAATCGGATATCTTGAAAAATTATATCACTTATATTTCATAGTTTCCCCTAAATCACACGGAATCATTGCATAAGTGGGCGTTAATGCTTGCGGTTTTATTAATAGAAAAAATGCAAATGACAATAATGGAGTTTTTGTATGAAATGTTTTTATAATCTTGAGTGCGGTACAGTATATAACGTAGGTCCGTCTCCTACACACTCAATCACAATTGAATTGAATTATTCTTTTCATTTTGTGATTGTGTCTCCTATTCTATAAATAGCGTCCTGTTATGGGAAAACGTCCTTGGTTGTTAAGCTCGTGCCTTTTTATTGCTTATTATAATATATTCAAGTTTATGCGAAACAGCTTGTATTTGAGGGTTGTGGACATGTTAATGTTCCCAGGTTTCGTCCTTCGTTTTACTAATTATACCCGGAATAGTAGCCCAATACTGTGTAAAGCACCACTTCGTGCAGTTTAAAGGTATAATACAGGATAAATAAAGGATAACAAACATTAGTTGTTTAGTTTTAGTCTAAAAACTTAAAGGGACACGTTGCCTAGTTGGATGGGACGAGTTTGTATATAAAAAGCGTTCGTAACCGTTGGTTATAAAATGCATATGGGTAGAAAGATTATGCAAAAGTAGAATACAAAGATCCACACAAATACGCCTCTGAATTGCGTGGTTTTCATTTTACATAGTCGACTACAACGGTCGGCCATTTATGGGAGTCAATTTTTTTACTCCCATTATAATGACTCTCATAAATGGCCGACCGTGTTAGTTCGCAAAGTAAAAGGAAAACAACGCAATTTCGAGGCATATTTGTGTAGACCAATGTATATTCTCCTTTTACCATATCTTTCTATAACCGTAAGCATTTTTTATAACAAACGATTTTTATAGACCAACTCGTCCGATCCAAGGCAACGTGACACTTTAAAGGCACGGGACACGTTTGATAATTGTCAAAGAACAGTATTCCCACTTTGGTGTATGCCAACATACGCATAAAATAGCAAACCTGTGAAAACTTTGGCTCAATCGGCCATCGAACTTGCATAATAAAAGGCTTCAGCTTATTATTTGAGTGAGAAATTACCTCTTTCTCAAAATCTACGTTACTTCAGAGGTACTCACAATGTGTTATACTATCTACAGCTTTCAAATGCTCGTTACCAACGTATTTATAGTTTAATATAATTATTTTGAGTATAGCGTCTATATCGGTGCCTTAACAGTACATTTACCCTTTTCATGTGAAGTATTTCCCACTGAAATGAATCTGAAAACTTCAACCAACAAACCAATTACACCTTAAAGAAACACGTTGCCTTGGATCGGTCGAGTTGGTCTTTGAAAAGCGCGTGTAACCGTTTGTTATGAAATGCACATGGGTAAAAAGATGTTGTAAATGTAGAATACAATGATCCACACAAACATGCCTCGAAATTGCACGGTTTTCCTTTTACCTCGTCGACTAACACGGTCGGCCATTTATGGGAGTCAATAAATGGCCGACCTTGTTTGTTCGCACAGTAAAAGGTAAACCTCGCAATTTCGAGGCAAACTTGTGTGGATCATTGTATTCTACTTTTAAAACATCTTTCTAACCATATGCATTCTATAAAAAATGGTTACAAACGCTTTTTATAGACAAACTCGTCCGATCCAAGGCAACGTGTCCCTTTAATGTCGGTTGTTACAACGAACATGAAGGACAACGCGTTTACAAGCTAAAATATTTTGCATGGTTTTCACATTAACTCCTGACTTCTATCTATATTAAAGACTCTGGATACTATTGGTAATTGTCAAAGACCAGTCTTCTCACTTGGTGTATCTCAACATAATATACATAAAATAACAAACCTGTGAAAATTTGAGCTCAATTGGTCGTCGAAGTTGCGAGATAATAATGAAAGAAAAAACACCCTTGTCATACGAAGTTGTGTGCTTTCAAATGCTTGATTTCGAGACCTCAAATTCTAATTCTGAGGTCTAGAAATCAAATTCGTGGAAAAGTACTTCTTTCTCAAAAACTATGTGACTATCTCGAAAACAGAGGGAGCCGTTTCTCACAATGTTTTATATTGTCAGCCTCTCCCCATTACACATTACCAAGTTAAGTAATTATGCTAATCATTATTTTAAGTAATTACTAACAGTGTCCACTGCCTTTAAGGTAACTCGTGGCTTTTATATGCCAATCAGTTCAAGGTAGGGCCCAGTTAAGTTAAGAAGAAAGGGCTAATTTTAAAAATGCGCACGATGGTCTTTTGGATAACAGTTCAATGTAATTATTAAATAGTCCTATATAGCACTTCGAAAGACTTATGTGCTGTACGCAGAAACGTAAAGGCAGTGGACACTATTGGTAGTTACTCAATATAATTATTAGCATGATTTCGAGACCTCAGATTTAAAACTTGAAGTCTCGAAATCAACCATCTAAACGCACACAACTTCGTGTGACTACTTGTTTTTTTCTTTCATTATTATCTCGCAAGTTCGATGACCGATTGAGCTCAAATTTTCACAGGTTTGTTATTTTATGCATATGTTGAGATACACCAACTGTGAATGCTAGTCTTTGACAATAACCAATAGTGTCCACTGCCTTTAAGTTTATTACAAAGGCTTCAAGGCCTATAGTGTGCTACAGAAGTAACTTTTGTACAGTTCAAGTGCCTTTATAACCTTTATAGACTTAACTCAATTGGTTGTCACAGTATTTTTCGTGACGATACTTTAAAGCTAATGTGAGTAGTCAACATTCTATATATTTTGGTTTGGGAAATTTAATATTTTTATTGTGGAACATCATCAGAAATATGACAACTCACCACCTCAATTAATAAATAATCTGTGAAAGTTGTAACATTTTATGGAGCTTTTGTTTGCATTTAATGTAGTTTTCGAGTTGTTTTAGACTTGTGGACAAGTCGTTAAATCGGCCCCACGCGCTAAGATAGTGCTCTCGCGAGATCAGTTCGCGCGAGAGCAGTGATCTCGCGAGAGCACTATCTCAGCGCGTGGGGCCGATTTAGCGACTTGTCCACAAGTCTAGTTGTTTGTGCGAGTCTACTTGGCGCCACAACCCGCGGTGGTGATGACCAATCAGTTGATGCCACGTCACAGCCTGAATGATTTCCTACCCGCTTATTCTCAGTACACATCCATAATTGGACAGATAGTGACAATATTTGGGGACATTTTTCATGGAATTAAATACACAGTCAGCAGGGCATAGAGCTCTCATTGTTAATGTATGTCAAGAGAAAGATATTTAGTTACATGTTATAGGGCCACTCGGCGCATTTGAATTTGGAAACTACAACTTTCAAAATGGCTGCCGTTGCTTAAAGTACAATCTTTTTTCAAAAGATAAATCTGCGATGGCACTTCATGTATATAGCCATCTTTCATAACGTACCTTTCCCTTAAACAGATCGAAATGAGAATGTTAAACTGCGTTCATTTCTTTACACGGCCTTGAATATTGCATTTACTGAAATAAAACTGAGAATTCACCTGGAGCCCGGTCTGCTCGTACAAAGTATTGATATGAATTGTTAATGGCTTTACAAGGCATCATGTCGTCAGATAATGCTATAGGAATGAAAAGGTAATTACCGAGACAGACAAATAAGTCATGTTGTCTACATCATCCGTTCCGTGGTAGACGGCCGGTGTCAGATGCAATTGTGTCCGCCATGTAAAACTGTCCGCTCCGGACTCTTTTGCATATGCAATCGTGTCCGGGAGCTAGGCAAAAACCGTCCGGTGGACATGTACATGACTTGACATGTACATGACTTTACTGGTACATGTATGTGTGCGCGTAAGTGAGCATGCATGCACCGAAATTAATGCAGTTTATGATTGCAGCGAATACCCGACGGCCAAATATTTCCCATGGCATTCATGACATGCACTTAGCTTGTAAAAAAAAAATGGCGAACGTGTTCCGTCAACCAAGGGCGTTTAATTTACTGCAAGGACGGTTTTGCACGGGGGCGGACACAACTGCATATGCAAATGTGTCCGGGCGGACACCATTGCATTGTGCAGCAACGTCCGGGCGGACACGATTGCATGTGCAAAGTCGTCTCGCGGACATTATTGCACATGCAATAATGTCCTCCGGATAGTATTGCATAGGTTACATAATTGCTTGCGACACCGGTTCCCATGAAATGTGTAAATTGCACACAATGCGCACGGACCCGTATATGAAAGTATTTTTTTACCACGGAGGAAAGTATCTAATCAAACTTAAAACAACTCCTCATCCCTACAACATACAAGTATTTTTCCAAACACTTGTCATGTTATTTTGTTCATTTGCGGTTTATTAGGTTTTGTTATCCACCGAGGGCAACCGGGGCCCTGCATAAATTTAGTTCAATGTTTACGACTTGCATACACGATAGGTACGGAGGACGAAAAGTGGCCATCTGCTTTTCTGGTATCAGAGTAGTAGAAAAGCAGATTTGGTGGGTTCTATATGAATGTTTCTACTTTTCACTTTTCTGCTACATGAAAATGCATGTTCTCCCGTCTACTTTTCTGTTACCAGAAAAGCAGGTTTTACTTTATTTTAAAGTGGCAATTTGCTCTTCTGCTATAAAAGGTAGAAAAGTAGATTGTGTTGTGACCTTTTTTCTAATTCTCTTAAAAGCAGATTTAACTTTGGCGGCCGAAAAGTGCTCTTTTGCATTTTTTGCTTTCCACGCCTATACGTCAGTCAGTCTGTACTGGAAGAAGTGCTTTTAGGATGACCTGCTTTTCAGGTGGCAGAAAAGCAGAAAAACTGAAAATTACATTTTTACAAAACGTTTAATCTGCTTGTTTACTATTCCGATAGCAGAAAGGCAAATGGTCCCTTTACGTCCGCTTCATATAACATATAGGAGATAAATCGAAACCTGTTTTCCTGCTAATACAGAAAGTAAATGCGTTTTAACAAAACGTTCAACCCGATTTTCAGCAGGTAGAAGAAAAGTAGAAAAGTAGAAAAATGCACACTATTCTACTGTTCTGATATAAATACGAGGAAAATCAGATTAACACTTTTCGTCCTCCATAGTCCACTCACAATTAGGGTCAATTTCATGGCTCTGCTTACCGTAAGCACATAATCGGCGCTTACGGAAGCAGGGAATTCTGTGCTTACGGCAAGCGTATTTCACGAGTTAGCGACGATTTTGTTGACTTCTGCGCGTGCGTACTCCACGTCATATAGGCATTCTACGCTTACATGGCTAGGCAGAAATTCAGCGCTAGCACATTTCAAGCGGGTAATTGTGATCGTAAGCGCAGAATTCAGCGGTAAGCAGAGTCATGCAATTGAGCCCTGTTTGTCTGATCCCAACTATATAAGGCCTTTACACCACAGATGTTTCTAAACAATGAAGGTGCTTCGTTATTATGATCATAATGGTTTGATTGAATTGGCCAGTTTTCAAAGGTGTCATTCAATTTCAACAGAACACATGCGACTAAAAATAATGACTTTTCATTCTCAGTCATGCAAGCATGAACTCTACCCTTTTCCATTTGTGTTGTGTATACTATAAAACTCGGGGGAAAAACTCCATGATTGTTAAAAGGTCGGGCACAAAATATTATACACGCATTGAGTCGGAACGACTGTCTGGTGAAAGGTTGAGGGATCCGACTAGACTTGACTCAAGTCGAACTTTCGTAGAGTCATGTGTCCTATAATACCTTATAGCTTACTTAACTTCTGCATGCCGTTGACTTGGGTTAGTACGAAAACCGACTTGAACAAAGTCTAGGATCCACTTCGTTACTCGCGTTTTCCCGCGCACAAAAAAAACAATTTACACAGCAGTGGCAATCTCATCCGCCATGTTTTAACAACCTTGTTGGGTTGGCTAACTTAAAGCAATTAGCTTCAATAGTTATTGCTTTGGAAAATCGATTTAGGCTTATATGTCATGGAAATAATAATACATCATTGTTTACTAATGTTTATTTAACCAACAGGTGTGTAGATCCCAATTCCATACGTGGAGAAAAATATTACAATATTCAAAGACTGGGAGGCCCCATGTGGTAGAAAAAACACACAATGGATGTGCGCGCGCAAAATAATGTTACTGATTTGTTCTATTATTCACGCTAGACTATTCTCCCAAGTTGATGAACTCGCCAACCGCTCAAATAAACCTACATGATATTATTTTGTCAAACTCCAAAAAAAAAAACTCATTACAAATAAATATATATTTTTAAAGAGTGAAACTAAATTACATAAAAATTAAGGTTTTCTTTGTGTCACTTTGTGTGCCCCGCTCCGAAATTGATATACGAAATTATGGGAAGAAATCTGACAAAACGCAGGTTTAATTTGCAAAAGAATTTCTATAATTACGGTGCGCTCTAAAAACTAAGGCACCATAATCACGTTTGATCATAATTGTCAAATAACAGAATTAAAATTTGATGTATCCCAACATGCACATAAAAATAACGAACCTGTGAAAACATTTTGCTCAATATTGGTCATCGGAGTTGCAAGAAAGTAATGACATGAAAATCACCCTTGTTGCAAAAATTTAAGTGCCTTTTAGATGTCTGAGAAAGGCTTCAAACCTGAAGTATTTCTCAGACTCAAATAATTTAGTTGAGGAATTACCTCTTTCTCAAATACTCTATAGTTTCTTCAGAGAGAGAGTCGTTTCTATGAACAGCCCATTGCTCGTTACCACGTAAGTCTGATGATAAAATGATTTGAGTCTACCAAACGTGTCCAGTGCCGTGACACTATTGGTAATTGTTAAAGACCAGTCCTCTCAATTGGTGTATCTCAACATGTGCATAAAATAACAAACCTGTGAAAATTTGAGCTCAATTGGTCGTCAAAGTTTGGAGATAATAATGAAAGAAAAAACACCCTTGTCACACGAAGTTGTGTGCTTTCAGATGCTTGATTTCGAGACCTCAAAATCTAATTCTGAGGTCTCGAAATCAAGTTCGTGGAAAACTACTTCTTTCTCGAACACAACATTACTTCAGAGGGAGCCGTTTCTCACAATGTTTTATACTGTCAACCTCTACCCATTACTCGTACTAAGGTTTTATGCTAATCATGATTTAGAGTAATAACCAATAGTGTCCACTGCCTTTAATTTTAGTACGTCTACTCTACTCCCTAATCATCATAGAACTCAAGGTCAGCGAATTCCAATGAATAAATTATCATAAAATACTGCATTTATTTAATTTTTTTACGATGAATCAACAACAGCACCAGCCAATTTTTCTTTGAAAGACTGCTTCAGCGTGATGCACTTATGTACCAATTATGATACATAGATAATGTAACAAACTTGAAAAACGTTTCACTAACAACAACAATTAATTTATTCCAAATTAATTTTTGCATAAAATTACCTATATAACATCTGTTCAAACAACCGTGAACAAGAAGCAACAATAATATTTCAAAGAACATTGGACGAAGCAATGTACAGTATTAAGTATTAAACAAACCCACTAATTAAAATTGTTTGAATCCACAGTACAATTAAATTTGTAATTTTGTTTTAATAAACAACAATAGACAATCACAGTTCGTGAATAGAATTTTACTTTGATAGTCATTCATAGTCATTCTACACATTTCAGAGTATTTTAAAATTTTAATTTTTAATCATATTCATGAATTCCAAAAGTTTATGTTTTTCTTGCTCTTTTATAATTTCCTGTAAAACTCGGTGGAAAAGTGCATTATACAAAACTAGATATTCATTAATTCATTATGTGATTATGCAGTTTGGCCTTCCGGGGGCGTTAAAATAATCATAAATTGTATTTAATATAATAACAAAAATCACAGCAGATTTAGAAAACCTGCCGTCGATTTCACAAAACTCTTCCTAACTTAAGACTAATCTTAGGACTTAGGACGAGTCCCAACCCTGCACTGTAGCATGCAGACCTTAAGATTAATCCTAAGTTAGGAAGAGTTACTCGTCCTAATTCGAGATAAGACGAGTCCTAACTCTTTGTGAAATCGACGGCTGAAGTCTTAAAAAGAAATGTATCTACTGCAATAATTAATCGAAGATTTCCATCACTTGTCCGTGCCAATGGCTTTGGCTTCATTCGGATTGGTCTATTCGTCAACGTTATGCTCTAGCCAACGACCATAGCCGTAATCAGTCGGAAGTCACATGATTAGTACGACGATTTCAGGTCAAAGTTCAACATTGGCTTCTCTTTTCTTCTTTCCCATTATCACTTTCTGCATGGTTTTAACTGACTGCAAAAACAAAAAGGGCGGGATGTTACAAACTGAGATCAAGTTTGTGCGTACGTCGGTTAGGAAAACATGGCATAGGCCTAGGCCTATATGACAGATATTATATCAATAGGCCTTAAATATAATTATTTGTTGTTCACCCTATACACTGATGTGTATTAGAGGGAAAGTACACTGTTGGTAATTGTCAAAGACCAGTCTTCTCACTTGGTGTATCCCAACATCAGCATAAAATAACAAGCCTGTGAAAATTTGAACTAAATTGGTCATCGAAGTTGCGGAAAAAAAGGATGAGAGAAACAACACCCTTGTACTTTGGACGAATTTGTGTGTTTTCAGTTAGGAATTTATTATTTCAGTGAGAAGTTACCTCTTTCTCAAAAACTACGTTACTTCAGAGGGAGTCGTTTCCCACAATGTTTTATAATATCAACAGCTCTCCAATGCTCGACCAAGTCAATTTAAAGTTAATATTTGTTTTGAGTAATTACCAAACGTGTACCTTCCCTTTAAGGCCCATACAAATCGGTGCAAGGATGGAAAACAATTTGTATTATTTATCCCCGATGCAAAATAACATCTTCTTATATCTTTAGAACTGGTTGCCCTTTGCTCGCATTTCCGAATCCAACAATTCCTTCGATCCATTTAATCAGAACTAGGCCTATACTCTGTGTATAATAGTGGTAACATGCATTAAGTGGCGCATGGTTGACGGGTTACGCCGATCTTAATGTGGTGTTTTCATTGCTAGATGGAGCTTTAATAGACCATCGGGCTTGTTGCTGTGGCAGCTAATATACAAATTATCTTTAACATTTTTTAACCAACGGCAAAAAGACGTTGCATGAAATGAATCCAACAAGATAGTGACTGTGATTTAATTATGATGTTATATGGAATATAAAAAACTCCTGAGTCACACGGGTCAGAGTGATCCAGGGCCCATAGTTTCAAAAAGCTGCTTAAGCAATAATTATGGATGGTGGATGGTTCTGCACAGTGACCGTCCTTTTAAAGAAATATTACAGAATTTGTATTTTTTTTAAATCGTCTAAGATCACAGATTTACATAAAACCACGTTCTAATGATAATGATCGTATCAAACATCTTTTGAATTATTTCTGTCTGAAATGTAATTTTTGATGAAAAATAAACAAATAAATAAAACTAAATTCCCGTTTGGAGTTTATCGCCCAGTGAGCTGCTTTATTCCTTTTCTTTAATCGAAGTCATGCAAAATGTTTATACAAGTTTTTCAATATTTTCTAGATCGATCTCAACCTTTTACAGGTTTGTCAGTTTATGTATAATTGTGATTACATAATGTGCTTACACTACCAGCAACTGTTTTGTTAGCCCTCCCCCCCCCAAAAAAACAAAAAACAAAAAACAAAACAAAAACCAAAACAAACAAACAAACAAATAACAACAACAATTGAGTAATAACAAAATTTAAATTTAATTAACTAGCCAGGATGAGCGTTGGAATAAATGAATACATTATCATGGTTCAGCAGTGAACGTCCTTTTTTAATGGTAAATTTAAATTGCAATACTATATGAAAATCTCATGGACATTGTCTCGATACTGGTGACTAATATGAAAATGAAAGATATTTGTATGAATAATGTTCACTCATCACCGAAGGACTCGATGGGCGGAAACTTGTTATCCATATACATGTAATAGAAAAACTGTGTGTCATTTTGTTGTCCTTTAATAAAAGTGTATTTGGTAGGAATAAAATTTTTGAGTATTTTTGAAATAATGCATGTATGCAAGGATAGTTTTGAAGAGAAAAAAAAAGAAGATAAGCAAAGTTTATCGTGCATTTTATGGATAGAACTAAATATGTTGTGTTTTGTGTTTTGTTTTTAAATCTTCCCACCATGGCAAGATTAGCCTTTTGTCAAGGCCTTCTTCGTGGCTTGGACAGCTTCGTTAAGCCGCGGTCCCAAGCGACTGAAACGGGAAACCCCAAGCGCGAATGTGCCCTTGACAAAAGGCTACGGCTTCCCTTACCAAGTACATTAACTTCAGACATTACAACTCCTCTTTATGGCAAGTGTTAATTTGATTTTTAAAAAAAGAAAAGGTTATCATGCCTTTTATTGATTGAACAAAATGTGTTTTTGTTTTGTTTTTAATCTCCCATATGGCCAGATATGCTTCCCTTACCCAGTTCATTAACTTCAGTCACTACAACTCCTCTTTCTTCTGTCCTGATCCTCTTTCGGTTCGTTTTTTGCCCGTCATCTTTCCTTTGCCTGTCTGATCACGGACAGCCTTCCTTGTCTATTTTTTCAAAATTAGAAACAACATCAGCTTATAATATCTAAAATCTTTTTGTTTTGTTTTATGAAAGAGTAAATTTTGTTCTGATCTTTTTTAGTTGTAAATAGATAAAGGTATCACGCCACCAATCTGTTTCAGTGAGAATGTCATTACATTGTTAGTCACTTAGTGACATTAAATGAAAACCGAATGAAGAACAATCTTATAACTATCAAAATAAAAAGGAGTGGAATTTTGCAAAGAAACAGGAACTGCACTTGTATCTATATCTTTTAAATGTTATTAACAAAAACTAATTGTCAAAGTAAGAAGGAAAGGAATGTGTAACAAAGAGGCAGTAACTACACTTTAATTGATTCTATTTTTTGTATTACAAAAACTAAAAAACAAAGAAAGAAGGACAGGAATTTTGCAAAGAAGCAGTACCTACGCTTTTTCTACAATGGAATTTAGCAAAGAAGTAGTAACTACACTAGTATATTGATCCTACGCTTATACAAAAACTACAAAACAAAGTAAGGAGGAAAATAATTTTGCAAATAAGCAGGAACTCTAACTCTAACGCTCGACTCAAATTTGAATTGAATTTAATTGAATTGAATTGAATTGAATGGTTTATTCGTCAAGTATATAAAAATACATGAAATTTACAATCCTATTGTACAGCAACATAAAAAAACAAAAATTAAAATGTAAAATTGCACACGTAAAATTTTTGTTTGTTTTAAACTACTTATCGCAATCTAAGAAGGAATGGAATTATGCAAAGAAGCATACTTTATTTCTACTTTGTTTTCAAAACAAAAATACTACTTACCGGTCCTTTATACTTATTGATACGGAAACCAGTTCTGTCTACCCCCACACAAGCATCAGTGACGTCAAAGCAGAGTGCAATCTCTCTCTCCTCTGGGTCAGAAAACTCCTTGAAGACTTGGGTAATTTCTTTCTTATAATCACCTGCAAAAACATAACAACGTATCATTTATAATGTCCACTTAATAAAAAACATGATAAATAGGATAAACAGTTAGACATTTTGCACGTTCTTTTAGAGTTGGATGCAAATCCAATTCGTGATTGGCAAGTTCGCCTTGAGGCATTAAATCATTTTTAGTTAGTTGCCATGATTTATTTCCTGGTATTATAATGTCTGTGGGTGTGCCCACGACCGGCATAATATAAAGGGCGCCCACTGTTGAGATGCATGATGCATCACTTTTTTCCATTTTATACTGTGAATAATTGCCGACCCAGATCTAGTCGTCTTCCAAGACGCTCCAGCCACATTTCGTGATTACACAACTCGGGCGTCTTGGAACCAAGACTAACCTTCATCACGAAAACATACTTACTTGCCCAGTAGTCACAAACTTTTTGCATGTTAGGTGGACTGAACTCATAGGCGCGTAAATGTTCGGTGTTACATGTTCTCTTCAGGACGTCTTTAATCTGGACGTCAATCTTGTCTTTGGAAGTGTGCCGTCTGTTCATCAATTTTGTGGCTTCTGTAAAGGGGGAAAAGGATAACTCACAACTTAATCTTAATCTTGAGAAATTGGCTATATGGGCCTTCTTGAAGTTCGTGTTTAAAGGCAAGGAATATCTTTGGTTTGTGTAACAATTCGTTTGTTTTAATCCTAATTATGTTCTCTAGTAGAAAGAAGTAATTTTCCATTAAAATATTTGAGTTTGATTGCAAGACCTCAGAATTAGAATTTGAGGTCCCGAAATCAAGCATCTGAAAAGAACACAACTTCGTTTGACAAGGGTGCTTTTTCTTTCACTATTACCTCGCAACTTCGACGACCAAAACAGAGTTCAAATTTTCACAGGTTTGTCATTACCAAGTGTCCAATGTCTTTATAAAGACAACTATTTACATGCTTTGCCAAATGTGATTTGGTTGTGATTTGATTTGAATCTATCAAAATCAGACAGAGGGAGCGAATAATGAGACGCTGAAGGAAGGAAAGATTTAGTAGACTGCTTTCGTTTCAACTCTGAATAGCAGTGTACCAGTTGATTTGCCTATTATCAGATACCCACATTGGCAAATTTCTGATCCGGCATTTGCATTTACGTTGCTCTTATTATTTAAAAAAAATGAACAAATTTCAAAAAGCCACACTTACCTGTTACAAATGCATGGCAGCCAATGCATGGCAGCCTTCACAAACGACCTCTAAACAAATAGACACACATATAAATTATCAATTAAACAGTTAACAATTAGGTAGTTAGATAAATAGACCATGTTGGTTTTCTACAGGCAAAGTTTATACTCAACAACTGAATTGACAACTTCAAATCTAACAATATTAAGGCCACTGTGATTGTGGAACCTCTGTGGGTATGAATATTGTATTGTGTGTCAGTGCTTATTTATACCATTTTGGGATATCAAGATGGATACACTAGTCTCCCAATATAATGTCAGGTTGCAATATTTTTTACGCCTTGATTTTTTGTTTCAACTGTTAATAAATAATGTAAACAATATGAGTAAAATATTTCCCATGTACAAGTCTGCAAATAATTGACTTTAAGTTCAGTTTAACATTTTAACGTTCTTGGTTTTTAATCACCTTGTTATTTATTTGAACAAGAAAAGAAGTTGCTTACTTTTCCCTATATAATAAACCCCTCTGTTTTTATGACCTTACCTTTAGCAAACTTTGTGGGTTTATATGGAGTGGCATAATCCACCATTAAAACCATCAAGAAAATGCTAACTATCCACTGCAACTGCATCGTGTGTTTGTGGTTCCTGAAAAACAAAGGAACACAGAATTAAAATAAAAATGTCAAATGGGCTGCCAACCTTGAGACTTACATGGTAAAATGAGCAATATTGAGAACTTTTGATGGTATAAAACATTGTGATAAACGGCTCCCTCTGAAGTAGTTTTCGAGAAAGAGGTAACTTTCCATGAATCTGATTGCTCGAAGTCAAGCATCTGAAAGCACACAACTTCGTGTAACAAGGGTGTTTTTACTTTCATTATTATATTGCAACTTCGATGACCAATTGAGGTTTGTTATTTTATGCATGTTGAGATACACCAAGTGAGAAGACTGGTCTTTAATTGACAACTACCAATAATGTCCACAGTGACGCCAAAGTGTTGTAATTTTGACGCGCGCCATCAACGGCAGAAGTGTTTTAATCTTTTCAAAACCTTGTGGTTTGGGGGCCTGATTTTTTAATCGATAATTAAGAAAAAATCAGAAGTGAGTGTACACATATCAAAATTACATTAAAATGGTGAAATAAAACGCATTATAAACAAGTTGAAACAGCATTTCCGTTAAAAACATTCTGCGCTGTTTAAAGATTGCAATCATATCAAAGCCGGATCTCTTCCTTGCTCTACGGTCGGATGCAGTGAACGTCCACTATGGCCTCTCGAATGTCCTGGCCGTCGCAAGAATAGACCTTTATCACGGTGTGATCATCTTGATTTTACTCCATTCCAACTCATTGTAACTAAACCGAGGCTGGACGGAATAATAGTCTGGCGCCATGCTCAATGAATATTAGCATTCATTATTGGAAACAGGGAACATTACCAAAATGGTGACAGCGTGAAAGGTCTACCACAAAGCCCCGTTAATCACCTCCATAATGAGGCATGAATGTTTACTTCCATGGTATACATTGTAAAAGGGTCTGGCTCTCTGACCAGCTGATTTGGTCGAACCATCGAACGTAGAATTCCATGGAGGATTTTAAGCCGCCAAAAGGTCGTTGAAGAACCGTATGGTTGAACCACCATGCTCATGCTACTTGTTGAACAATGTGAACAATGAAGAAGGAATTTGTCAGGTCAAAAATTTCTGGCGCTTGTAAACATAAAATGCAAACCACCCACAACCAGAACCTAAAGTTGTGTCACTGAATGAACAACAAAATGTATACAAATTACAAGTAGGATTTGAAACTTAGCATGGTGGAAATCGATATGGAAAGGTTTGTAATAATGACTATCTCTAAAATGTATAAATGAACTCAAATGCTTACCTCTTCACGGGATCTATTCTACTGTAACAATGAAGTTGGATTTTAACCAGTGTATTGCCCGTACCGGCCCCCTTCCAAATTAATATTTCTACATGTGGTTAATAAACTAAAGGTACAGCGTGCTGCGGCACTCTTTGACCTTTGATTAGACTAGCAATGACAGTCTATTGAATGGTTGAATACACAACTCACCTTACACTGCAACGACATGGAAATACGAGCGCAAGCCTCCTTTGCTTGTCTATGAATCCAAAATCAACAACACTGGCCGATTGTTATCGCACTGACTGTGAACTGTGTAATCAAAAATGGGCCAACCACACGATGCCAGGTCGACTCAAAAAAGACACGCATGATTTAAACAGACAACAGGGACGTCAAAAGCTTTGATTTGTAAACGCAGGTTTTCCCACAACAAGGTGGGTCAGATTTTCTCGACATTTGGCGCTCGATATGGGATAATGACCCCGCCCCCTTAGGTCTGTATCGTTTGACTGGAATTAGGCCTTTTAGGTGGTTTTTCAAAGCATTGAATAACCATTCAGAAGTGTGCTTAGCTGAAAGAGCAACTCTTCCCATTTCAGAAACACTTGGAATTTTTTAAATCGGTCATGTGGTTGCCGAGATATGCATGATTTTATACCGACAAAACATGCAATTTTTCATCCCGAGGTCAAAGGTCAATCTTAAGTGTTTCTTTGTTTTGCTGACGGTACGGTAAATTTTAAGACAGTTCAGTTTAAATTGCCCATAACTCAGAAACTAAGCAATGTATGAACATCAAACTTGGTACAGAGGTTGGTGATAAGTAGTACTTTAATATTGTGCATAATATTTGGATGAAATACCTATAATTATGAAAATATGAACAATAAATCATAAAAAACTGCATATTTTCAGATTTTTGCTTGAATAAGCATTGTACTAAGCAATTTATTCCGCTTTTTGTGTCCTAGAAGTCTTTACACAAGGCAGTGTGAACATTCCACTTTAAAAATTACAAAGTAATTAATAATTATGAGTTATTATAATAATCAATATTAATGGTAATTAATTATGTCTTTTTACAAAATTTGCTTTAACTGTTATTGATAATTCGTGACGAAACATCATTATGCAGAAACCATATATACTAGTAAGAATAATAATGATATTTATATCGAGCATTTTCAATACTAAACATTATCAAAGCGCCTTTACTACAATACAAATTATGAGCTAAAGTAATTGCATAAACAACCCCAAAAATACAAACTAAGTTATAAAACAAAGTTTGCCCCACAGTGTAATAAACGCACGTCGTGCTTTCAAAAGTGCTACAACCCCAAAAAACTTTTTAAAGAAAAAGAGAGGTGTGGAGCTATTGCTCAACCAAAGTTCCTACCAAAATGTACATGCAATTCTACAACAATTTCTACTGCTACACCAATCTTTACTGCATTTTAAGTCTTGCATGTCTTGGAAGCTCCTTTCTTGGCATAGTTCGTCGAAGTGTTACACCTATTTCTAGAGACAAACAAAAAGAAGAAATGAAGAAAAGAAAAAAGTTTTATTTACCACTTTATGTCGAGCTAAAACTTTTACTTCAACCATCCTACCTCCATGCTTCAACTACACAAATTTCCAAACCCATCGTAAACTGTTAAAGAAAATTTCTGACTTCGTAAACATTGTTTGTTTTGTATATGTACGTGAATGATGTAAACAGACTGTCAAAAAATCACTCACTCACGTAAAGTAAACACATGGACATTGTGTCAAAATTAGTTAGGAATAATTCCGCCATGGTTTTAGGACATAAAGCACACAATAATCTCCTCTAATACTCACAAATTTAATTTGGCTATCCAAAGAAGATCAAATAAATTAACATGGCCATGCATAGGTAAGAACTTTCTGCAAATTTTAGCCGTACAAACTCCACAAACCCACCGAGCGAGAAACTCCCGATTCATGTTCATTGACTAGTATACTAAGTAGTAGTAGGTACGTACACATACACACGTGCATAATGCACACACAGCGAAAAGGCGAACCGTACCATTTTTTGGGAGGGTACAACGACTTCAGATATATAGTTCTGCCAGTAATTACTCCGGATATTGTAGATATTCTTGACTGAAATTTACCTCATTATGTAGTTATGTACTAACATTAATATACTACGACTTATTTATTTCAGTTTATTTACAATTCAATACTCTAAATACACCCGTAAGCTAAATATAAAACTGTATCTGCCCTGTGCTGAATGGACGCTCCGTGGGTCAGTGAGGGTTAGTGAGTCATTGTGATTTCGCGGGCTGAAGTGACAAATTTGCCAAGAAAGGGTCGTGGTAAAAGTGGGCTAGCATCACTGATTTTCGGAATACTGTCATCAAACTTTCCACAAGTATTATCAGATAATCAAGAAACATACTTACCGATGTGGCTATAGTGTCAGACGATGTTTTCAAGTAGAAAACGTGATGCAAAGTTTGCATTTCGTCTGAAGTCGTTGATCGTTTTCATTCCGGCTGTAGCCACATATTCGACGTGATTTGGGCATTCATGTACTGTAATCTCGGTAGTCTTCGGAAGGCTTACAACCAATGAGAAGGATGCTAGAGCGAATGAAAAAGTGCGAATCGAACTCGGCAGAGTTGCCCAAAACGGGCCTTCGCTAAAAATGCCGTCCCACGTGTAGCGATCGCGGGGAGATCAGACTCTCCATTGACTCAACGTAGCACACACACACGTTTGTACACGTTTGTATGGGAAGCGCTCTGTGGCAGAACGAAAGTGTCACGTGACTGAAAGGCCTACTGGAATCTCCATGGAGCATTGCTCCATGCATGGAGGGTCTTCCTCCATGCTCCATGGAATCTCTAAGATGATTTTAGGTGAGCAGGCCTACACACAGTTCGTACAATACAAGAGGAAATAGGTAACACTGGGGGCACCCTCTGCCCAAATCTGGCATGGCATAATGTACAATCACAACGTAGAAGTCTATCCACCAGAATCAGTGGATGAATAAGTCGAGTTCGCTCAACCTCCCCCCCCCCCCCCCCCCCCACATAAATGATAAATTATTTTTTACTGCTAAACAAATGGAAACATACATGGTATTTTGGCTGGTAACTTTATTCTCCACGAGCATATTTATTTTGCGCTCAGCTATGAAATTCGGCACAGGTCCCATATATTTTATTGGCACGCTCACGGTTCCTGGCTGTTATATGAACACACAATACTCTCTGAGATGAACACATGTTACTAGTGTTTACACAGTGTAAATATCGCTAGCAGGGACAGCTCCGAACGTAGTAATTTTCACGAACGCCAATCGGGGCCTTTTCATACCCCAATCAGTACATAGACCACGTGGGCCCAACCTTTGTATACGCAATTAGAAATACTGTACATTCCAGAGCAATCCATGGCAGGCAAGAAACTACATTGGTTTTGGAAAAAATTATAGAGCTATTAAAACTGCAATTGTGCATGTTTTAAGATGTACACGTACACGGTACCCCTTTCTGCTTTTCACCAAGATGGCGACAAGACAGTGCAATCTTTTGTTACATTGATGTGACCAGGTTGTTCGTCCTACATGGTTTACTGTACAGGCAACTAACTGCGATTGCAAAAGTATCACTCAGCAATACAATATATTTATTTCCGACAGTGTTTTGCTATTGCAAAGAAAGTTGAACTTTGAAATGCAAACAATGTGTGTGTTTTTTGATTGACTGCACTGGTTTGTGCTTCTGATTCTTTTCGATTTTCCACATAATGATTTCTATCGTGCAGGAAATCTATTTCCCATAATTCCCGTTCGTGCCCAACACTAAAGAAAGACAAGTAATTATTCATAATCAAAAAGCAAAATTGAAAATAAGACTAGACAACTTATGAAACAACACGCATCGTTTATTTATAAGGTTCGTGGGAATCCAAAATTAAAAAGTCCCCCATTTTAATGGAACACCTTCCTTGTGAAACGTACACTTACATTATTTTTGAATGCAATACAATAATGTTGATATTATAATGTATTAATGTAAAACAAAAGCTCTTTCGATCACTCTACAAACAAACAAAATAACATAAGTTTTATATTAGGCAAACAAGACTCTACAAAAACTGTTGAGTTCGGGTCACTGTACAAAATGTACAAGTTTGGAATACTTGCAATAATTATTGAAAAGGTAAATGAAATAATTCAATTGATTTAACCAACAGACTTTGATCAAGCTGAAACTATCATTACAAACAAATGTGTGCAAAATGTCATAACCAACCTAAGTGGTGATAAGCTGCAGCACTTAACCAATATTTTTCATAATTTCTTGTTGTCTTCAAAGATATGAAAGGGATTGTAAACAAATCGAACCAACAACCTGCACAAGTGAAGAAATACTTTCTTCTCGTTCACGACTCTCTTTACATCCAGCACTGATGAATTGAGGTACAAACAAGATGGCCACTGGCCACAATATAAAAGTACTCCCATCGCAACATTACATGCAAAACTTAAATAAAATTCTGACACGGTTGAAATAGCAATCCACTCAATTTTTTCGGGGTGTTATCAGTTATACTCCAATGGAATTTCCTCAAAGTTCATTAAATGTGTTTACTATCAAAAACATCATATAAGACTTAGCAACTAACACAGGAATATCATTACTCATATAAAGCAAAAAAAATAAAAAGAAAAAAATGTAACAATCGGATTTCATTTTAATTATCTACTCCTGCGCTGCTTAAATGCAGGCTGCTACACTGTTGCCGTGGTAATTTCGACTACCCGATAGAGGCATTTGGCTTTAAATATGCAATTAATCCAGTTAAAACTATAAAGGGATCAACCTCCCAGCTGTATAATGATTTTGAAAGAAAAACATCTTTTTGAAACAGAAACGTAAATTTGTGCTATGTACAATTTCAAATACTTAGCAAGAAACATCAAGTAGTGATGATTGTTAAGACATGGACATATGACCTCTGACCATGTGACCTTTGACATAGAGCAACTTGATTTCCCCCCATTTATTACCTAAATCTAATCAAATAGAGGATGGAAGAAAACAAAAACAGTCAGGCACCTTTACATAAAATGAAAATATTAACTGTCACTGTCGTTGCGTGAACAGGGAACCCAACAACAATGGCCACACCGTAATGACAGACAACATTACGCCACCAAAAGTCAATAGTTCATGGTTACACTGAAGACATCACACACCATCAAACTATGGTGAAAATACAATCCCATACTTCTGAATTGTGTGAAAACAGTCAACAAGCTTGCTTTACTTCTAGTTTATCAACCCTTAAATTTGCAGCTAGAGGGCTGGAATTACATGGAAGCAACGGCATCTGTTGGCCCTGGTATTGGTCGTAGTGCCCCTTCAAAAGTTTCCTATAAATTATATGATTTTCCAACGGAAGCGCCCATTGGAAAATTAAAATGGCCTTGCCCTCTTGAAGATGAAATTCCAGGCCTGCAAATGGTAAAGTTTGTAAAATATTTCACAGCTTCTTAATACTGTAGTTACTGTCTTTGTATTGTTATGTCTATTAAATAGTCTACAAGCTTTATAGATAGTTTACATAGCATATCTCTTTGTGTTCCTGCTTCTTTTTAAACACATTTTAGACGCAGGCATGGTAAAAGAATTCCTGAACATACAGACCCCACCCACAGAAACATACATGAGCTACAGAAGACCCGTGGTCTGCTACTTGGGTGATCAAATAGCTTGTCATGGAATCTGACTCACAAAATGGCGAAACCAAGATTTAGCATCTAAGGGTGATGATGGCGTCTGGTAAAATGAGCCAATACCCGCTCTTGGACACCCGTTAATACCCACTGATACCCATTTATACCCATCAAAACCCACTTTATATACCCATTTTACACAAAGCCAGATCAATTTCGCCACATGCCTGAAGGATTTACATGCTCAAAAGAATAAGTCTGCCTCATGGTAAATGTTCAAGGCACGTCTTGCAAACTAGACGAGGGAAATAATAATGGCAAGTCGAAAACACACCTACAAAAAAAGACCAAAATAAGAAGCCTGTGTGATCTAAATATTAAAGTTTGTTACAAGTTGAACTTAAAAAAAACCCTTGATGAAGAATAACTGTAGGCTGAGCTGACATGCGGCTCGACACGCAGGACGGCTTTATGCAGGTAACGAAAGCTTCTTGCCTTGCATAACTGCAGGAGAAAGAGAACAAGGGTATAAGGGGAAATTGGTAAAAATATTGAAATTAAATAAAAAGACACAAAACAATTTAAGCATATTTATAGTCATAACTACACTTTGGTAGCCTCTTACCCCCAGTAAGGTAACAAGTTGTTTCCACGATCCCATTGTCGTGCTTCAAAGGTTTTGAAACGCCCAAATTCTTTAGAATCTGATAAGATTGGATTTGGACATCATGCCTAAACCCATGCCAATCATGCTTTGGATTTGAAATCCCTCAGGAAAATAAAGTAAGAGAATCAAAGAATTGAGGCATGTGGATTTGTGGTAGTTAGTGTTTATCCATGACAAATTTTCCCTTTGTCTAAGAAGCCAGCTGCAGCAGTTGATCATAACGCCAGTACATCACACAACACAAGGGCCTTCCATCTTTGTATTGCATTTCTTGTACGGTTGAAGCTCTGAAAGTGCAATCCAACTTGTTAATGTTGAGATCCTGTGATAATTTTCTGCAGGATGACGACATCATAGACCCAAGATACAACATCATTAGATGATTGTCTCGCGATGACGACATCTTGAAAGGAGAATGTCGTCTTCCCAATATATTTTCTCTCAGGTTCTCAACATTTTGAGGTCGCTATCATCCCAAGATGAATTATATTGGAAAGTCATTGACATCCTACATTCCGAATGTTGATATCCCGAGATCATTTGATGAATCTCGGGAGGTCGACATCTTACTTTCAAGATGTCAACATTCTAAGATAAAACATATCGGGAAGAGTCAAGACAAATTGGGGATCCAAAATTAAAAAATCCCAAATTAATGGGACACCTTCCTAGTGAAACCAACTCGGAGTTAATGTTGTGTACACGTATAATGTTCACGTGTACACCAATCAGGCCTTAACTTCATCTATGAAAAGGGGAGACCATTTTCATTTTGCAAAGGGCACTTCCATTTGAAAAATCTTAAAGTAAATGGGTATTTGTTGAATAGGTACCAAGGCCCAGACCAGGGGCAACAAAGGCTATGGCCTCCAAGGTCGCATGAAATTGCAGGTCTATAACACACAATTGCAGTAATAACACACAGTTCTCTGTCTTTTCACACACCAAAATAAAGATAGTTGGTATCCTAGTATTAGGCAAACAAGAATTACCTTTTTTAAAATTAACGTTAAAGATTACACCCTAGACCAAATTTAGTTATGAGCAATATAATTTATTAACTGTTGCAGCTCCTGCAATGCCCAGAAGTTAATTGGTGTGGATTAGACCAAGAACAGGATTAGTGCCATCATGAAATGTGGTAAACTAAGAAGCCACCATAACGTACTGTTACACAATTCTTTTATCACTCTGATAAAACCCCTTGCATACGACATCGTGAGGTCAAACAGCTCCATCACTGAGGTCAAACAAAAACATACATTGATTGAGCGTTGTATGTGGTGTGAACAGTAAAACACATGCCTTGAATTAACCCAAAGCATCCACAGCAATTGCAGCGGTGCCCTGTGCTTTTGCTGTGATGTCCAATACAATTTTACATTTTCCTCATCGAAGTACCCCTTACCAGAGGAAGATTGTTGTGCCCCCTTCAAGAGCGAAGTTCAAGGCCTGGTGTATGCAAGGGGTCTTTGCGAAATAATATGGCAAGCAACACTTAGCTGAGGCTGTGTCAGATTTAAGCGACTACGGCTATTGGCTATGGCTATTGGCTGCAGCAACAACATTGACAAATTGTATTTTTTTGTGTTGTGGCTGCAGCAACAGCCGAAGCCGTAAGTGTGGACATGTCCCAACACACAACAAATCAGTCGACACATAAAGCACAGGAACAAATTAGGCTGTGGTTTGGGACAGCAGAGGATATAAAAGAAGCTCTCACTCTCTCTGAGAAGTCATTATGTCTTTGTGACAAAAATGATTTCTCAGATAAGAATATGAAACACCAACCAACACATTATGATTGCTAAAGATAATCTAAGCAAGTTTAGGTGGCGTGAAGGATACACAGAGATGCAGGGATATTCAGCTTACTTTAAATCAAAATTTTCTCAAATGGTAGTTTGATATCCCCAATGGAGCAATGGCTTCTAAAGGTCCAACTCGTATCCGCTTTCTTTTTCAGGGTCCACCAAAAGCGGCTCTGAAAACAATTACACAGCTAATGTAACTGAAAGGTAGAGTGTCATAAGGAACATCCTATTATATGCAGGATACCTTGCAGACATTCTGTGTGATAACACTGTTTTTTTCTGAAGCCCGATTCATAGTTCCTGGGAGTTCAAATGCATTGCTTGTTTTTGCTGCAAATGTTTTGAAAGAGGAGAGCACTGAGCAACTATTTCAACGATCTATTCGTTGAAAATGCATGTAGTCAAAATCCTTATCGCAATCACATTCGCATTTGAAAGAAATATGACCAGACTTAAAGGCACCTGGAAATAGGATTTTTTTTCTTTTAAACATATAAAACAATTTTTTGAGTAATTGTTTGTCACGATTTTATATGTTAACAAAATTAATTAAGTGCTTCGGGGGGTTGACTCTGCCTACCCCTTTTGTGCTGTAGGAAAAGAAAGACTTTGCCTCGATCAAACATAGACCCCCCTCGATGCGTAGATAAACACACGTGCAAAAGTACATGTAATTCTAAGACGTGAGTTTGTACGCTGCGTAAAAGGTTTTTCTTTCTGGCATTTTTCCGGCAATGCCGACCAGGTGTATTGCTGCTGGATTTCATTTCATTTCATTTCATTTCATTTATTAATTTCACAGGCAAAAATTCAAGCACAGACAATAAGAACAGAAGAAAACAAAAACAAGAACAAACAATACAATAACAAAAAAAGAAGCACCCCTGAAGGATTTTTAAAAAGTAAACTAAATTACTATCGCGTTAATCTCCTGATGCCACTATTTACGAAGAGACAAAAAGGGACATTACAGATGGACATTATTAAAACATGGCATACAGTATAAAAATATAGAACTATACAAGGATGCAGCAAAACAACTAAAGATGGGGTCAGTCTTCATCTGTTTCCGGCAGATCCCAAGTACAGGCGGTTGTGGGCTGCGAAAGTCAGATCAACTAGAGCAAAGTGGTCCGGTCCGACGTCTTTTTCAGCGCTATGCAGCGAACACTGGTACCGCATGCGATTCACCGTGCGTGCAGGTCCTATGTGACCGTCCGCACATTATACAGCAGCCATAGTGCGTGCGTGCAGTCTGCTCCGTGGCCGTATTTCTATAATAATACCTAGGCAGACCCACATCTTACAACCCATTTGGTCACTACAAAGTCGCATAGTTAAATAAAAATAGCAGCAATAGCTTTTGTAAAAACCACTAGGCGTTCAACATGTTCAAGTTTCAATGTACGTATGTGTGTAAAATCGTGTCTAAATTTGTTTTGATGTGCTATGTTCCCAGACGTAATGTACGGGGGCCTGACTACAAATTTTCTCTTCAAATATCGCGCCTTGAATTACGTCACGAACAGCGCCCTCTCGGGTCGGGGCCTACTCGTAAATTTGTAAATACAATCAAAACTAATATTTTTAAACCTTAGTTAATTTTTTATTCACATTCCTCTCAAAAAACACATATTTTAGTGACAAAAGCTTTCCCCTTAACTTTCATAAAAGCCTGTCAGTGAATCTATTGGTCTTCACTGCAGGATAAGGCCAAACAGCATGGATTAACAGATCTTCAATATTTTTTATGGTAGAAACGAGCCAACAGCATGAAAAGCAAAGCCGACAGACTTGTCGGTACTCAAACCTTACCTTTAGTGATGTATAGATAGAAAAAGTCGCAATACAGTATCGTCTGCACACAGCCAGCCACAATGGCAATCAGGTCAAAGAAACCCTCAAAGTAGAAGCGGTAGACCCAGTTGACGATGTAGAGAGCTCGGTAAGCACCAAGGGCAAAGAGATAATGGCTGGTGATGGACTCTGCCTCGCCGGTCTTGCTGATCATGAAGAGCTGTGGTAAGATGGCAACTGACTCCAGGTAGATGGAGAAGGTCCACAGGATCTGATGGGAGGAGACAAAACGCATTTTATTCCAAGAGGTCAAGTCCAAAGTTTCAAAGGTTTAAATAGTAACACCATGGAGTTGTTGTATGAAAGGGTCATGTCACACAAGGCAATTTACAGAAGAATCTCAAAAAAAGAGAAGCCATTCACAATTGAATGTTCACATATTTTGTTTGGAGATTGTAAGCATAGACTGCAGTTGGTGGCCTCAAAGTTGCCTCGTGTGACAAGGCCCCTTGCCAGACATGCCAAAGAGGAAATTACTGTGCTCCTTCAATCAAAAGCTAGGTTAAAGGCCTGATAATTCTGTGCTTTTTTATATGCCCCCTCTTGCCTTAATGTATTTTTAGGGTTTTAGGAGACATACGCCTTTTGGCGACAGTTATTTTTTTTAACTTTTATGCTCTCCTGGGCACCCCACTGTTGTTTTACTTTGTTTTCTTAAATACTTTTAATGTATGTATATGTGCTTGTAAATGTGATTGCCCGAATAAATATTGTTATTATTATAACGGAATATCACGATGTGTTAACATTGCGGTTTTCCATCATCCAATTTCGTTTCTGGCACAAAAAATATCTGCGTGTATCATACACATCTTCTGACACTTCACGAAGGCAACTAAAGCGATTACCTCCATTCCCCCGGTCATTGCCATTAACCAAGAAAAAATTAGCATACAGGCCTAAGAACCTACCTCAAGAGGAGTGAAATCATGGTTGACAAGGAACGCCAAGCCACCCACAGGAACCACCAGGAACTCCATCCTGAACGTGTCATGGTTGCTGTCATAGGTGGCCTTGAACTTGATGTAGATTAAATATACGGTGGCGTAGGCGCACAGAATGTAGATGACTTTCATGAATGTGTTGTAGGGCGAGATGAAATTGGTGAAGAGATCTAGGTACCGCGATGTGAAGACAAGTGCAAAGAGGATCTGACTCTTTCCAGAGATTCCTATTGACAGGTGTTGGGAAGAAGAAGAAAAATTCAATTTAACAATGTATTCACAATTTTTTAAACTTGGAAAATTGCCAAAGTACAATTAGTATAATATTACAAGAAATCAACAAATGTAATGCAATCCATATAGGCCTCTGGTACATTTTAAAGTTGGTAGGGCCTATTTTCTATTTATATACAGAAGTATCACTATCACTTTATTTAATCTGGCCTGAAATTTTATTTTGTCTAACAACTTTTTGTTAAAGCCATTGGACCCTTTCGGTTCAGAAAAAAAAATGAAAGTTCACAGATTTACAAATAACTTACAGGGTTTACAGAAGGCAGTGGTGAAAGACTTCTCCTGAAATATTATTCCATGAAATGCTTTACTTTTTGAGAAAACAACAAAACAATATAAATTCTCGTTAACGAGAATTACGGATTTATTTTAAACACATGTCATGACACGGCGTGAACAAGGGTGGGTTTTTCCGTTGTTTTCTCCTGACTCCGATGACCGATTGAGCCTAAATTTCCACAGGTTTGTTATTTGATATAGAAGTTGTGGTACACAAAGTGTGGGTCTTGGACAACACTGTTTACCGAACGGGTCCAATGGCTTTAAAGGATTCGGGTACTTTTTCAAAATGTCCATAGATTTACATTAAACTTCCAGGGTTTGAAGATAAAGATAGTTTAGTGTAAATCTGTGAACATTGTGTTTTTTGTCCTACAAAAGTTACATAGACCCTTTAAACAGACTTGCAAACTTTCTTTTACAATTTTGAACATGCTCCAAAAAAATTATCGATAATGAAAATGCAAATCAAGAAGCAGTTTGATAATGAATGCACATCATTCATCAAATAAAACCGTAAAACTAAAAAAGACACAGCTACAAAATTACCAAAATAAAAATATATAAAAACACAACACAAAAATTTGAGAAACATGCACATTAAGCTGTTACTTCTTAGTTCTTAAAATAAACTTCCAATTTGTATTTCATTGTTGAGACACATTTATAAGGACGAACTGACTCAGTCACAAACAAAATAAAAACACCATTTTTTATTTATTAATTAATTATTAAAATCAATTGTGACTGTGATGTGACTGAGAAGAGAGAATTAGAAGTCAACACACGTCAAACTATAGAATCAAATTTCTCTCAGCGTTCAAAACAATGTAAACAAATATATAAGCTCCCCACATCTACTTCACTTGGGTTACAAAATTCGCCAACCCAGTGGCCAGTCCGGTCCAATTTGCCCGTGCCGCAAAAAGTGACCAAATGTCGGTGGCGGTGTTGTTCGGTGTCAACGTGGCCAACCGGTGTCGTGGCGGTAATAAACAAAAATCAAAAGCCAACAACTTTTTGGGTTATTAAAATGTAATGGATCTCACCTGAACAGGACCTGGTCTTCCATATTTTCCAGAGAAGAATTAAGATAGCCAGCAAGTGAGAAAGATCACCAACAAGCCGAAAAACATTCATTTTGATGCTGGTTGTTGGAGGTAAAGCACACGTAAATCGGTCAGGTTACTTCGAAAATGGCTGTAGGTTGACGTGGCGGCGGCAGCGTGAAAACCTAAGTGGTAACCGAGATATACGATCGAACTGTACGTCACCGGCACGCAGTGGGTACCAGTGGTATTGACGAATTAAATGGGTACTAAAAACAGTAGACTCGCCCCTCGACCACCGCGCGATAGTGTACGTATATTTCCAATGCGCACTTGCGGTTTGTTTATTCCGGTCCTGATAATTTTATTCAATGGCTTATGGAGGACACGTCGGGTAACAACAGCCACTAACAGCAGTGTTTTGTGTGTACCATTTGTAAGTTTAATTCTTCACAGATCTGTAGAAGGTCAAGGATGACCAATGACCTGTCCATGATCAAGTCGAGGTAGAAAACAAAACCGAATCGTAATAATTTTACCAGGGAGACCCCACCCCCAAAAATGAAACAGCACAGCGTTTTATTTGAAAAAAACTTCCATATGGGTACGCTTGTGAGCACTAGGGTATTAGTGGCGAGTCTATGGAGAGATAGAAAGTGACAGAAAAAAGTTATCCGTTGTGCGGAGAGGGGGGGGGGGGCGGTCAGGTTCTTTCCTCACAAAACATCAAAATACCAAAAACATTATGCTATCTTGTATCTGTAAATGGGGGGGGGGACAAATTTGCATTGCGAAAAAAAATATATGCCCTAGGCCTACAGTATAGATTAAGGTAGGTAGAGAGGCTACAAAGCTATTTTTCTGGTTGAACCACAGACCTTTACACGAAAGTACCCGGAGGTTCAACTATGGAGCAATACTTGCTCCATGGTTGATTGTGTGTATGTGGGTGTGTGTTGGTAAGAAAAATACAAAAAAACACAACAAAACATAGGATTCGAACTGCATTTGGCTACCGGGCAATCTCTAAGGAGAAAAATTTATGCAAAAAATAGTTAATGGCCTGACGTTTCGACCCTAGCAGAGTCTTTCTCGAAGGCTAAATGACAACACAACAAACATGAACAGGTAACTAAGAGAAAAACTTATATATAAAAAAATACGGCGCTCTAGCGGCACTTTCGAGTTGATTTTTGCTCTATGATTTTTCGATGGTCTATTATGTTTTCATCACGATGTCTTAAAAAATAACCGTGTTAAAGAAAAAAACGTGTAGTGTGAACCCAACTTGCACTGCTCCGTGTTACTGTGGCTCTGGGTTAAATTGGCTCTGGGTTAATTATTGTAGTGTGAAAGGAATCTCCGGGTCAGTTTTAATCCGTGAAGAAAACTTTTACACGGGTCACAACTTACACGGATCAAAGTTGAGTAGTGTGAATAGGGCTTATTTGTAATAACAGGCATATTTCTACTGAGTGGGATTCTAACCCACGACCCTTGCAATTCTAGCATTGCAATTAAAAGGGTCGAATTGCAAGGGTCGTGGGTTAGAATCCCACCCGAGTATTAAATATGCCTGTGCATGTTTTCACAGGACTCGGGAAAGTACGCAAGAGTATATACAGTGCACACATCAGTGGGTAAAAAAAAGTATAACAAAAATATTAAAACACAACTTTGTTTCAGTTTTACATTTAGTTTCCTCTTGATCTGCATTATTGTTGTTCTTGTATGTTCCCCTTGTTTAGGCTGGATCGACCAAATAATCATTCCACCATGCATCAACTCCATGCATCAACTGCCCTGTTACACGTTAATTGGCAATTGAAACAATCAGATTTACCCGATGTACGTTTACCCTATACATGTACACGAAACGAATGTAAGTTGTGTGGTATTGTCAGCTGGTCTCTAAAGGTCGTGGACTCGACTACAATACTCCTAGTAGGAATTCACTGAGAAGTGTTCACTATTAATTTTAATGTTAACAACTACGATTAAAACAATTGAACGGTTCATTCCAAAAACCAAAGGTTATACCTTGCCTATAATTAGAGGGAGCTTTTTACAGCGTGTTTGGATCTGTAGCGTCTATATAAGAATCTGTTATCTTTTAAAAGCTTGGCTTGATAGTCCAGTTGTATTTTTTAAAGTTGTAAAAAAAAAGTTGCATTGATTGTTACTATTCGTTTAGCCAAGTTAACACTCCGTTTATTGTGTAACCGTCATGCCACTTGAATTGCAAGTTATAACGTTATCCGTGATTATAAGTAGGCCACGCATATGGCATGCATTTTTAAATACTGCGCGCCAACCGTCTGCATGCTCTTTTAGGGCACTACACGAGGCAACTTTCACAGGCAACTTGGGAGGCAACCAACTGCAGCGCAGCGCACTCATAAAATGACTTCTGTGCCCAGTTTCATAGAGATGCTAAGCACACACAAATTTGCTTAGCATGAAATTTCTTTCTTGTTAAAAACAGGATTACCAATCAAATTTCCACATGATTTTCAGGATAAGCAAACAACAGCTGAATACCAGTAACAAGCAATTTGCAACAAATGGAAATTGAGTCGATAATCCTGTTTTTATGAAGGAAGAAATTTCATGATAAGCAAATTTTGGTGCTTAGCAGCTCTATGAAGTGGGCCCAAGTCACAAAGCACATTGAGTAATTTTTCAAACAATGTCTTACGATCCACAAGAAAAATAAGTGTGAACACTCAGATTGCCTGACACTGGTTGCCTGTAAATTGCCTCGTGCCATGAGCCTATGAAGAATGGATAATTACTTTTTTAACGCGGGGGACGCACCTCGGCCATAGAGCTGTGACCTCGGCACAAAACAAAATAAAGCGCGTCTGCAATTTCCGCCATTTTTGGGAGTCAATGCCTACGTGTTTATTGACTCCCAAGTGGGAGAGGCCATTTTGAAGTAGTGGTGGACACATTACTGTTACCTTACCATGGTGGAAGAGACCTCCACCTCCATAAACTCGTTTGTAAATACCGTCCAACCAAACTGCCCACCATATCTCGAAAAGGCTCAGATTTCACTATAAAATTCGGCCTTCACGGGACGGACAACGAATCGGTTTGGTGTGTTTTTTCACGCAAAACTAAGTTTCTCGGAAACACCTTTGTGTGTTACATGGGAATATTCAATACCTGCAACAATTGTTGATGAACCATTTTGCCTATTTTTGATAATAAACAAATTTTACAGCTTGACGCAGCTCAAAGAGAAACCTTAAGTTGCTCGTAAAGATTGAGTTTACCAGGAACTATGTACTAATTGTGGCTGAGTTACCTTTTTAAAATTTCATTTATAGGCCACTTCTTAGAAAACAAAGGTAAAATACAATTAATTGACTGTAGGCCTATTTAGGCAACATGTATAACTAAATAGTTTAATAAATAAATAAACAAAACAGAAATAATATAAAAGAGTCAATCAATCAATCAGAAACAGATAAATAAGTTGACAAACAAATCAATCAATCAATTATTCAAGCATTTATATAAATACATCGTAAATATAAAAAATAGTTTACACAAAAACATATTTAGCTTGAATACTAGATCACTGAAGAAAGTATATCCCTTCCCCGTGGACTGCGGGTGAACCCCAAAGGGACCTTATCCCCTTTCTGAGACTATTTCCCACAAGTTATGTGTAGGTGATGTCCCAAAACACATCTAGTTCATAATGGTACAAATTTTATAAATTTGCCTATTATTTACCCCCGCAAGACCATGATTCTGCTAACCAGAATGCAGAACTAGCAAAAAAGTGTTTCTTAAAATATATATAAACAAATCTTACGACATGAGAGAACACCTGTGACTGTACCATGAAATATAAAACTTAGCTATACAGGACAATTAATTAAAACAATTTTACAAATTTTACATTTGTACATATTACAAGTATAAGTCATGAAAGTAACTGGCGAGCTATTGGCAAATCACATAAATGCAAAGTATACCTTTTGTTCTTGGAAAAATTCAATCCTATAAGAATGTAGAGATATACAAAAAAACTAACCCGTGGAAGTTTTATTACTAAAGGTTGTAGCGTTTTTGAGATATCATCATAAGACTGGGGCGATCATGTGCACAGAAGAAAAATCCGGAATTAAAAAAACACAATCTGAGACACGTTTCTGTCTCTCAGATTGCACATTTGTTGAACCCCTTTCTCTAAAACCGCATTCATTAGAAGAGAATCGTTTCTTAAAGTGTTATACATTATTATCAGCTGCACTGTGGTTCTTACTAAGTATAACTTTATGGTCAATTTGTTTGAGTAATTACCAAAGGTCTACCCGCCCTAAAACAGAATTCCTGATGTGCGAGTGCAAACTGATCCAGGTTTATAAGGAGATAGGTGACAGAGACTGGTCTACGGAGAAAGTGCAATAAACTGGAGTCAACTTTTTATACCCATAAAAATTTGAACCTGTTGAACAATGCAATAGAATACTAAGTTTCCTTTTCGAATACACACAATATCCATGGTTTTATAAGGAATATAGTAAAAGTAAATATTGTTCATGTAAATAACACTGACATTCACCAGCCAGCATTACTGGTACTGTAGAGCTATAAGCCAAGCAAGTCATCCTAGCAAGATTCTCTTGAAGATAATCTTTAATCGTTTGCAACAACTGCAGGCAGAGGCCATTCTCTCGGAGGAGCGAGCTGTTTTTTGCAAAGGTAGAACAACAGAGCAAATCTTGAACCTTAAGGCCGACTGTGAGAAGTACAGGCAACTTGGAAAGCCGATAACTTTGTGGACTAAAAGAAATGATTTGATCATATCTGGAAAGATGGCTTGTGGGCTGTTCTTGAAAGATCCAGCAGCTGGGGCACACAGGGCATCGTCAACTCTATAGAGGTGCAGTACTCTGCCGTGGTTAGCATGTATTTGTGCTTATCTACTTGCTAAGCTTCCATGTCTTGATCAAGGTAAGGTTCATCAGTAAACTTGGTCTCAGTGGCATTGGTTGTCTTGTGTCATTGTGTATCAGAAGAGTTCTTGTATTTTGTGCCAGGAGTTTCATCATTGACAGACATGGCGCACTAAAAATGTTCAACGTTATTATTATTTATTATTCCTACTTCACATCAGAGTGCTCGTTCATTCGTCTTCTCATCCTACCTCCTTTTAAATCCCTCGCATTGTAGAGATAGGAAATAACGCAGGTCTTGCTGTCATCTTTCGTGGCGTCCCTCGTTATTGGATTTTTTCTTAAAGCCTCTGAAGGTGCAAAAATTTGATTCAGTTTCAATTATTAAAATAAAAAAAGGCCAGTTAAAGGTAGGGTCATATATTGGTTTAAGACCCAAAATAATTAAAGACAAAGCAGAGATGCACTGCAGCTGTTGATAGTACAAACTATTTTGAGAAAGGATTCCATTTGAGTTAATATGGTTTGGAGAACTGTTCACCCCCAAAAACATTTTAATCTAAAAACGATTCACACACTTTGGGAGTCAAAATGCACGCAAAGAAATTTACTCCCTAAATGGCAGAAATTGAATACGGCATGCATTTCACATCATGCAAGGGGTCAATAGTGCCCTGTGCCAGACTCACCTGGAAGGCCATTGACAGCATTTTCAGTAGGCTTCAAAAAGGGGAGAGAGAAGCTATATTGACCCCTTGCACGTGCGTCACACGCGGTGACTGATGCCACGCTCACTATGTTGGTGGGCAGTTAGGTTTTTAAGTGTATTAACACCGCATTGCCTAAAATGTGCACTTCACTGCATAACGCACAGCATAGAGTTATTATATAAAAACCCACATTGAAATTGCCCATCAATATGGCGCATTCAAGATTTTTCTGATGATGACGTCGGGTGAAATGGGTCAATAGGCCAATATTCAAAATAATAAACAGAAAATAAGAAATAAATACTTACCCCAAATAGTTCTGTTAATATTTTCAAAGGACTGGAATTCCATCTTTCCTTTTTTTCCTGTCCAGTTATACTGGTATGCCAGTTTTGGAGTCAGGAGGTTGGAGAGTATGGACTTTCCAGTGCTAGCAAGGTTCTTTCCACCTAGTACACCTAGCTTAAGTTCCTGCAAGAAAAACAGCGAAACAAAATTAATTTTCTAGGGTGTTTATTAATTAAGTGAGATTTTAAACTACATGAAGGGAATATAATCTAGTGATTTTTGTGGAGACACCTTGTACATTGTAGTGGTTCTGAAAAGAATGGATTACAATTTCAGGGCTACTGCCAAAATCTGCACCAGTTTGACACTTGCCCTCTAAACGAAGAGGTTTTACATGATTTTACAGGACAAGCACCGATAAATTTCTGGCTAGCTTTGTTTGAAAAGAATTTCTGGTGTAAGAGTATTTTTGAGCACAAGCAAATGAAATCCATGCTCACAAGTGAAATACGCCTGAACTAAGCACGGAATTACCTGCTTCTGCAAGTGCCAACTCTCTGGTCCCAATTTAATAGAGCTTCTTAAACACAAAAAGTAGCTAAGCACAACAAAATCACAATTACCAGAATATTACCAGCCAAACTACCTTGTCATGAGTATCATTTGTGACAGGTGTCCTGCGTATTTCTATATATAACAGTTTGTGTTATTACAACCACTGCAAGACCATTTCATTACAGACCTTTGCTTACAGCCGAATTCTACGCTTACGATTCCCCACTTACGTGCAAGCGCCAAATTTCTGCGCTAGCCTTGTAAGCGTAGAATGCCTAATAACGTGGAGTACGCACCTGCAGAAGCCAAAATTCGCCTCTAACCCGTGAAATACGCATGCCGTAAGCACAGAATTCCCTGCTTCCATAAGTGCCGATTCTGTGCTTAAAACTGGGCCAAGATACCTTGCAGTGCACTGCACTACGTGCAAAGGCTGGCCAGCGGACAGGAACAACAAGTATGATCTTCCCTCTTACCATTTTTTTGGCAAGTTCTTTATCTTCCAGTTTCATCTCTAAAGCCTGCAAGTCTTCAACGGTTGATACTGGAAGAGCTACTTCAAGGTGAGTATGGAATGCATCTTCTTGCAGCCTCAGGAGAGATGTATCGGTTCCTTGATGGCGGAGATCTTCAAGGAGCAATGTGTTACGGTCTACTCTTTTCCTTAGTTCCTTAAGTTCGGATAAACTCTCCTTCAACAACTCCACGATAGTCTCAAAACCTGAAAGAGAATGGAATCAAGGAAACTGCAATTTGAATATAAATGAACACAAGTCTACCACACAGAAATAAATGATATTCATATCACTTTTGCAACCCTCGGCAGATACATTCCAGAAACACTGTCTCTGAATGAAAATGGGTATGAATTTGCCAAAAACAGACATTTGTACAATGAACATTAAGTATAATGAACAACTCTGTCTGATATGTTCATAGCAGTACCAACCAAACTTATGGTGGGATAAAAGGTTCTTAAAATGTCTTAGTTGAATTCCAATTTGAAAGCGTTTAAAACCATAAAAATGTTATTTCTGTTACGATACTTCCTGTGCATGGAATGTGTTAAATATGAGCCTCTGTGTGTTTCTACTACAGATGATGGGTCTCATACTTGACTGGTTTTGTTTCTGCACTGGAGCAGTCGGCACACGTGGTACATCAGCCGTGGGAAACCAACTCTCTTTGCCTGGGTTCGCCTCATGTGGATGTCTGTTTCGATATCTGAAGGGGAACAAAGGGAAAACGACATGATAGAACTTGCCATATTTGACGCCCACAATGAAGTGCCCTTGGGACAGAATTAGCCAAAAACAACAGGTCAATGGTAGACATTTGGACGGTCCTTTTTCACAGTTTTCACCAGTTGTGCGCACGCTTAGACCCATGTGCGCAATACTGCTCACGCTCAGAGTCGCAAGAAAGGACCATTATATCTGGGATAATCTGGCGTCTCAAAAGTCTTCAATTGACAATGTTCATTCCTTGCAGCAGCCTGATTTATGATCACCCCAAACCCACGTAAAAAAAGGAGTCAAGACTATTCCACGCAAATACGGCTCATTTAGGCCAGCGTTCATCATCGGTTTCATTTGCATTCATCGACAGAGACTTGTTTCATTCCTCTGCCCTGGACAGGATGCCAGTCAATCGCAGGTTACTCCCCAGCTCCAACCTGTACCCTTTTGTAGTCCTGGGTGGGGAGTCCAAAATTTGGCTGACCATGTTAGTCCAAGAAGCAAAAGGAAAACCACACCGTTTCAGGCATATCATGAAAGAAGTTCATCGGGCTGGTAAAATATCAACTTATTAAATGTATTTTCTAAGAAACACAGCCAAATACTCACGTAATTTTTGTTTACATTTCGACTAGTTCAGGAATGTGTGGATCAATTTGTACTCATTTTATAACAAAACACTTTAAAAAGCCCAACCCAAGCCCAAGCCCAACCCAAGCCCAACCCAAGGTTAAATGCCCTTTATTCACACCTCCTTTTTTATAAAGTGCTAGGCCTATATCTCAGATGAAAAAGTAGTATAAAACAGTAGCACAAAATAACTGTATACTTACCGAGATAACTCTGAATCCTTGTGAATAACCTTCTTCATTTCTAAAATTTCCTCCCAGCTATCTGATAGATAAAATGAAAAACATAAATGCAAATTACATTCATACAGGATACCATTCATACAGGGTACTAATAAGTTAAGGCTTGAAATATAATGACAAAAAAAATGTTTTCACAGCACCATGATAAAGGTCTATTCAACATATTTTAAAGGGAATTTCCCTTTTTTTAATTAAATACTTACCTGAAAAGTTTAAGAGCCTGACAGCCTGATATTGGTTCCAAGTAGTCTCGTCAAATGGTTCCAGTTTCTTTGCCATCTTTAGCACTTCCTTGACAGAGGAACAGTTCGGCCACCAACACGAATACAAAACATGTTTATTTACATTGGAAGCGGACATCCAGGACGTGCAAACAACTGCAATGCCATCGCGGATTTTCACCACTGCATACGAGAATTTCTTCCTAAAGTACAGAATAAAAAAAAAATTAAAATTCACAATGATTCATGGTTGTAACAATTGTAGCAAGCACAGCCAAATTTTGAAAGATTTGAAGGCTTCCAGCCAATGCACATGGCTTACCCTAATCCTAGTGAAACGAATCTCATAGTTCTATGAGGTTCGCTTCGCTATAGTCTCCACAATAGTGCGTTCCGCTATCATCTCCTTGAAAGAAAACGTACCTAATGGTTCTAGGACTAGGAGTTGGCTAACCCCACTAAGGTTGGATACCTCAGTACGAAGAGTTACAAATATAAGCCCATCTTGTTGGCTCTCTTTTAACATTATCGTCTTGTAATTTCAAAAGATAAAGGCAGATGAGAGAGCTCCGAAACAGCCCAACAAGATAGGCTTCTAACCAATTTTATACCTATTAATAGAACTGTGATGAGGTTCTTTCTGCTATCGAGATAGTTGAAATATAACCCTGACCTCCCAATGGGGATAACCGGGGAGGAGGGTTACTTGTGAAGTTGTAATCGTGAACTAAGAATTTTTACTCGCACCTTGTAAATTCATTTAAGTGGCACTGTATGGAGAGGCGCCCACGCTGCGCATGCACGTTTAGTTTTTTTCCTTGGCGTTATATATTATCCTGACTTTAATATACGGATATTTCCGAGTATCACGTAGAAGTAGAAGTAGAAGTGGGTGGAGTGGACCATGGAGGTAGATACTTCTAGAAACTATATAAGGCTCCCCTGCTCACAGGGGAACCTTATAGTTTCTAGGAGTAGGAGGTAGAAATACCTCCCTACCTAGTAATATTTCTACCTCCATGAGTGGACACGGCGTGACTCAATCAAATCACGTGGAGGTACATGTAGTTGACATTCACATTGTATATTTGATCTGTACTCCGTCTGTCACATCACAGATTCACAGTCATTGTTGAGCATGTTGAGTCTTGACAGTGACACTATGACATTTTTAATATGTTGAGTATGACTATGAGTCTATTATGAGTTAGCCCACCTTGTTGAGCTGTTAATGGCTCCGCTTTTACATCGGTCTCATCACTGTCACCATAATGGTGACAGTGATGAGACCGCTTTTACATCGGTCTCATCACTGTCACCATAATGGTGACAGTGATGAGACCGATGTTAAAAGCGGAGCCATTAACAGCTCAACAAGGTGGGCTAGAGTCTACTATGAGTATGACAGTTCCGAGTTCAGCAATCTGCGATTCGTCCATTCCATACGTTTACGTACGCGAGTTTAAAGAGAAAGTTATAATACAATATAGAATAGAACGAACCTTACTCTATGAACGAACCAACAATGCTTACCAACACTCCATATCGCAATGGTTGATTAAACTTTCAAAAGTTAGTTCGGGCACCGAAAGGATCTAGTCGGAATTCATCTAATAATCTGCTGGTTGGTTGCGCTGCTGCTGGCAAGCGGAAGATCAACAAAAGCAGCTATTTGGCTGTCGTGCGCTATCTCAATATATTCACAGCAGCCAGTCCGTGCGCGCGCAATGACTGAGACAATAGCAAACGCTGTACACTGAGATGTGCGCTATCTCAAAACTGCTCGCCAGTCAACGCACGCGACCAAGTTGCAGAAGGACAATGCACTTTGTACACAAACAAGAAAAATCCACGCGTGTGTGTGTGTGTGTGCACGAATGGAATATATACAGAGATGTGCTGATCTGAGTTCCGTTGTCCTATTTTCGGGTCCCTATCTCTGAGGTCACTAAGCGCAATGTAGCCAATGTGGTCACTAAGTTCTACCTCCATGCTAAGCGCAACACCTTGAGGAGAAATAATAGTGTCACTTGCGTAAAAGACATAACTAGCTTTGCTGCCAAAATGACATATAAAAAGCCACATATCCTAATAGCAGAAGGTAGAATCGAAAGTAGAACCCTTTTGCTAAAATAACAACACAAAAGCATTTTTCTATATATCCACGATGAGTGTAAAAGAATCAGTCAGGTGGAAATAACTAAGAAGACAAGATACACCGATCTTTTAAGACATTAACCCCCCCCCCCACCCCACCCTTGCCACTGTCCCCCTTTTCACTGTTTACCCCTTTGCTTTTCCTGTGTTTCTGCAAGCCCCTCCCACCGCTCCCCATGTTTTTATTTTCTTCTCGCATTGGCATTCGAGAAAAACTTTTCTAGGGTAAAAATGTCAGGCCATTTAATAACTATGTTGACTAAAAAGGCCGAATACAATTTGTTTCAGTTCTTAAAAGCACATAACGGCCGTAAGTGTATTTTATTGAGACCACCCAATAGCTCCCTTTGATACATTTTCTGGTTTTATATAAACTACATGTGAATTGTGACAACATTTCAAATGACATGATGAACTAAACAATGTCTACTTTATTTATGAATGCTACAAATATTTAAATGAAATAACATAAAATATACACACCTTTACTCTCTTCTTGTAACTTGTTTAATGAGAGGCATTTTGAGTAACACTTAGCCGTAATTATAAAAAAAGATTTACCAAAACACTATAAGAATAATAAATACAGTTAATATCATGACAATCTCATGACTGCGTGCATGTTGTGAATTGTACAAGCTCTTTTTTCTCTTCATTCTTCCATTTTTTCCCCAATTGTTTATCAAAAATGCTTTTCAACAGTTCAGTTACACCCCTTTGTTCAGGCACCCCTATGTTTCGACACCCTACGTTCTGACGACCCCATGTATTTTCCTCTTATCTTAACTCTAACCCTAACCTACCCCTAACACTAGAATCCTATCCTGTAAATCACATGGGGGTTTTGGGAACAGGGTTGTCGGAACATAGGGGAGAGAAGAATATAGAGCAGTCCCTTTCAGTTATGGGCCCAATTTCATAGAGCTGCTAAGCACAACAAAATTGCTAAGCATGAAATTTCTTCCTTGATAAAAACAGGATTACCAACCAAATTTCCACGTGATTTTCAGGAACAAGCAATATGAAACAAATAGAAATTGTGTTGGTAATGCTGTTTTTAAATATTTAATGCTAAGCAAAATGTTGTGCTTAGCAGCTATATGAAACTGGGCCCAGATTTCTACCTCCGGAGATGGTAGGAGGAATGACCACACAATCAGGTGGAGACCAAGTCCCAATCCATATGCAAGATCTGGTACGGGGCTGGGATTCGAACTGGAGTCCAAGGAAAGGCAGGGAAAGGAGCTCCAAGGCTCACATGAAACAACTCCGGCAACAGTTTACAGATGATAATAAACATTGACACAAGAAACCTTCAGAGTCAATGTTACCTTCTCATGAACAACCCAACCCAGCGGTATTCATCCCACAGTACCCACAGCAATTACCGTGGTGCACTGTGCTTTTGCTTTGCTGCCCTTTGCAAGATTTCAATACACCAATTAACATTGTCCTCATAGAGGTGCCCCTTAGGCCCGACCAGAGGTAAATAGCTTTGGCCCTTCAAGAGCGAAATTCAATTGCCTACTGCATGCTAGTCCATGAAAATGGGGGTAAGAGTTAACTTTAAAGTTGTTTAACTGATCTCTATTTGGTAAAGTATCAGAATAAAAAAGTGAACCCAGATTAATGTGTAGCATCATGTTCATTTCCAACTATGGTATTTTTGTGCCAAAATTCTATGAAATATTTCTCCAAAGGGTACTTTGACCAATGGATTGTTATTGCCATTAATTTTAAAAGTGATTACCAACAAAACTAACAATTTGTTTTACACTTGAATCAAATGGTCTTCTCAGTTGCTTTGCAACCACTCAAAAGAACTGCTTTGGTACTGGGGTATGGCAATGGGATCATCACAGTAACCAACAGCCAACAGCCAACAGCCAACAGCCAACAGCCAACAGCCAACAGCCAAAACCATTGGGCAGTAACATAAGAGTCCATATGGTCAGAAGGAAATGTATCACAAAATCTTGATTAAACAACGAGAATAAGCGTTTAATCACTTACAATGATTGGACATCTTTGGAGGTACAGCGCCTCACTCAACATACAAAAACAAAAACTTCAAATAATATTTTAGTGTGATTTTTAGTGTTTCTTTACATAATATGTAATCAAGAAATTAAGTTCCTGTTATCTTCTATATTATATGAGTCGACTCGTAGAAATGCATTATCATACATATACATTCTAATAAATAGTCAAACAATTTAGCCTCTGGGGACAAAATTTATAAGAGTTTTGGTACAAGTTAAACCATACAGGTTCCATTTAAAAAAAGTATCCCTGCAGGAAACAAACAGAAAGATAGAACTTAAGAGGAAATTATAAGAAAAAGTCAAATTAAAGGAACACGTTGCCTTGGACCAGTCGAGTTGGTCTTTGAAAAGCGTTTGTAACCGTTTGTTGTAAAATGCATATTGGGTAGAAAGTAGAAAGATGTTTTAAAAGTAGAATACAATGATCCACACAAACATGCCTCGAAATTGCACTGTTTTCCTTTTACCTCGTCAACTAACACGGTCTGCCATTTATGGGAGTCAAATGTTTGACTCTCATTAATGGCTGACCGTGTGTGTTTGAAAAGTAAAAGGGAAACCACGCAATTTCGAGGCAAATTTGTGTGGATCATTGTATTCTACTTTTAAAACATCTTTCCAACTATATACAAATGGTTGACAAACGCTTTTTATAGACCAACTCGTCCGATCCAAGGAAACATGTTCCTTTAAGACTCACATCATTTGTTTTCTACACCATGAGGTAATAAAGACTCAAAAGTTTTACCCTTCTTTACATTTCACAATTATTTTCTAGAGAGAGCTTGAATCAACTTTCAAAAGAGCCAGTTTTAAACGTTTCACACTAAACATTCCGCAGTGTCAAACAGTGCTGTCTGAATGCAGTGCGTAAGCCTACACAAAACCCCTCAAAACAAACATAAATACAATACTGTTTCTACAAATTGGTGGCTACGGTTACAGCTATGACTGTTTGGTAAGAGAAGGCTTGCTAAAGGCCTGGTCTCCCACTGCAGCGATAACGATCAAGATGCAAAGAGAACGCATTCTATTGGTTAAATGAGCGTGTGCGTATTCTGTGTGGAGCAATTCAAACAATAGAATGTGTTCTCTTTGCATCGTGATCGCTATCGTTGCAGTGTGATTCGGCCTTAAGGGTGGTGCTGCTAAGGACGCCCTAAATTTCAACGCATGATGCAGTGATCGAGCAGTAGTAGTAGCCACCAAATCGCACAGGATCTGAGATAAACAATCGCTGGCGCTATACACCATCACCAGGCACCCCATGCATGATGACAAAACGTTGACAATGGTAGTAAACAGTGCCCAAATAAGAATATATTAGCACTTGTTAAAATAACTAATATATTTCTAATTAAGACATGAGCTAGAATTAACCCTTACACAAGTACCACACTTCCTCCAACACTTCCTCCACAAAAAAAAACTAACACGTCCGCAGTTGTATTTATAATATACCATTTACGGTGAGTATCACTGGTCTAAACATCCATAAATGGGCATTATGACACGTATGAAAGTGGTTTACATCAGCCTGTGCAGAGTGCCTAGCTTTTAGGCACTAGCCAACAGATCATCCAACTTGCGCAAGGGATCAAAATGCTGAGAACATGGAGAGAGTGGGGATGATCGGGGGAAGAAGGGGGGGGGTGAAGGGGCGGGGTTCAAGGGGAAGGTATGGGAAGCTTAAACACCTGCACAAGATTGTCTTAGTTAGTTTAGATACAAAATGTCATAATAATATTGAGCATTCTTCTTCGTTTTTTAAATCACAAGTAAATACTCTGAGAAGAAAACCAAAGTAAGAATCCTAAACCTGTGCACAATTTCAAAACTTGTTTTTTGACTGGTCAATATTTTGTTGGTGAATTAGTCATTAAAATCACCCATGGTGTGGTATAATTACTTTGGCTTCCAAGGTCATGGGAAAAATAAATTATCTGAAGAATCCCACTCACATGGTGAACACAATTACCACAAGCGTCTGCTTTTAACCAGAATTCTGTTGACTCATAATCCTAGAGCACTGCCAGTTGAACAAGCATTGAAAACTAATTAACTGCCATGGTTGTGTATTGTGGAACAGTTGTGCACAGAACTAAATGTGTATATTATGTGTGCACTCTGTGACCAGTAGAAACACTCGTCACATGATATCGTAGGCTGACATAGTTCATCTATCATTCCAAACCACAGTGAATAATAAAAAGTGAATGATCAGACAGTACGAGGGTTGACTATGTACTGTAAAATGCATTCAACTAATATCATTCTGCAGGCCGTCATCATTCAAAACCACAGTGGATGATATTGAATGGCCAGACACTACGAGGGTTGACTGTACTGTAAAGATGCATTCACAATATCATTTTGCAGGCTGTCAGAGTTTATCTATCGTCCAAAACCACAATGGATGATTTTGTTTTGTCAGACAGTAGGAGGGCTGTGCACTGTGTAGATGCACTCACCACAAGATATAGCAGACTGGAATGGTTATTCTACCATTAAAAACCACAGAAGATGATAGTGAATGATTAGACAGTATCTCAAAATAAATTGCCATAGCAAGCTTATAAATATCTTTACAAGTACGGCTCCGAGAATATTTTCCATTGTCACGTAAAAGCAACACTTACTGAACGAAGGAGCACTGACCAGTTTACTTTCAAAATATAATACATGCTTGACTATGATTTCAGCCCACTGTGAGCTTGACCATATAGCACCAGTCACCAGATTTTACGGCTGAAAAGCGGACTTATATTTACAAGCAAAGAGCTTTGGATAACAGAAAGAGAGCATGCTCAGCGTTTTTTTCAGGTCTTGAAAAGCGGGAAATGTACCTGGAATCCATTTGAAATTGAGACACATTTCAAAAGACGAAATTGTGCTTAGCAGCAAAATGAGGAAACATAACTGGTACAAAGAAGTCTCTCGGCTAAAATATTTGTTACTTTTTCTTGTACATTATCTTTTTACAAAAAACTTCAAAAGTTTCTGGTTTCACCAGAGAACGGACTTCCTCTCTTGGGGATAACGGCATCAATTTGAGACAGAACAGTCCGTTTTTTTTTAATCATGCAAGGTTGGAGTTTGTAGAAAACTTTCACCTGTACGACTAGAGACGGGCCATCGGTTTTTAAAATTAACTACAGGAACAGAGTCTTCTGTATCGATACCAAAATACAGCAGTTTTGCTCCGCCTGTGATGATGATGAGGAGCCAAGATGGCGAAGATGACTTTGTGATGGCGTGGATGAAAACTGAGAAACAGGATGAGGACATGATGACAGTTCTTAGCTTAGGATTTAGGAGCAAACCGGTCCGCTTGTTCTTTGATTTTCTTATTGTATTCTGTCCTGTTGTTACTGCATAGGGAAAACAAGACAAAACAAAACCGATTGCAATAAACTGAATCAAGATTTCAGTGGAAACTTTTTTTTTAAGGGAGGGGGGGGGGCACAACTAAAAGCATAAAAGCATTACTTTCTGCAAAAAAAAAACTGTAAAGAAGTTGACTCTTCAACAAACCAACATCTTATTTTCAATAGATGCATTGCATGTGTCGTCATTGATGGCAATCTTTGATGACAAACAATGGAAGAGTTAACGTGTGTACTGGCTGCGCACCAGTCAATAGTGGCCATTCACACGTGCATGTTTCATCAATGATGGCAGCCTATGCAAGAGGTCTATATGTTGAAGATTCGCGCAAATAAGACATTTATTAATTACTATCAAGGTCCTCAGCTGAACTTTTTCATTATGTCAATGATTTTGAAACACTTCTCCCGAGTGATTTCAAAACTTACCTAAATACAGTGTAGGCTTCTGCTTGTGCTGGATCTTTAATGTTGGGCTCTGTAAGCAATTCCTGAATGCCTGTGAGAATCTACAAGAAAATATCATCCAGAGTTAATTCAACAGTTAAAACTTGGAGGGAATTATAGCTTTTGAACATTGGAGCAACTGAAAAACATAGATATATAATACCTAGATCGACCACGCGTAAATACGCAGGTTCTGGCATTGGGGCAGCCAGGTTCTGGCATTGGGGCAGCCAGGTTCTGGCATTTGGGCAGCCATTAGCCTATCTAGCGCGTTGAGTACCTTGTTTGGTAGACTTGTGCGCGATATTATTATAACTATTACCATAATTGTCTAGGGGGCAAATAAATGATCTCAAACTTAAGTAGGAAGAATATCATGCCTGGACTAGATAAGAGAAGCAGGCCTGGATTTACATGAAGGCCAAGAAGGCGTCTGTTGTCCCTGGTCTTGACAATGGTGCCCCTTCCAATCGGTTCCCACAGGCTAAATGATTTTCCAATGAAAGTGCCCTGTGCTATGCAATAAAATTGCCTTGCTCTCTCAAAAATGAAACTCCAGACCTGGAGCATGCTCCGTCGACTGCTCTCTTTAAGATTGCCTGCATCTGGTGGCCAGTTATTTGACTCATGTGACATGGCCTTAAATGCAGAATTCTGTCGTAAGCAGAGCCATGAAATTTGCCCACAGTTTGAAGGGCTGAAAGGAGCAGGGACTGGGGAAATCTTACCTGTTTTATTGTAACTGCAGGCCTCCAGTCCTTCTCTTCATCCAATATTGACAAGCATACTGTACCAGATGGGTATACGTTAGGGTGGAACAATGGAGGCTCAAATTTACCTGATAGGAGGAAAGAAAAAAAAATATATAACACAGGACTCAGGGAAGCACCGAGTATACAGTGCTAACACACATCAGTGTATTGGTAAAAAACCAAAGTTAATATTCTTTATCCCTGATGCAAATTGAACATCTATTATAATAACTAACTAGTTGTTTCACATATTATACACATAATTGACTGGCAACGATGTAACTAGTATACGTCTATTCCCTCGAGGGACTTTGAGTGACCAGAAGAGCGGCCTAATAGGCCCTCTTCTGGTCACTCACAGGCTCGAGGGGGAATAGACGTACACTAGTTACTGAATTATGCCAGTCAAGTGTTTTAAAACACAGCTCGGTCTTAAATGTCAATTAAGAACAGAAAAAGGAGTTTTGTAGTTTTTGTTCACGGTTAAGTCAAGTACCTATTGCCCGCTCTGGTACTATTCCCGCAAAACAAGTGCGCACGATCACTAGCCTATATTAGTTCATCCCACGTGACCGTGTTTCAGCCATCCAGAATACAGAACGAGCAAGAGGTGTGTAATAAAACCAATTACACCACTGGGTGAAGAGAAGCAATTGTAGTTAAGAAGTTTTCTCAAGGACACAAGTGTCACGAATGGAATTCAAACTAACTCTCCGATGGCTTAACCACCAGAACTTGAATTCCTTGCTCTAAACCACTTTGCCATGACACCCTACATTGGCATAAAAGCATTGTTTTCACAAAAATTAAATCTTTCATTTTAACCAAACATATTGTCCCATAACCCAGCTGCAATTATTTTGTTCTTCTTTGATGGACTGGTATGGAACAGAATGTGTAAGTTTTGCACGTATTAAACGTATTAAAACTGCTGTCAAAAATATTGAATTTTACGTGTGCAGAATTCCGTTTTTTCCATCATTTTAGTTAAAAAAACTTTATGACTATACAATAATATCATACCGTTGGGAAAGTGGCATTGAGAAAAATGAAATATACGAGCGTAAAATAAATTTAACGAATTGACAATGAAAACCTGCGAAAAAAGACTCAACCTCCATTAGCAGTTACTTGTAATTTATCAATTAATACTCTGACATTCATATTATCATATAACCTATTTAATGGTCACTTATGATCATTTTAGGAAAATTTCTGTGCAGCAGAAAGCATGAAAAATGGCAAAATATTGCATGTAGACATGACTAGAGGAGCCTGTCAACTTAACTTTGTTTGAAAAGTCAAGTCACCTCTTCCTTGGTCTTACAAAAAAATGATTATACAAGTTTTTGAACAAAGTCTTACATTTTGGCGGCGACGATGGGTAGTCATCTTTGAAGATCATTTTTAATTTGTACAAACCATTCTCCCAAAGTGTCTGAAAAAAAAGAGGAATTTATTTTGTTTATTTATTATTTTGTTTATTATTTATTCCATCTAGCTCTACCAGGGTAGCTACATCAGTTGTTATAGAACTGGTTCAAATTTATTGGCTTTGCACATAATTCCCCCGTAAGCAGAGCCATGAAATGGGGTCATATTCTCCCTGGGAGACAAAGTGATTTGAATCTGCTAGCAAGAATGAAGATAAACACAAACATAGACAAAGAGGGCCAAGGCCTCTAATGTCCTGGGGTCGATTTCGCAAAGACTTAAGATTGATCTTAACTGCAAATCAATCGTAGTTGCTAAGTAAAGTGTGATGTCACAACACAAATCACCATTATAATACTGGCAATTTGTCTTACAATGAATTTCATTTCTTTGTGAAATCGTCCCCTGGTCAGCCTCTGCTGCCCCATGGCTCAATGTCATTATGGCTCAATTAGAGCTGCTTTTAAAGCGCCAAAAAAGTAGCTAAGCACAATTTATTCTTAACAGAAAAAGGTTACCGGCCAAAATACCATGCCACATTGTACAATTTACGAATGGTATCCTGCCAATTTTTGCTAAGCAGAAATAGTTAAGCAAGATTTTTCCCAAGGGACTTTCAGATTTTCCAATAGAAGTGCCCTTTGCTATAAAATAAAAATAGCCTTGCCCCCAAACAAGTTAGGAAGGTTTGTATAAACTCACCCCTTTCTTTCCAGGAATTGCTGCAGGACAAAAATGAAAACATTAGTTTAGTTAAAAGTACGCTTCACTTTCTTAGATTCGTCTGTTTGTAGCCAACAGAAGAGAGCAGCCTTTCAGTGTACAGGTTAGAAAATGGCAGAATAAGACTTGCATTTATTGAACTTCAAGATTGTACTTCAATGTATAAAACGTGGCTTCTATAAATTGGTCCAATAAATACCCCTGTAACCCACAGCGATTATCGTAATGCAGGGGTCGAAATTAAGTGTATCTTCAAGGTGGTCAGCAGGGCTAGTAACTCAGAATTTTCAGTAGCCCTGATGAGATTTTGGTAGCCCGAAAAACACTTTACATATTGAGTCATGGCACAAATTGGTCACCGAAAGTATTTCATTTTATAATACCATCAGCACAGTTCAATATTGTTTGTAATGTTGATTTTTGCATTATATTCCCACTAGCCCGTCAGGCTATCAAACTGGAAAAATGAGTAGTGGCAATTTCAACCCCTGTAGTGCACTGTGCTTTCGCTGGGGTGCCCTGTGCAATGTTCCTGTACAAACTTGTATTTTCTTCATAGAAGTGCCATTTACCAGAGGGAAATTGCTGTGCCCCTTCAAGACCTAAGTTCAAGGGCTGTCGGGCCGCACAGGCTGATAAAATGTCTCACAAAAGACCCCAAGATTGACACTCGACCTGAAACTGCCATTTAGCAAGAGATCACACCCAAGTTTACGACACAACCTGGGAAGTGGCAGGAAACGGACCACTTTCAGGTTAGTCTTTCTCAAAGATGCAGCCTTCTGTAGGAAACTAAAGCTACTTTTTCCCTCAGGCCTGGGCCAGAAATCAGAAGAAACGTTTTAATTTAAAATCCCTGTACTTACCGCAATCCCAAATCATAAGATTCATCGTTCCATCAAGGTTCTTGGTAGGTTTGGCAACAAATCCCTGAAATGATCCAGACATATTTCACAATTGTTATTATACATAACAATTTCCGACAAAACGAGTAAAACAACACAGCAGGGCTGTATGCTTCGTTTTTGAAAGGGCAAGGCCACCAAGGCATTTTCTCTTTGGCAAAGGGAACCCTTTGAGGAAATTGTAAATTTCTACTGGGGCATTTCAAGGGTACCAAGGCAATGCCTCCGTGAAGAATCAGGCCTGACACAGTGAAAAAAATATTAACTTGAGTAACTTGTTAACACACTGTGCTAGTTGTAGCTAGACCAATTTTATTGGTGGACAAAATCAATTTTTTTTCAAAGCCCACCAAGGGCAAGTGGATCAAAAAAATCATTCATGTTTAGTCATCATGTGATTTTTGCTGAAGTGCAAGATCTCAGTCAGGCATGATGCAAGATTTTCAAACTGTTAATATTGTGAGGCCATGCAATAATTTGAATGGCCTTTTGACTGTGTTCTTTCTCTGTGACATTGATACTCCTTATTAAAGGCTGTGTCACAGATCAATGCACAGAGGACACATTTTTGATGAGTTATATTTCTAGGGGAAATCTGTGCTTGTTGGTGGCACAATGAATTTTGCTCAAAGTGCTGGGCAAAAATGGGCAGTGCTGGGCAGGCCTGCCATGCTACCCCACTGTGGCTACAACCCTGCATCACAGCAAGTAACACACCACAGTGAGTAACACACCAAGTTCACAAACTTGAGTGACACAAAACCCGAGTACTTTCACAACGAATAACACAACACAGTGAATAACACACAAACATGAGTCACACTAACACACAACACACTGTGACAGAACTTCTGTGCACCATCACAGCAAGTTAACACACTTAAGTGACACAAAATCCAAGTATCATCCAGTGAGTATTACCACACCAAAATGAGTAACACACTAAGTAGACACGCTTGAGTAACACAAAATCAGAGTATCATCTACAGACATCTGCAGACCAGTACAGCAATTCAAATCAAACAAGACAGTAAAAAAAAAAAAAAAAAATCAGGAATGCCATGGATGCTTACATATGGATGACTCTTTCTCCATTGTTTTCTCTCTTCACCTAGCCGTGCTTTGGCAATACCTGCAGCAATGTTGCCGCAAGCAATGTGTCCTCCCACCATGGTCATCTTTGGTGCTTTGTTGTTTAAGTTTTTTGCTACTTTAGTGTGGGTCGTCTTCTAGGCAGTGTTGCTGTGTTAAATCTGTAGCATCAATCACTTGCTTGTTGGCGTAAGGAACTGTATATGAAAGTGATATATTTATTTAGAAAGTTATGTCTGGTATCACAGGCCCTCTGTTGACAATTTTGTTCTATTGCAGATTGCAGCAACCATGCATGAGCACACCACAGTCCCCAACAAGATATCAAATGGCAGGATTAATTTTTTTTGGACTTGTGTCTTCGACTCTATTTGGAGCAAAACACCAAATAATAATTTGTAGTTGTCATTGTAGTCATGTATTGAGCGTGGTAAGGGTCCCATTCCAAACTTTCTCAGTGAGTCAATCACATTTTGTATTCTATTTATTACTTTTTTCAAGAATAAATTAAATATTGAATGTTGAGCCTTATGATAGGGGAAAGAAACTTACGGCGTACTCTTACTAAACATTACATTGAGCTCAAACACATTCTTGACCTATCTTGATGGTTCTGCTGCCTCAGCAGAGAACCAACAAACTACCAATTTTTGGTAAACTCCTCTCTTGGCCCACTTGCCTGTGACTAGTTGCGATAACGTAACCCTCCTCCCGCTGGAAGGAGGGTTCCATATCGAAACTAGCCTGTGACAACAACCCTTAAAATATCCTCCCCGGGTCCTCTCCTGTATCTGTATGTCACTTCAATCATACCAAATTAAAACATATTAAACCGTATTGTTTGGACTTGGATAACATTGGAATGCATTGGACAATTTTGTCTCAAATACTCGACTTTTCCCCCCAAAAATTATTTGTGGTCAACGTGAATGAAAAAGTGTCAGGGGAATTCAGCACTCTTCCCTTTCTTTATTAATATTGATACCACTTCACAGTTATTTTACACATTTGTAAATAATATAATAAGCAAAAAGCATGTTCTTCAAATTTGTAAATCATCTTTTCTTATGATCTTTTTGTTATATTTAAAAATGAGGAAACGTTTCTGTATGAGTATGACGCCACAACGTTTTCATTCGATATGAAATAATAGGCCTATCTATATAGTTTCTAATTTAGCTACCTTTTTGTAAAAATGAGTAAAAAAGTGGTGGCAACCCCAACAATTATAATATACAATCAAAAACATCAACAACACTAAATCAACAAACTGAACAATAAAAGTTTTAAAAAAATTATATGCATGATGATTGATGTTGTTTAAAATGCAGTTGTTGTTTTTTTCTTTTTTTTTTTTTTGCAAAATCTGAATGAAAGGTTCTTCACAGGAGAAATATTTGGACTAGATGTTCTTACACATTGATAAAACCATACACAACAGGAATATTAAAATAATTTTTTTTTAAAAGATGATTAGAAAAGAAGAAACAAATACAGTTCACAGATTCATGATTTTATTATGTTGAATTTTGTTATCTTAATAACCTTTGCACACACAGAAATAACCAAAAAAATGTGCCTTCAAATTTTAATTGTTTTCATGCATCAAATGTGAGGATCAACAACACTGAAGGACCCCAATGATGTCTTCTTTCAAACCGACTAAACATACAACTGTTTCTTTACACAAGAAGTGGATCAAACAGTGATTATTTAGGGCACTTACCAAGCACTTCCACAATACATTCGAACAACGTCAGTTGAAAACTTTCGTTTTGATGAAGGTTTTTTTAGTTCTGTGTGCGTTACACAATGAATGCATGTGGAAAGTACACTACAAAAAATCGCTGGTGTACTTCAATAACATTTCTTGAAATACATTTTATGGCGGGAACCATATGACAGAACGCTGGTACTCATTAGAAAGTACCAGTGAGAAACCGCAAAAAAATATTCACCAAATGGTGGCGCTATAACATTTTTTAATGATTTTTTGAGGCATATGAGGCCGTGTCCGAATTGGTGACTTTGGCTATAGCTACGGCTAGATCAGCGCGTCTGTCAGTGTTGAAGAATGGCAGGCGCGCGCGCCCTAGCCGTAGCTGTAGCCGAAGTCGCCAATTCGGACACGGCCTAACCAACACGACGTATGAAGCTAAACCACGGATGGTTGTGATTAAAATACGCATGCGCAAGTTGTGATTAGTCTCTTGCAGTCGTAATGTTGTGTTTATTTTTGAGCCAATACTATTTTCTGTATTAAACCATCTAAAGTTCAACCCCGTCATATTTTGTAACGTAACTGCTTTGGGTAAACTGTCTACTGACACCTTTTAATGGTTGGATCATGAATGGAGGTTTTCTTACCCTGTGTTCGCACTATTTCCCAAATAAACAGTGTGATTTGCATATTCATAATTATTACCATTTACGAAAAACTGCTGATAGATAATAAGTCATGATAGTTGTACTAGGGGGGCTACAGTTCAAATGAAATGTAAGTCATTATTGTGACTTTTACTTGAATATTTGTAAGATGTAGGCTTTGGTAGTAATTATTGTTACGTTGAATTACAGTTTCTTTCTTTCCTGATAATTAAAAACCGTTTGTACAGTGTTTAACCTCTAGCAAAGTGTTGTCATGTCAAGCAATAACTCAATTGCGACTTTAAGCAGGGCTTCGGTGTAATAGATGAAAGGAAATAGATAGGGCTTACCTGTTTTTAATAATATAAATCAACTCAACTTTTAAATCACCACACTGGATAATGTTTTAAAAGCATTTTCAACTCGATGCGCTTTTCAGTTAGAAGAGTCGTCTTAGGTAAATGTATACAAATTAAAAATGACACGGCATGAATTAAACTTTACTTTACTGGCTAACTTAAATCCATAAATAAATTGAGTTTATATCAATATTGGTTTGAAAGTTTGTGACTAGTGGAAACTTTTGAAAAGTTGTCAGTGAAGCAATTTCATTGAAACCACGCAACTATTTACCGTGACATTGACATTCTTACCGAATGTGAATGAAATGAAGATTCACACACAAAGTTGAAAATAAATCAGAGGAAGCTATTATTGCATTTGGTGCGTCTATTCGCACAATCTTTATTTCTTTAATGATAGGCAAATACCGTATTATTCCATTGTTGTTTATAAAAAACATTGTTAATTTGCAGTTGGAAATACGTTGTACAAAAGGTTAAAATGATGCAAAGAAACAATCCCTCTTCAAAGTTGTGGTTGCAGCCATTTTAACTATTATTTCTGTAATGTTGAAATTTTATTATAACGAGGATTATAAAACCATACTACATTGCTGACATATCTTTGATGACGAGTTGTTTTATTTGTTAAAAGAAGTTTAAAAAAAGTGAAAGTGGTACCAATCTCCCTATACGCATTTTTGTCCACCAAAGGTTATTTCAACAATTCAAAGTACATACATACATCATAAAAGTATGGAACTTTAATCTAAACATGAGAAGAAAATGTATGCATTTGTACAATTCGTTTTTACAACAATACATAGCAGTACAACATTGTCCATGTCCAACTTGTATAATCTAGAAGAAATTGCGCATCATTTTAATATATAAAGGTTCATATAAATGATACTACAGAAACTGCTTTAAAAACAACCAAGCTTCTTTAACTGTTCCCTTTTTCCACAAATAGAAACGATAATACCACACAAAATTGTCTTGAGCCATTAATGAAAGCTGAACTTTGATGCGTTGGAAGGATGAAATCATCTGCTCTGCAACTTGGCCTTCTATCTTGAACACCCATCTGTTTGTATCCAATGGAACAGGCCAATGAAAGAATACAAAAAGGAAATACATACTTAGTTGAAATTAATAAAATCATGTAGAAATTATGAGATGAGTGGCTGTGGCAAATATTTGTTTTGTTTTAGTTTATAGTTGTAATTCTCTTTTTTAAGCTATTTTATGATACAAACCTACTTTTTTTATGAATGTATGTATTCAGGTTTTTAGTTGAATTGTGTAGTTCCCATTGCATTGCGTATGGTTGTGTAGTTTCCCATTGACTTGTGTATGGTTGTGTAGTTTCCCGTTCACATGTGTATGGTTGTGAAGTGTCCCATTGACTTGTGTATGGTTGTGTAGTTTCCCATTGACTTGTGTATGGTTGTGTAGTTTCCCATTGACTTGTGTATGGTTGTGTAGTTTCCCATTGACGTGTGTATGGTTGTGTAGTTTCCCATTGACTTGTGCATGGTTGTGTAGTTTCCCATTGACTTGTGTATGGTTGTGTAGTTTCCCGTTGACTTGTGTATGGTTGTGTAGTTTCCCATTGACTTGTGTATGGTTGTGTAGTTTCCCATTGACTTGTGTACGGTTGTGTAGTTTCCCATTGCATTGTGTATGGTTGTGTAGTTTCCCATTGACTTGTGTATGGTTGTGTAGTTTCCCATTGACATGTGTATGGTTGTGAAGTGTCCCATTGACTTGTGTATGGTTGTGTAGTTTCCCATTGACTTGTGTATGGTTGTGTAGTTTCCCATTGACTTGTGTATGGTTGTGTAGTTTCCCATTGCATTGTGTATGGTTGTGTAGTTTCCCATTGACTTGTGTATGGTTGTGTATTTTCAAATTGACTTGTGTATGGTTGTGAAGTGTCCCATTGACTTGTGTATGGTTGTGTAGTTTCCTTTTGACTTGTGTGTGGTTATGTAGTTTCCCGTTGACTTGTGTATGGTTGTGTAGTTTCCCATTGACTTGTGTATGGTTGTGTAGTTTCCCATTGACTTGTGTATGGTTGTGTAGTTTCCCATTGACTTGTGTATGGTTGTGTAGTTTCAAATTGACTTGTGTATGGTTGTGAAGTGTCCCATTGACTTGTGTATGGTTGTGTAGTTTCCCATTGACTTGTGTATGGTTGTGTAGTTTCCCATTGACTTGTGTATGGTTGTGTAGTTTCCCATTGACGTGTGTATGGTTGTGTAGTTTCCCATTGACTTGTGCATGGTTGTGTAGTTTCCCATTGACTTGTGTATGGTTGTGTAGTTTCCCGTTGACTTGTGTATGGTTGTGTAGTTTCCCATTGACTTGTGTATGGTTGTGTAGTTTCCCATTGACTTGTGTACGGTTGTGTAGTTTCCCATTGCATTGTGTATGGTTGTGTAGTTTCCCATTGACTTGTGTATGGTTGTGTAGTTTCCCATTGACATGTGTATGGTTGTGAAGTGTCCCATTGACTTGTGTATGGTTGTGTAGTTTCCCATTGACTTGTGTATGGTTGTGTAGTTTCCCATTGACTTGTGTATGGTTGTGTAGTTTCCCATTGCATTGTGTATGGTTGTGTAGTTTCCCATTGACTTGTGTATGGTTGTGTATTTTCAAATTGACTTGTGTATGGTTGTGAAGTGTCCCATTGACTTGTGTATGGTTGTGTAGTTTCCTTTTGACTTGTGTGTGGTTATGTAGTTTCCCGTTGACTTGTGTATGGTTGTGTAGTTTCCCATTGACTTGTGTATGGTTGTGTAGTTTCCCATTGACTTGTGTATGGTTGTGTAGTTTCCCATTGACTTGTGTATGGTTGTGTAGTTTCAAATTGACTTGTGTATGGTTGTGAAGTGTCCCATTGACTTGTGTATGGTTGTGTAGTTTCCTTTAGACTTGTGTGTGGTAATGTAGTTTCCCGTTGACTTGTGTATGGTTGAGTAGTTTCCCATTGACTTGTGTATGGTTGTGTAGTTTCCCATTGACTTGTGTATGGTTGTGTAGTTTCCCATTGACTTGTGTATGGTTGTGTAGTTTCCCATTGACTTGTGTATGGTTGTGTAGTTTCCCATTGACTTGTGTATGGTTGTGTTGTTTCCCATTGCATTGTGTATGGTTGTGTAGTTTCCCATTGACTTGTGTATGGTTGTGTAGTTTCCCATTGACTTGTGTATGGTTGTGTAGTTTCCCATTGATTTGTGTATGGTTGTGTAGTTTCCCATTGACTTGTGTATGGTTGTGTAGTTTCCCGTTGACTTGTGTATGGTTGTGTTGTTTCCCATTGATTTGTGTATGGTTGTGTAGTTCCCATTGACTTGTGTATGGTTGTGTAGTTTCCCATTGACTTGTGTATGGTTGTGTAGTTTCCCATTGACCTGTGTATGGTTGTGTAGTTTCCATTGACTTGTGTATGGTTGTGTAGTTTCCCCTTGACCTTTGTATGGTTGTGTAGTTTCCCATTGACTTGTGTATGGTTGTGTAGTTTCCCATTGCATTGTGTATGGTTGTGTAGTTTCCCATTGACTTGTGTATGGTTGTGTAGTTTCCCATTGACTTGTGTATGGTTGTGTAGTTTCCCATTGACTTGTGTATGGTTGTGTAGTTTCCCATTGACTTGTGTATGGTTGTGTAGTTTCCCATTGACGTGTGTATGGTTGTGTAGTTTCCCATTGACTTGTGCATGGTTGTGTAGTTTCCCATTGACTTGTGTATGGTTGTGTAGTTTCCCATTGACTTGTGTATGGTTGTGTAGTTTCCCATTGACTTGTGTATGGTTGTGTAGTTTCCCGTTGACTTGTGTATGGTTGTGTAGTTTCCCATTGACTTGTGTACGGTTGTGTAGTTTCCCATTGACTTGTGTATGGTTGTGTAGTTTCCCATTGCATTGTGTATGGTTGTGTAGTTTCCCATTGACTTGTGTATGGTTGTGTAGTTTCCCATTGACATGTGTATGGTTGTGAAGTGTCCCATTGACTTGTGTATGGTTGTGTAGTTTCCCATTGACTTGTGTATGGTTGTGTAGTTTCCCATTGACTTGTGTATGGTTGTGTAGTTTCCCATTGCATTGTGTATGGTTGTGTAGTTTCCCATTGACTTGTGTATGGTTGTGTATTTTCAAATTGACTTGTGTATGGTTGTGAAGTGTCCCATTGACTTGTGTATGGTTGTGTAGTTTCCCATTGACTTGTGTATGGTTGTGTAGTTTCCCATTGACTTGTGTATGGTTGTGTAGTTTCCCGTTGACTTGTGTATGGTTGTGTAGTTTCCCTGTGACTTGTGTGTGGTTGTGTATAGTTTCCCATTGACTTGTGTATGGTTGTGTAGTTTACCATTGCATTGTGTATGGTTGTGTAGTTTCCCATTGACTTGTGTATGGTTGTGTAGTTTCCCATTGACTTGTGTATGGTTGTGTAGTTTCCCATTGATTTGTGTATGGTTGTGTAGTTTCCCATTGACTTGTGTATGGTTGTGTAGTTTCCCATTGACTTGTGTATGGTTGTGTAGTTTCCCATTGACTTGTGTATGGTTGTGTAGTTCCCATTGACTTGTGTATGGTTGTGTAGTTTCCCATTGACTTGTGTATGGTTGTGTAGTTTCCCATTGACTTGTGTATGGTTGTGTAGTTTCCATTGACTTGTGTATGGTTGTGTAGTTTCCCATTGACCTTTGTATGGTTGTGTAGTTTCCCATTGACTTGTGTAAGGTTGTGTAGTTTCCCATTGACTTGTGTATGGTTGTGTAGTTTCCCATTGACTTGTGTATGGTTGTGTAGTTTCCCATTGACTTGTGTATGGTTGTGTAGTTTCCCATTGACTTGTGTATGGTTGTGTAGTTTCCCATTGACCTTTGTATGGTTGTGTAGTTTCCCATTGACTTGTGTATGGTTGTGTAGTTTCCCATTGACTTGTGTATGGTTGTGTAGTTTCCCATTGACTTGTGTATGGTTGTGTAGTTTCCCATTGACTTGTGTATGGTTGTGTAGTTTCCCATTGACTTGTGTATGGTTGTGTAGTTTCCCATTGACTTGTGTATGGTTGTGTAGTTTCCCATTGAGTTGTGTATGGTTGTGTAGTTCCCATTGACTTGTGTATGGTTGTGTAGTTTCCCATTGACTTGTGTATGGTTGTGTAGTTTCCCATTGACTTGTGTATGGTTGTGTAGTTTCCATTGACTTGTGTATGGTTGTGTAGTTTCCCATTGACCTTTGTATGGTTGTGTAGTTTCCCATTGACTTGTGTAAGGTTGTGTAGTTTCCCATTGACTTGTGTATGGTTGTGTAGTTTCCCATTGACTTGTGTATGGTTGTGTAGTTTCCCATTGACTTGTGTATGGTTGTGTAGTTTCCCATTGACTTGTGTATGGTTGTGTAGTTTCCCATTGACCTTTGTATGGTTGTGTAGTTTCCCATTGACTTGTGTATGGTTGTGTAGTTTCCCATTGACTTGTGTATGGTTGTGTAGTTTCCCATTGACTTGTGTATGGTTGTGTAGTTTCCCATTGACTTGTGTATGGTTGTGTAGTTTCCCATTGACTTGTGTATGGTTGTGTAGTTTTCCATTGACTTGTGTATGGTTGTATAGTTTCCCATTGACTTGTGTATGGTTGTGTAGTTTCCCATTGACTTGTGTATGGTTATGAAGTTTCCCATTGCATTGTGTATGGTTGTGTAGTTTCCCATTGACTTGTGTATGGTTGTGTAGTTTCCCATTGCATTGTGTATGGTTGTGTAGTTTCCCATTGACTTGTGTATGGTTGTGTAGTTTCCCATTGACGTGTGTATGGTTGTGTAGTTTCCCATTGACTTGTGTATGGTTGTGTAGTTTCCCGTTGACGTGTGTAAGGTTGTGTAGTTTCCCATTGACTTGTGTATGGTTGTGTAGTTTCCCATTGACTTGTGTATGGTTGTGTAGTTTCCCATTGCATTGTGTATGGTTGTGTAGTTTCCTATTGACTTGTGTATGGTTGTGTAGTTTCCCGTTGACATGTGTATGGTTGTGAAGTGTCCCATTGACTTGTGTATGGTTGTGTAGTTTCCCGTTGACTTGTGTATGGTTGTGTAGTTTCCCATTGACTTGTGTATGGTTGTGTAGTTTCCCATTGACATGTGTATGGTTGTGTAGTTTCCCATTGACTTGTGTATGGTTGTGTAGTTTCCCATTGACTTGTGTATGGTTGTGTAGTTTCCCGTTGACTTGTGTATGGTTGTGTAGTTTCCCTGTGACTTGTGTGTGGTTGTGTAGTTTCTCATTGACTTGTGTATGGTTGTGTAGTTTACCATTGCATTGTGTATGGTTGTGTAGTTTCCCATTGACTTGTGTATGGTTGTGTAGTTTCCCATTGACATGTGTAGGGTTGTGAAGTGTCCCATTGACTTGTGTATGGTTGTGTAGTTTCCCTTTGACTTGTGTGTGGTTGTGTAGTTTCCCGTTGACTTGTGTATGGTTGTGTAGTTTCCCATTGCATTGTGTATGGTTGTGTAGTTTCCCATTGTTTTGTGTATGGTTGTGTAGTTTCAAATTGACTTGTGTATGGTTGTGAAGTGTCCCATTGACATGTGTATGGTTGTGTAGTTTCCCATTGACTTGTGTATGGTTGTGTAGTTTCCCATTGACTTGTGTATGGTTGTGTAGTTTCCCGTTGACTTGTGTAAGGTTGTATAGTTTCCCATTGACTTGTGTATGGTTGTGTAGTTTCCCATTGACTTGTGAATGGTTGTGTAGTTTCCCATTGCATTGTGTATGGTTGTGTAGTTTCCCATTGACTTGTGTATGGTTGTGTAGTTTCCCATTGAGTTGTGTACGGTTGTGTAGTTTCCCATTGAGTTGTGTATGGTTGTGTAGTTTCCCATTAACTTGTGTATGGTTGTTTAGTTTCCCATTGAGTTGCGTACGGTTGTGTAGTTAATTTGAGTTGGAAACTTACCATAATTTTATAATAACATTCCTCGATAATTTGCTGACTGAGTGAAACTAAACTGATGCCAATCCATTATCTTTGTGATGTTTTTAGCAATCGTCTCCCCCCCCCTGCTCTTTACGTCCGCAGCCGCCTTGAAGAGAAAACGCCACGGGTCTTCGGAATAAATTAGTATAGGTAACAAATATTCATGATTCTCATCTTGACTGATGAAGAGGAAACGACACGGACAAGAGACTAAGCAAGCACTGGTTCCAACAGCACATACATTGTTCATAAACCAAATGAGAAACAGGGAACCAGCGGCAGTTACCTTAGAACGTGCATGGTTGTAGTTCGTGGTTAATAGCTTCATACGTCTGTTCTGTTATATATGGCGTGTCAAACGTTGCATTATTCGATAATGTACAATATATGTGCGATGTTTCTCATATATATGCGATAATTGTCACATATGTGCGATATTCATTTGATGTATGCAAATTGTGTTTAAGTCCACCGTCTATGTAATTGGGCGGAATTACATTGACAATGGCGTCAGAATAACTGTGGTTAATTAACCACTAGATAGTGAAACAAATTTACCCAGCTCCAAAATTTGATACGCCCACTATATTAGTCTTGAAAGTTATGGATTACAAATTAAATGTTTTGTTTTAACGAAGGGTATAAATTCTTTTCAAGTTATGGTTTTGTATTTCACAGTGATGATTTTTTGACATATTAAAAAGTGCAAAAAATACAAAATAAAAATTTTTGCCTTTTTGTTTGCGGGTCATTTTTTGACGTTTTGTTAATGTTTTTCACTTTTTATGAATTATTTTTTAATCATGTGAAGCTGTGAAATTGACATATTATCAATTAAAAATTCTAAATTATGCTAATATTGCAGAATTCGTTCGAGTAAAACAGATCTTCACCTTCAGATTTGAGCAAAATGCAACATTTTGTCACCTCCCTGTACTGTATGTGTTCTATTATCCGAATACGCGGCTGGCTGGCTATTTCGGAAATACGCTGCTCGAGTCTCGTACCCTGACCATCACTATAAACCCTACGCCAATCTCATTGAACCAGAGTATAGTCTGGCCCGATCTAAAACATTACGGATACGGGGATCATGTGGACAGGAAGCCATACTATATCCCACAATTCCGTTTTCGCACATATATAAGAACGAACATCGCACATGTATATTAAATTATCGCATATGTATACCGTCACAAAACATCGCATACAAATGATCGCATATAATATACTACAAAATTATCAAACATATATTAAAAATTATCGCATATATATTGCAAATTATCGCACATATATTGCAAATTATTGCACATATATTACAATTTATCGCACATATATTACAATTTATCGCACATATATTACAATTTATCGCACATATATTACAATTTATCGCACATATATTACAATTTATCGCACATATATTACAATTTATCGCACATTTATTACAATTTATCGCACATATATTACAATTTATCGCACATATATTACAATTTATTGCATATATATTACATTTATTGCATATATATTACATTTATTGCATATATATTACATTTGTTGCATATATATTACATTTATTGCATACATCAAATGAATATCGCACATAATAATGTGACAATTATCGCATATATATGAGAAACATCGCACATATATTGTATATTATCGAATAATGCAACGTTTGACACGCCATAGTTATATATCTCGATTTTTTACTGCGATTTCTATATCTAAAAATAGATTATGACGCAAGGAATAAATTCATGGTCAACATCCTTGAATCCATGCGTTGTAAGGAGCTCAAGAAGAAGTTAGTCTCTAAAACAAGCTGCAAAGTAATAAAAATCTTTGCGTTTGTTTTGAATCTAATTTTAAAGGACTGCAAGGGAAGTTTGAAGGTTTTAATTTATTATTGTTTTGATTGAATTGAAAGTATTAGCAATAATCAATTGTTAATCCAAATGTCAATCCATTTTTTTTTTAACTGACTGGGTACATTTTTTATTTTTGGGGTTCAACAATAGACCCTGCCCATGAAATATGTAAATTGCACATAGCGCGTGCGCACTAACGTTTTGGTTGGCAAAATGAGGGAACATTGCACTGTTTTGTACACGGCTTATGGGTGCGTGCGCGTCTGCTTAGTGCACAACTCTACGGCGTTTGCCAACCAACAGGGTCTGTTCGCATGCGTGAATGTGATTAGCATATTTCATGGGAAGGGTCCATTGACTAGAGTGGGATTCGAACCAATGACCTCCGGATTAACGTGCCATTTTTTGTGTTCTTGTCCAAACTTGAAATTAAAATAGAAATGATTGAATTGAAATTATTAGCAATAAAAAAAAATTAAGAGACATGTGATTGTTAATCCAAATGTCAATCCTTATTTTGTTCAAACTGACTGGGTAAAATGATTTTGGGGTTGAACAAAGAATTATTGACTAGAGTGGGATTCGAAACAAAGACCTGCGATTTTTTATACTTATCCGAACTTGAAATTAAAATAGAAATGATAATTTCATCATTTTAAAAATATGCGTGCTGAGATGGCTGTTTGTTGTCTCATGGCTCTGCTTTCATACCATTTACAAGCAAATAATCAGTAGCAGGGAATTCGGTGCGCACTTAGCGGTCAAGCGTACTTTACTATAGGCAATTTGCTCACACACAGCAAAAATTTGGGGATTGCACAGTTTGTTCTGGGCCCAATTTCATAGAGCTGCTAAGCACAAAAATTTGCTTAGCATGACATTTCTTTCTCGATAAAAACAGGATTACCAACCAAATTTCTACGTGATTTTCGGGTAAGCAAACAACAGCTGAATACCAGTAGCAATCAATATGTATCAAATGGAAATTTGGTTGGTAATCCTGTTTTATCAAGGAAGAAATTTCATGCTAAGCAAATTTTTGTGCTTAACAGCTCTATGAAATTGGGCCCTGGTTGCAAAGTAGCGGACAACGGTGATATGAAGCGCAGGTCGGAATTTCGGCCAGTACTTGGCCAATAACAGCCCCTGGTCAGCAGTGTCAAGTGGCATATTATTTTATCTGCTGATGATACAACTAAACTGGATCATTAACAGATCTTAAGACAAAACCAAATGATGATCTTTTTATTTGGTATTAATTCTTTTCAAAAACATCACTTTTCAATGAATGTATTTTTCTTCTCTCTTAGAGGATGTAAGCGTCTGAATAAAGACCACGTAAAAAGCCTCTTCCGCTAAACCTGCCGCTAGTGTATGGAGTCTAGCTATTATGAAACTGTAAATAAACAAAGCTAGATTATTTCACAAAATGGCGTTAAATCTCAGTCACAGCGATAAAATTCGCAATGGACTCATCCTTCTTCATCAAGAAAGGTGAGTATATTCGTCTTCTGTAGTTGTTTTCTTTTCTGTGATAAACAAGGAGGGTTGTGAAGTTAGCGTACATTCATCTTCGCGTCAGCGTGATCGTAGCACTGGGTGGACGACCCGTACCCGCGCGAGTCCGCGACCCTTCCGCCGATGACGTGCAAAAACTAACTCAACTGTGTCTGTACTCTGTGCAATGCAATGGAGGAAGGAAACCATGGTCTGTGTAATTGTTTTGTTAGCCTCATAAATTGGTCCAATCCACTCCCTAGTGGATTGGACTAATTTATGGGGCTATATGTGTGTGACTGTAAATTTCAATGTCACTCGATGACTATTTATTATTAATTATGATATTGATTGATAATGATATGTCATATGATGTGTGTTGTGTTTTGTGTGTGGGTTAAATAAAAATTGGAAAAGTTTCCATATGGCGCCACCATTCGAAATAAAATAATATAGTATCTAATTTACCTGATTGATATATCCCTTTTTGTAAAAATGAGTGAAAAGGTGGTGGCGCCATACGGAAATTAAACCAACCAACCAAATCAGTAAGTAACTTTTAGTAAGGTTTATTGCAAACAGCAAAATATCAAGAGAGGGCGCTGTTACATCCACACAAAGATATAGGCGATGCGTGCGCGAGTCGTGAATGACAACATACACCGCATAGCAAACTGCCCCGTCTGACTACCCACCACGACGCATTGCGGTTCTGAATCACGATAAACCTTAGATTGAGCATAAGGCCAAATAAATTCTGCCTATTTATTGTAGTTTTCTATTTACAAAATGAAACATCGAGCATTTATAATTTTACTCGGTTCAGACTCATGTCACATCATTATCTTTCATGATTATTTTGGAAACATTTCTGTATCCTCATCCTGCCACCACATTCCTTTCATTAAATTTACATTTACAACAAAATCTTCAACTGAGTAAATAAGATTAAATTTAGTTTTTTTTAACAAATGAAAAAGTGGCAGAAATGGTGGAAAGATACAGATGTTTGTTGATCATTTCTGTGCTCTCAATCTCAAATGTTTGACCAAATGGGGTCAATGCGTTATTTTAAATTATAATTTTTAGGATCAAACTTCTATGTCTACCGCATATACCTCCATTTACTTCTAGAAACTGTACTAAAATTATAAGGCACCCCTGTGAGTCTTATAGTTTCTAGAAGTAACCATCCCCTATTAACTTTAGAAGTCTAATTAACACAGTTTTGCTTTGCTCAATTACAGGATATTAATGCAAAAGGAGAAGGTTGATTTGACCTTTGACATATCGCCAGAACATGGGGCCTTCAAGGGAACAAAAGAAGGGACGGCTTTCCTCACCAACCAGAGGGTAAGGCCATCAGGGAATGACAAAAAATCTCTTTTCAATTGTTGTTCCTTTTGTGTAAAAAGCAGCCGTTACAAAAAGCAAGCTTGATACTTCACCTTGGCCCAAATTCATGGCCTCTTATCGCCAAATGTTTGATTACGATCGCCATTCTCCGCTTACCGCCCATTACCTTGATGCCCCTTGAAATGTTTCTGTAGAAAGTTTCAATTTCTTCATAGAGGTGCCCTTGCCCTTTCAAAGAGGAAGCAAATTAGATATAAGACAAAAACTGAAGATAGTTAATTTTAGAGAAAGTTCAGGATTGATAATTGGGAAATATAGTTTTTTAAATAATGTTGAGAATATTTAAATAAAAGGATTTCAAAATGCATTAAATGCAGCGTGAAGTCATGAACTACCAGAGAAAAAAAAAAAAATAATTGCCATTATTTGAAGATGCACCACAGACTACTTTAAGTCACACAACAGAAAGGATTTGTCTTGTCTTATTTCAGGTGATCTTCATCAATAAGAAAAGCAGCGATGTGATGAAGTCTTTCTCCATGCCGTTCTTTTACATGAAGAATGTGGACATCAAGCAGCCAATCTTTGGTGCTAATGCCCTGACAGGAGTCATCAAGGCACAGCCCGGAGGTTGGTAATAATAATAATAATAATAATAATAATAATAATAATAATAATAATAATAATAATAATAATAATAATAATAATAATAATAATAATAACAACCGCATTTCTATAACGCCTAACACCTCCAAAAGAAATTCTCTAAGCGCCCAGAGGAAACAAAAGAATGATTATGTGTATATGATGATTTGAATGTTTTGAGAAGAGTCTTGAAACTTGAGATCGTGGTGGCTTGTTTGATGTGTAGAGGGAGATTGTTCCAGTATAGTATAAACAAAAACATACACCTGTCAGGCCTTTTAAGAATTATTACCCCTGACTAACCCGCTCTCTTGGCTTGTCAGCTGGCTTGTCAGCTGCATGTTTGACTGTCTTTGTGATTTTGTTATGATATTTTTTTGTTAGATAGACATTGTTCACAGGTAGGATGATTAATTTCTCATTTTCGCTGAGCAAAAATGTTCTGCTTAAAAATGAAATGAAATGGATCCTAAGTCATTGCCCTTCTTTTCTTATTTTTAAAATGTTTCTAGTGAAAGGCAAATTGACTGTCTTGAAGTATTATAGTTTTTGGTTCATTTGATTTGCAGTTGGTGTTTGTAAAATGTGTAGCACTAGAAACATGCTTTACCTCCCAGGGGATTCCCCTTTTTTTACCAAGATCAAAGCATCAACCCTGTTTAAATTTGTAATTGATGCTCTACATTTGTGAACAATTCTGAGTATTAATGAAGACTCTGACAGAGTGAACTTAAACGTGGCCTTGGGGAAAATGCTCATCATGGCTACAAATCACTGAGAAGTTGAGAACCATATAATCACTGTTGAAACCAATGTTTCTCCTTGGAGAAAATAGGGATAAGGAACACATTGTTTATTATGACTTCTGACTGGCGCCCACGAACAAAGATGTTGACAAAATAGGGAGAACACCAATATAGGGCTAGATAGCTCAGTTGATAGAGCGCCGCAAACCGAGGGTTGGTACTTCATATCCTACTCTAGAAATTTGTTCAACCTCAAATCATTTATTATTACTTTAATACTTTTTATACATTCTATAAATATATTCCATATGAATATCTCTTTTTGAGTAGTGTTGGTTCTGGAAAAAAAAGTGGTTAAGACTCTATTCAGAACCAACAACTCAAAAGAGATTTTCACATGGTGTTGCGGAACCCTCTCTAGTAACTGTTGTACTTCCACCATGCAAAGTTTCAAGTCCTATTTATAAATTCTGGTGTCATAATGTTCTACTTTGTAGGTGGATTGGACACACATGCTAAAGCAGACTTCAGGATGGTCTTCAAGACTGGAGGTGCTATTGAGTTTGGGCAACTCCTTCTTAGAGTCGCCACTAAAGGTATCATAAAGTTCCTGGCCGTTTGTTTTGTTGAGCCGGACTCTATGTTCACTGTTCACCCACCTGCACTGTATTTACCCACATCCTTTCAAGCTTGTACAAACCGTAGACCTCCTATTTTCAATCTTTTGTTTTACTCTAACTTTTTGGGCAACAGCTCCCATGGCATTGGTTTTGTACCATTTTCCAACTGTCTACCTTTTTCCGAATCGTGGACCCTATTGTCCTCTTTAGTTATAGGTCTCTGGTTTGAATGTGTGTACCTACTCTTGCATGCACTCAGTAACCACATTACATAATACACCAGATGATGGATCGTAATCTTATTGACAAGGAAGTAATTGTAAAATTGTCTTTCCCCTTAAGTTGTTTCGTTTATTTTGATCGCAACTGGAATGATGAAATGACAATTTTTTAATCTTCTTTTTTGCAGCACCAACGGTTCCCCCTCCTGCTCCCGGACAGTCCGCAGTCCCACAACCAACCGCGGCATACAGCAATACCTACCCAGCAAATGGATACCCAGCACCCATGCCAGGTGCCCAGTACCCACCACCTCAACAACCACCCATGGGTGCTTATGGGTACCCTGGTCAGACAGCATACCCAGCTTATCCTCCAGGAGGTGAGTACAGTTGAGTCGCTGGTAGTCATTAACCTTTTGGTTTAACTTGTTGAAAAACAAGGAATAGGCGCCATGTGCCTAGTACCTACCCTTTCATCTCAAAGGGTACTTAAAGGCTGTGGACACTATTGGTAATTACTCAGAATAATTGTTAGCATAAAACCTGACTTGGTAACGAGTAATGGGGAGCTGTTGATGGTATAAAACATTGTGAGAAACGGCTCCCTCTGAAGTAACGTAGTTTTCGAGAAAAAAGTTATTTTCCACGAATCTGATTTCGAGACCTCAGAATTAGATTTTGAGGTCTCGAAAGTAAGCATCTGAAAGCACACAACTTTGTGTGACAAGGGTGTTTTTTCTTTCATCATTATCTCACAACTTTGAAAACCAATTTAACTCAAATTTGTACAGGTTTGTTATTTTATGCATATGTTGAGATACACCAAGTGAGAAGAATGGTCGTTGACAATTACCAATAGTGTCCAGTGTCTTTAATGGGTAGTACCTAATGGGTACCTTGCATTGCTTGGTCACACAACATGACTTCTCAGGATAGAGGAATGGATACCAGGTACCCAGTACCCACTTCCCCAAATAGGTGGATACCCCAAACAGGCAACCATTACCACATATTAGACAAAAGTTCAGAGCGTTAAGCCCCTACTCAGGGAGTTCTCTGAAGAAAATACAAACTTGTATTGGAACTTTGCAAAGACAACTACAGCAAAAGCACAGGGCAATTGCTGGGGTGTCGCCGGTTAATTTGAGACCCGTCATCATCAGGTTTACCAACACTTCTTCAGTGTGTTGGTGTTGGACAAAGGCGGGCCTAGAACTTCGCTCTTGAAGGAGTACATCAACTTTCCTCTAGTAGGGGAGACGTCTATGAGGACAATTTAAATTTGTACTGGATCTTTTCATTGGGCATCACAGAAAAAAACACAGGGCTGGGCAGCAAGGCAATTGCTGTGGGTCGGGTGGGCTAATTCAAAGTTGCCTGCGACTAGACTACCCATGGTTTGAGTCATCTTTTAACCCTTTTACTACTAAGACAAAATATTTGGCTCAGGTTAAAAAAATTCTCCACAAGAAATTCACTTAAAATTAAGTTCTCAACTGTCCAAAGTATATTTATCAAATGCCGTTCTTTTTTATTTCAGCCCAACCTTATGAGCAACCCCCTCCATACTCGGATGCAATGATGAACCCCTCTGCCCCACCCCCTCCAGGTAAGGTCCTCAAATATGAAAAGCTCTGATGTGTCTTGTTTCTATTAAAAATAATAGTGGCTTCTTGTATGGCGCGCATATCAGTCACTCAGTGACGCTCAAGGCGCTGTTATATACAGTGTTTTCCTGCAAGGTTTGTGGGACTACAATTGAGTTATGAGACTTACTCCTTTAAGATAGCACCATGTTATGGTTTACAAGGTGCTGTGGTGCAATATGCTGCCAGTCCAGCCATGAACACTGGGGTGAACCCCTTCTTTTTTTGATAAGTTCACTGGGTTCTTTTACATGGGTTTACACAACACATGGGACCAAAGGCTTTACATCCCATCCGAAGGACAAAGGAATGGTTAATTGTCTTGCTTCAGGGCACAAGTGTCACGAATGGGACTCGAACCCATACTCTTCCAATGTGATTGTATAATATTGATTTTTGTACATTTCTTCAACACCACAGGACCAGCATACTACAACCCTAATGATCCACAGTATGTTTATATGACGCAAAATCAACCCTCGACCATTCCAGTAAGTATAACAGTTATTGTATCCAACCCTGTCAAACATTGCTCATTCAAATGTTACTAAGAGGAAAGTCCACTTTGCCAGTGGTGTAGAGTTACAGAATTCATCAACACGTAGCAAGGTCAGAGACAGAAAGTTTTTTATGACCAATGACTGATCAGAATATTTTGAAGCTTTTAGGATACAATCAAGAAAGATTTGCAGTAACTCCGATACAACAACAATTTTTGTGTGAAAAGGACCACTTGTTTAGCAACATACCAGCTGTTAATTTAACAGAACAACCACAACTCAAGAGAGGTTATTTCTATGCTGTTACCTTGAAGTTTGTTTCTTTTACGACCTTACTAAACCATCGAACCACAAGACACAGAAATTAAACTGGAATCTTAAACAAGTATTCAAACTTAAATAATTCGGGGGACTTACTTATAGAGGGTGTTGCTTCATGGTCAAGGCAGGCCTGTGGCTGTACATGGAATTATGAACTCAGTTGTGTGTGTGGTCTCCATAGATGAGACACAGAGGGAAATTAACAATCCTTACTAATAATGGTTGTTTTCAAAGTTTCTTTATGTTCATCAATTCTTTCAATTTCTCTTCTACAGACTGCTCCTCCTCCTGCATATTCGGAGAAGCCCAAAACAGACTAAGTCAACTCAAGATATCAACAATGGGAAACCAAGTTGGTAAGCCATCATGTTGGTAATAGCGGCAAAACGAGGGTCAAACATTAGTGGGGCACAAGTAGGTGCATTTCTGGGGGGCACTTCTAGCCAATTAAAACTCTAGTTTCTGTCTTTGTTTTTTCGTAAACAAGCCCCTTTTTAAAATTCCGGTTATGGCGATTACTATTTTTGTATAAGATAATCTGACGTGAATGTAACAATAATTACATTGTCTACATGTAAATGAAAAAGTAATTTTGAAAATGATTACATTAAAGCTTATAACATTAAAGTTTTATTTACAATCAGAATGAGCTTGAGAATTCTGCATTTATGACTCATCGAATGGCACAGTTTACTTTAGCTTTTTTTTATTTTTTTAAGCAGTGCCATGAAATAAGGCCTTGATGATCTCAATACACTCCATGAGGACAGTATAGCGCCCTCATGTGACGGGTCTATAATTGACATCACATGTTTACATATTAACCACAGAGAGCCTGGACTTCCTGCAGGTAGGGCAGGAGATTCTGTCTCCCCGCCCACCTCCCCCCCCCCCCCAAGGGATTGGTACTCAAGATTCTTTTAGAGCTCTTGGTATTGATGTGTCGATCTACCTTGATAAAAAGGTTAATATTAATAACAGGGTTTTAGATTTATTGTCTAAACGTAACCTTACTGAGTAGAGTTACTGTCATGAAATGTCTTATCTTGTCTACTAAGCTTAGCTTTTAATTCTTCCAATTGTAACACAAACAAAATTGCTTCACAGGAAGTATGAATCAGGCTTTTACAACCAACAAACAATTCAAAACTAAAAGTTAAAGTTGGGGTTATTTGATGGAACTTTGTTCTAAAATAAAGGTCTCTTAAGTGTAATATGCGTTATACGTAACACATTAACGTGTATCTCCATTGTTAAAAATATCCAACCTCCAGAATATGATTTTCCTGGGTTGTCCTGTTTTTGCTAAGCAAAAATATAAGTGCTTGACATGATTGCAGGATAAGCATCATTTTGGCTGGTTGTCTTGTTTTTTGCTAAGCAGAATTATAAGTGCTTGACATGATTGCAGGATAAGCATCATTTTGGCTGGTTGTCTTGTTTTTTGCTAAGCAGAATTATAAGTGCTTGACATGATTGCAGGATAAGCATCATTTTGGCTGGTTGTCTTGTTTTTTGCTTAGCAGAACTATGAGTGCTTGACATGATTGCAGGATAAGCATCATTTTGGCTGGTTGTCCTGTTTTTGCTAAGCAAAAATATAAGTGCGTGACATGATTGCAGGATAAGCATCATTTTGGCTGGTTGTCCTGTTTTTGCTAAGCAGAATTATAAGTGCTTGACATGATTACAGGATTATCATGTGGCCTCGGGCGCCAGTCGGATCAATTAACATGGCCTTAGTGTAAGAGTAGTCATGGGAGTTTAGATCTTTGTGTGTGTGTTGGGGGGGGGGGTGATTGACTATCAAGGCGTAATGTCCGATGTCGGTCAATCGTGTGAGGGGATGAGTTCATGAGATCCCTCAATCCAATCAGCCATACACCTGTGACATCAACGAGAAATCCTGGACATGGAATTGCATTGATTGCTTTCTATACAGGCGACTACCATTCAGGTACCCCCCCCCCCTTCATACCCAATCTCAGTCTTCCTTGTGCAAATAAACAGCAAATCCAATAGTATCCTATTCTAATTGGTTTCAAATTCCAGAGAATGATTGGAATTGCTTTTAGTTTTCAGCAAGAATTGATTTGTGTGAGTCGATGAATAGGAATGAATACTGTTTCAGACTTGTGTGATATTGGTATTGCATCAATATAAAGGATCATTGGGGAGTGTTTTTTGATTAATTTATTCTATGAATGCGATATTTTGGAAGTTAATTCATCTCAAACATCAGTTAATGAAGATGTCAAATATGTTGGAGGTTATTTATTAAAGCTATTGAAGGTTTCGTGAATTCCAAAAGATGGAAAATAATTGTTGTTACTATATCAACAAAATTTGCAATTTTGTTTGAAGTAATATTTTTAATACATTTTGTTCTTTTTCACATTATTGGATAGTTTATTTTAGATCCAAACTTTTGGGGTCATTGCTGATGAGAAGAGAGAAGTCTACTGTTCTATAAATCAATGGATAAACCATGTAAATGTTTTATTTGTTTTTGTAAAGTAATACTATATTTTTTTCTGCATTTGCAGATCATACATTTTGTTATGGTCAATTTGCCCATTTTACTTGTTTCTACATAGTAATATAATTAATTAAACTGGGCTCCATTGGGCTGTATATTATAAATAGGTGTTATTTGATTGTAAAGTTGATAAATGTCATATACTTTAAAGGTATATAAGTGCTATATTAGGTGGAAATTAAACATCATAACATGTAATATTATGTAATATTAAGTAATATATTGGTGTGTGTGTGTTGCTTTATTCTTAGACAGATTTATATATTGTAAAGACAATCCGACCTTTAAGGACGAGTCGACCTCCGGGTTCAATTTTATTTTTCTGTACATCAAAATTGCCACTTCTGAAGTGCTTTTCAATGGGGAAGTTGTTTTTCTAAATCGATTAAAAAATGGAATCCTGGATGGAAATTCTAATGTGCAGTAAAAACATTGCCGCTGGATTATGCAGCCATATTCTATCCAAGTCAGTGTAGCAAATTCGATATCTTTTTCGAAACACAAAAAAAGTCGGGTGCCGTTTTGGGTGTAATGAAAATCTGTATTTTCTATTGTTGTCAAAGACAGTCACAGTGTATAGGTCTCCGTCACGAAATAAGTCTATGATCAGAAACAAGAAGAAAACACATCTTTGTATAATATAAGATGAAGCCATTGTCATTTCTTGGAAGAGAAATAATCAATAAGCACAATAAAACAGACTGAACAATCTGTACATTAAAGACACTGGACACTATCGGTAATTGTCAAAGACCAGTCTTCTCACTTGGTGTATCTCAACATATGCATAAAATGACAAACCTGTGAAACTTTCTGCTCAATTCGTGGTCGAAGTTGCAAAATAATGAAAGAAAAAAACACCCTTGTCACACGAGGTTGTGCGCTTTCAGATGCTTGATTTCGAGACATCTAAATCTGAGGTCTCGAAATCAAATTCGTGGAAAATTACTTCTTTCTCGAAAACTACACTACTTCAGAGGGAGCCGTTTCTCACAATGTTTTATACTATCAACCTCTCCCCAGTATTCGTTACCAAGTAAGGTTTTATGTAAATAATTATTTTGAGTAATAACCAATAAGGTCCACTTTCTTTAAACGAATTCCAACAACAGCCAAACTAAACTTACCAGTGTCCAGTACAAAGTGATGACATAATAATTATTTTGTTTTCCGGTTCATACAAAGTGCTACAAGGGAGAGCAGTCTATCCATAGGTCCAACCCCACATAGCTCCTCAAGCACGATTAATACTATCCTCAAAACAAATTTTGATATTCAGAAGTAGATACCAGCCCAGTAAAATTTCACATATGGGTGGATTCGATTCCCCTGCTTGATTGCGCTAAGCAGGGATTAACTTTCATATTTCCCGCTCAAGCAGCTCCTTATGAAGTTGAACCCCAATTTGCAACAATAAGCTCTAAGCAAATGCTGCATCATGGACACACAAAACATAGATTCTTGTACAGTGTAGTACACTCTTGAAACAAAAAATTTGTCCGTGAATTAAACTTTTCAATTGGAGATCCAAAAGGCACTTGACACTTTGGAAATTGCCAAAGACCAGTATTCTCATATGCATAAAATAGCAAACCGTTAAAAATTTGGTCAAAGTTTCAAGGGAATAATGAAAGAAAACACCCTTGTTGTTGCACAATATTGTGTGCTTTCAGATGCCTAATAAAAGGCCCCGGGCCTGAAGTATTTTTATTTAATGTTTGAGTGAGAAATTACCTCTTTCTCCAAAACTACATTACTTCAAGAGAGAGCCGAAATGTTACACTATAAACAGCTCTCCATTGCTCGTTACCTATTACCATTAGTGTCCACTGCCTTTAAGAAATCCATTTTTCTTACACAGGCTGTGTTTATTTAGGCAAACACTTCTGTCCTAGCAGGTTGATCCTCACTGCTCTTGTGTCTAATGGGGGGTTATTATTTTATATTTTTGAGCGAGACAAAATGCTCTAAACTGTCAGGGTTTTTGTCAACTCAATCATGGTTTCTTATTAGTAAAAGACATTTACGATTGTTGTGACCAAGACAAGGAAGGATGTGAGAGAGATTGTGAAGTGGTCAATCGAGGGACAGGTGTGGAAAAAGGATAATAAAAAGAAGTATTAACAATGAAGAGAGGAGGCACTTGAACATCTTATTGTTTTTTCCTTTTTTAGTAAATCTTTGGACAGAAGTGTATGGGTTATTTTTAATTTTCATTATGACATCTTTCTTGGAATTGAACCACTGAACTCTCAGAGAGTGAAGAAATGATATTAATAGTGATGAGAGTGGCTTCTTAAAGCGCTAACATTATCCGTAACTCAGTAGCGATATTGTTGCAAGGTATGTGGGGCTATAGGTTATGAAACCTATTATTTTTTACATAGCACCATGTGTAATGTTGAAGGTGCTGTTGAATAAGTCTTAGTTTAAGATGAGTGCCAACGCAATAGGCCTACGGACTGAAAAAGCTTTAGTCCACCTTTTCAGGCTCCAACTGTGGTATACAGAGGCGCGAAAGGTAGGAAACAAACCACAAGCCAAAATGACTGCCTAACTCATGGAAAACGGTATCATAATTTACCTGGACACCTTTAGGTTATTGTTAAACCCATTCTCACATGCTGTATCCCAACACATAGGCCTACATAAAATCACAAAGCTGTGAACATCATTTGACTCAATTAGTCATCGAAGTTGCTGAAGAATAATGAAAGAAAATCACCATTTTGCACAAATCTGTGTGTGCAGGCTTTCTCACAATGCTTGATAAAAGGCACTGATACCCCAGTGTTCAGAATTCCATATGGAGACCTTTTGTTTTCCCTTTTTTGTTTCTGTCCTTTGTCTCCACAAGGTACCGAAATTGAGCACACAAACACGTGTGCGTCCGCTACCATTAGCCCCATACAAACAAGGCGCCATGTTCCCTCAGTTTTCCTAAGAGTTGTCTTATATTGCGCATGCGCGATTATGCAATTTACGTAACTTATTAGAAAGGTCTATACCTCTTATCAGGAAATTGGCCCAACTCGGGTTGGGTTGTTCCAAACACGGCTGGTTAATTACATTATACTGATGAACAAACAAAAAACACTTCAATCTTAATAACTCTAAAACTAACACCTTATTTCTCCTGAGGTAACGCTTTAATAATGCCATCCCCCCTCTCCCCGCATCGGAAAATGATTTTCAATAACAAGAAAAGGAGAAGAAGATAAAACACCCCGCCTGTTTTTTTTATATTAATTATTACCATTATTATCATTTTGTAATAAATTCCTCCCCTTGGGGCGCTTTCCCCGACAGAGTAATTCAGTGTGGACTTATTAAATCGCAGGCTGTTCACCTCGTTCTCATGCGGGGTTCGATGGACGGTTCAATGTGATTAGGACTACTGATAGGGAGTCTCCTCTTGACCTGTCCGCCGAGTAAAATGGTTATTTTCCCGGTCGGTCCTTTTGCTGCGGCCCGCTGCAGTGCAGCGTACTTCCAGTGCATTAAGGCAATCTACAATTTTCGAAATTTTTAAATCTCTCGACGGAGTCTTTTTCGAGTGTATTTTCCGCGCTAAAATATTTACATAAAGCCTCCGTAATTTTATCATCTCTGTGCATCTGTCATCGAATTTTCTTCTTCAAAAACATCAAAGGGAAAAAGGTCTCTCCCTATACTTCATAGCCACTTTCTGTTATAATTTCAAGGATAGTTTATAAATAACACAGTGTGTATTCTTTCAGTTGAACCGATCGAATACTTCATCCGAAACTTCAAATTATTGATTGCAATATTTTCTGAAAAAATGAAAGAAGGTAGAATATTGTGTTTTTATAACCCTTCGCATCGGAGCTTTATTGTATAGCCGACCGCACAAAATCACTTTAGTTAATACGTAGTAGGGCCTAATTTGTTGTTTTATATATATTTTTCCCCCTCTGCTTTGTTGTTCACTGTTAACAACAGCTACAAGAGTAGGCCTAATGAACGTTCAGGGCCCAGTTTTATAATAATGCAAACTTAACTAAATCTGGTTGGTTAAAAATAAGGAGTAAAAACAGAAGGAAAAAAGTATCCATCAATAGGCGTTTTGTGATGTACAGAAATGAACTGGTCTCTAAAGGGACAACGTATTAGTAAAATATTCATATTTTGAACTGGTTCCCTGTACTTTTTTATATTAAGCAACACATTCATATCAACATTTTTTAATTTTACTTATTAATTTAGTAAAAATTCTGTCTATCTTTTTAGCCCACATAAATGACATGCCACCTTCGTGTAGCCTGGGAACACAGCTGGTGACACCATGCGTGCCATACACCCTGTGGCAACGTTTTTAAATAATGAATTTTCTATTGAGTTTTTCTACCGATCAAGCCGGTGTTTAATTTCTAGTTTTTGGACGAGGAGGCAATTTAAATTAGATGAATTCCGCCCCAGACCCACGAGGTGAAAGTGAAAAGGGGAGAGAGGTACCACGATCACGCAATTAAAACTACCCAGCGTACTCTGAATGACCTCTGGTGAGATTATGCCCAAGGCATCATTTTGAAGTGTCTGGATCATCTTTAAAGACATTGTACACTATTGGTAACTGTATAAGACCAGTCTTCTCACTCGGTGTATCTCAACATATGCATAAAATAGCAAACCTTTGAAAATTTGAGCTAAATCGGTCGTCGAAGTTGCGAGATAATAATGAAAGAAAAAACACCCTTGTCAAACGAAGTTGTGTGCTTTCAGGTGCTTGATTTCGAGACCTCAAATTCTAAATCTGAGGTATTGAAATCAAATTCGTGGAAAATTACTTCTTTCTCGAAAAGTACGTTACTTCAGAGGGAGCCGTTTCTCACAATGTTTTATCAACAGCTCCCCATTACTTGTTACCAATTAAGGTTTTATGCTAATAATTATTTTGAGAAATTACCAATAGTGTCCACTGCCTTTAAAGGCAGTGGGCACTATAGGTAATTGTCAAAGACTAGCCTTTATAGTTGGTGTATCTCAACATATGCATAAAATAACAAACCTGTGAAGATTTGAGCTCAATTGGTCATCGAAGTTGTGAGATAATAATGAAAGAAAAATAACCCTTGTCACACGAAGTTGTGTGCGTTTAGATGGTTGATTTCGAGACCTCAAGTTCTAAATCTGAGGTCTCAAAATCAAATTCGTGGAAAATTACTTCTTTCTCGGAAATTATGGCACTTCAGAGGGAGCCGTTTCTCACAATGTTTAATACCATCAACCTCTCCCCCATTACTCGTCCCCAAGAAAGGTTTTATGTCAGTAATTGTTTTGAGTAATTACCAATAGTGTCCACTGCATTTAAGGCAAACTTACTGTACTGTAGCTGCTATTAATAAAGTAGCATGAAAAGGATCCCTGACCCTTTCCGGGTCAGAATTTACCCGGATGCAGATCCAGAATCATTTCCGAGTCAGCAAGAGCCATTTTGTTTTTACTCTGGGTCGATTTCACAGAGCTAGATTCTTAAGATGTCGTTCTTGACTATACATTTTCAGTTAATTTCCTCTCTATATTTATTTACAGTACTGATAAAATTGAGTGGCTTTTACGAATTTGAATGATCTTATTCGAACAGTGAACTGTTGAAATTGTGACCTCCTTATTTTGGCTAATGCTGATGCAAGGGAGCACCAAACAAAGTCGAATGAGCCGGGTGTCGAATTTAATGCATATACTTGTGTTGAAATTGAACGGGAAAACCTTGTTCCTCATTTTTGTTTTATCAAAGTATCTTGTTTATTTAGTTATTTATTTATGCAACACCGGGACTGTTATCTGCAGGGCTGTAAACTTAACTGTTTTTTGGGGGGTTTTTTTTCAACAGATCAAATTTGACTTTTGCGATTTCAAAGGCTTTGCATGTGGAAATTTAAACCCTTACAGACCAGTTCAAAGTAGCCTTCTAAAAATGACAAGACAGCCCAAGATAAAACGAAAGCGATCTCCCTCGTGCAACACTTTTTGTTTGAGCAGCAGCTCTGACAAGCTGAGCCGTACAGAGCATGGTCAGTCATGCACGCTACCGTCACTGCCTGCATCAACAGAAATACGAGCTGTGTTTCGTTAATATACACAGTTTTCATGGGTATTCTGTTTCAATTCTTACATTTCCATGTGTGGCAGGTATGTGGTTAACAAAGACATGCCGCACCGCCGGTTTTTACGGTGATTTGTTTGAGGAGTGAGGATTTCGTATTCGCACTCATGACAGAGACAGTCTTTATATTTAGCCGTTAGGAATTCAAAACCTATATGTTTCATACATCATTTGAGGTTCTGAAAGAACATTATTCATCGCAATGTACACTGGTTTTCACAGAGCAAACTTTGCAACCTAAAAACACTGTCCGCAACATTATTACGCCAGGGTCACGATTATGCGATAGTCATTCTTACAATGCACTGTCACTATCTAGAGCTGTTAGAATATAAAAATTAGTTTAGAATGCATACGATGTTTGGTATTTTGAAAAAACTCTATTCATCGTAATGTACATATAAGTACACTGTTTTTCACTGAGCATACGTTGGAACCTGTAAAAACTGTCCTCAGACGCCATGGCCCCGATGTCGAGGAACTAACTTGTACAGTTGTGTGTGCTTTCAGATGCGTGAAAAACGCTTAAAGGAACACATTGCCTTGGATCGGACGAGTTGGTCTATAAAAAGCGTTTGTAACCGTTTTTTATAAAGTGCATACGGTTGGAAAGATGTCTTAAAAGTAGAATACAATGATCCACACAAGTTTGCCTCGAAATTGCGTGGTTTACCTTTTACTGCGCGAACTAAAACGCTCGGCCATTTATGGGAGTCAAAAATTTGACTCCCATAAATGGCCGACCGTGTTAGTCGACGAGGTAAAAGGAAAACCGTTCAATTAAGAGGCATGTTTGTGTGGATCATTGTATTCTACTTTTAAAACATCTTTCTACCCATATGCATTTTATAAAAAACAGATGAAGTCTTTTTCAGATTCAAAGTTTTGTTGAGCAAATACCTTATTACCCCCAGAGGGAGTGGTTTCACTCGCAATGTTGTATACTATCAACAGCTCTCCGTTGCCCCTCACCAAGTAAGTTTGTATGCTAATGTTTTGAGTAAAATAGCAAAAGTGTCCGGTGCCTTTAAACCCCAGGAGTGATTGGAGTCATTATTGAGGGCTGCACTACAAATTAACATTTCCAAAATGGTCAAAATAATTATGAAGAAACTTACACACCGTAGATCAATCCCCTGTGTAAAAAAAAACGACATGTCATGTCCTGGTATAGAATTATGAAACGTATTTAATTAAGCAAAATAATAATCACCTTAAATTAATCCGGACATTATCTGGACATGTTAACAGAATACACCTAAGTATAAAAAGTAACCGTCGAAACTTATGAACAAAACTGGTCAGCATGTGGTAATGTATACCATGGATGTTGCAAATACAACGTCCTCGCTAATAAAGCAAAATCACTAAACAATTTGAAACAAAAGGAGCGTTTACAAATCAATAATTCGTTAATGCTATTGTTATGGGATGGAATGTTATTGTTTTTACAAAGTAGTTGGCATCGTTTCAAGAAATGAAGGTCTCACAGGAATAGTTAACAAAGCAAACTTGGTTGTTGACAAGCTCAGAGATCGCAGTCAGTCGAGACTCAGAGCAGCCAAACCAAGCAACTCCGTGAATCATCATCCGAATCTTCAATACTCACTGGTTCGACCCACACAGTAAGTTCACTGAGTTCCTTTGTTCAGCCTAAACAGGTGAGTATTAGTAAGTTTCCACAATCCCTAGATTCTCAAGTTTTTTGTTCAGATATTTACCCCATTTTGCGAACGTCATAATATTATTTTTCGTTATGTCTAAACTGCATTTTCATGTTTTAAAAACGTTTTATTTTATTTTACGAAAGCCCAAGTAACCTTTACATTTATAACGTTTTGTGTTTGATGGGTAGTACGTTTCCACAATCCCTAATAGGTTCTCAAGTTTTTGTTCGGATATGGGAATAGTAATACTTTCATGAACCCTGATTGTACGTCGATCATAAAAAAGCTGTTTTTCCAATTTCGGAACACCTTTAAAATTATTAGGGCCTATAATTGATTGGTATAGAGCTGACAAGACAGTCATGTTCCTGTTTTGTTTGATTAAACCATACATGCAAATAACAAACCTGTGTCGGGCTTGTTAGAAAATAGTGGACAAACATGCATATTTCAGCTTTAACACGTTTTTCATGCTAATTTTGGTTGTAACAACCGAAATCGGCTGTTGTGTTTTGTTTTTGTTTTCTGCTATAGGTTTTCAGATACACTTTACTTTTCTCCAATATATGACTTCGCTACCGAAAAACAGTGTTTCACATAAAAAAGTGTTTCCCGCCCATGCTTTCAGACTAGAAATGAAGCAATGAATTATGTTTATATCATTACCATTATTCAAATACTTTTTGAAATAAGTCTAGTTTAAATTTCCCTCATTCTGCATTTTGTAACTCATTACATTAATATTGATTCTTACAGACCTTCATCTCAGCTATCATCAACAGATTTTCCTCATCAAAATACGTGTTTTCTTCAGGTATTGTTTTATTTCCGAGTTAATCTTATGGTTATAAGTCACATCATTCAAAGTGTTTAAACTTTTGGAAACTTCGCCCTACCCGTGTATAACTTACAAACCTCCTTAAAACATCTGCAGTGTTATATATTAAATAGTAGGCCTAAGGTTAAGAAACACCACTGGTTATTGCAAGCTTTACTGAATACGAATTTCATACTACTGGGTAAAAACAGTACTATAAGATCTGGAAGCTTAAAATTTTTACCCAAAACTTAAATAAAGGTTCCCTTTGAACATCTGACCCATCGGATACAATTAGCCCAAAGTCCTATTCAGTCGGTATATTTGTTAATGTCACCATAATTCGTGTAAATGAATGCTCATTCTCTAGTTGTCATTGGACACTAAACTTTGGAACTTTCCTAAAACTCAGTGGGTCCATTTAAGTGAAAATAACAATGCACATTGTTTTATCATAATACAATTATACCCACCAAGCTTATTTCGGTTGTGTCAAGCGAAATAGTGACATGACACTATTGGTAATTGTCAAATACCAGTCTTCTCACTTGGTGTCTCAACATATGCATTATACATAATAAACCTGTGAAAATTTGAACTCAATTGGTCGTCGAAGTTGCGAGATAATAATGAAAGAAAAAAGACCCTCGTCACACGTAGCTGGTGCTTGATTTCGGGACCTCAAAATCTAAATCTGAGGTCTCGAAATCAAATTCGTAAAAAATTACTTCTTTCTCGAGCACTACGTTACTTTACAGTGGGCCGTTTCTCACAATGTTTTGTTCTATCAACAGCTGACCAAGTAAGTTTTTCTACTAAAAATTATTTTGAATAATTACCAATTATGTCCATCCAGTGCCTTCAACATGATACCATTCCTGTAGTAATTAAGCCCTTTTCGAAGTGAGCGTAATGATAGACACTATTTTGAAACCAACCAAAGTGTGAATCTGAACTTTCACATTTTCTCTTCCGTATAGGTAACTGAGTGTAACCACTTTAGTACAATAATGTCTCTCATGCGAGTTTTGGTGGTGATCTCTGTAGCTTTCGGTGTGGCTTCCGCAGCCGATTGCCCATCTTACTGGACAGCGTATGGAGGGAACTGCTACCGTTCCTTCGGCTACATAACGACTTGGCATAATGCCGAAAGTCGCTGCCAGTCGGAAAAATCCACATCAGGACAGTCGGCCCATCTCGTCTCCATTCACAGCGCAGCCGAACAAGAATACATAAAATTACTGTTGAGGACAGGGTATAATTTTTTTGAATTTTGGTCAGGAATGAACGATCCTGTTCACTTTGTATGGTCCGATGGATCGGCATACGATTACAAACATGGGGTTTACGCTGAACTGAACCCCGGACCGGGGCAGCACTGCGTTGAACTTCACTATTTCGATTTAGGCTTCGTAGATGTAATGCGTTGGGACAGTGTGCCGTGTAACACGCAGCTGAAATTTCTTTGCAAGATGCCCAAGTAGGCCTAAAAATATATATATATATAAAGTCATTTCCTCGAAATATTAACTCGTTCCCTCGATATACTATTTCGTCCACTTGAAACATAACGTCGTCCATTTGAAAAATGTAATTCCCTCAAATGATGTTATGAATGTTATTTTTAAGGGAACAAACTAATACTTAGAGGTAACGAAATAATGTTTCGGGGAATGAAATAATGTTTTGAGGAATACTTACACCTTTTAGTATTTGCTTTACCCCCCTTTTTCAATTTTATTGTTCCCTGTTCCTTTAGAAGCTTCGGCTGCGCTTAATTTATCATTCTTGTTATTCGGTTATAATAGATTTGATTAGTGGATTTGGGAGCTAGAGAACGAATATGTACAACGTGCTGCAATTGAATGTTTAATGCATTTGTTTTACCCGTCTTTGTGGTCCTCTATCGGTTTATTGCTCTCTCACTAAGTTACAATTTAATTAATTTAAAGATACAATAAAGTCATTACAGAAGAATAAAATCACTCTTATACCTTTTTATTTTAAAGGAACACGTCGCCTTGGATCGGTCGAGTTGGTCATTGAAAAGCGTTTGTTATAATATGCATATGGGTAGAAAGATGCTGTAAAAGTATAATACAATGATCCACACAAACATGCCTCGAAATTGCACGGTTTTCCTTTTACCTCGTCAGCTAACACGGTCGGCCATTTATGGGAGTCAAAATTTTGACTCCCATAAATGGCCGACCGTGTTCGTTCGCACAGTAAAAGGAAAACCACGCAATTTCGAGGCAAACTTGTGTGGATCATTGTATTCTACTTTTAAATTACCTTTCCAACCATATGCATTTTATAACAAACGGTTACAAACGCTTTTTTATAAACCAACTCGTCCGATCCAAGGCAACGTGTTCCTTTAAATGTAACAGTCCAGATATCACATCGTGATATTGTGGTATTGCACTCCCGTCGCATCCAGTATTGGCATCGTAATTTGCACTGGCATGCATTTTGGGATCAACAGATCAAAGAATGAAACCGAAATCGGCAGAATTTTTGTATTATTATTTAACTAAAGATTCAGTGACCTGACGTCGACGCCTATGTAGACTGGAGTCTTTCGAAGGCTAAAATAGAACAAGTCTGAATGCTGGGTCGAAACGTCAGGCCAATAACGCTTTGTTTGCATACATAAGTCCCTTTGAGAAAGAAGTAATTTTCCACGAATTTGATTATTATCTCGCATTTTCGATGACCGATTGAGCTCAAATTTTTACAGGTTTGTTATTTTATGCATATGTTGAGATACACCAACTGTGATGGCTAGTCTTTGACAATAACAAATAGTGTCCACTGCCTTTAATAAACTATTTTAAATTATATGCACTTGATGTTTTCATTGACATCTATGTTAAGTCAATTTCCATCTTGTGTGTGGACATTGCAAGCAATAATATTAATAAGTTAGTTAAGCATTAAGGGTGTTTTTTTCTTTCAATATTCTATTGCAACTTCAATGACCAATAAATTGAGCCCAAATGTTCACAGGTTTGTTATTTTATGCATATTTTGGAATACACCAAGTGAGAATACTGGTCTTCTAACCAAAGTTGTCCAGTACCTTCAAGCTTAAGTTAACCAGCCAACACCTGGAAGTATTAACAACAAACTTACATAAACAAATCGTTGAAACAGGGGCGTTGCAACCAAACAAGGCCCTCGCTGCACAGCAAAACAGCTGGCAAAGTCATTGTTTTCAGTTTTATTTATCTCTTAAAACAATTGGTTTAAATTTTAATTCCGCTGCAAGGCCGAAGTAAATATATCTATCGGTAATAACACGAGGACGGGATGCCAACATTTTTGTTTTACCAGGTACCAATTAAAGCCGCTCCAGTAAAACAAAACAAAAATAATAATAATAAAAAATACCATTTCACAGAAATCAACAGGATACCAGTTAAAAAGGGTACATGTGGCATGGTAATTTTATTTTAACACCATATAAGGTTAATTCAGATTCTCTCCTCTATATCTAAAATTTGACAATGGTGTCATGTGACAATGGTGTCAATTTTAACACCCCAGTTTTTGCAGTGTAGGCCCACTGCCAAATGTAAAACATTCGGCAAACTTGCCTGTCTTGTTTTGAAATAATGTACATTGAATATCATACAAATTGTGCATCTTATATATTGTTATTATGCGATCAATGTATCTTTTATTCAATCACAATCAGCAACATGAATTTAAGCGGTGATGTAAAAACTGCAAGAACAATGTCTTTCAAATATGAAACAATTTGGCCTCATCAATTGTTACACGGCACGCAAAACGGGAAAACGTTTATAATATTCACCAAATCGTAGCACTGAAAAAAAACACGTTTGTATGTCATCCCAGTTCCATTTTACTCATTTCATTTATTGATCCACGTGCGGCCTTGGATAAAAATGACGAAGGGGGAAAACTTGATTTTAAAAGATAAATGCAGTTTGAATGTATATCAAGCTGCCGGTTGATTGACAACTCATGCTTGAAATTGTGGCTAAATTTAAGCAGGAAAGTAAATGTCATGGATGCTGATTTAACTCTGTTTTTTTACGATGGCATAATCAAGTACTAGGCCCTTACAAATGTCAGAAGCATCAATTTACAATTCTTAGAAGGGTCGCCCCATAAGAAGAAAAAAATACACGTTTGCTTAGTCATTTAACGGGTATAAACCAGATTATATTCTGTAAACCTAGAGCAAAAAATGACAAATTAGACTACATGTTTTATGTTATGTTTTGCCTGTGGTCATCTCGACGTGATTCCGAGTCGAGCTACTGACAGCTTTGGTTGGATGTCAAAACGAAACGGGGTCCCTGGTGATGAGGTCACAGTAAATTCTGCCCGGTGGTCCACAATCAAAAATGACAACTTCATCTCCGAATTTTTGAGGGTTTGGACAGGGTAATTTAAATCGTTACAAAAACAACCCATTATCACCAGTCATTGTTAATAAAGCAACGCTGAATTTTATTGACAAAAAAAATTATAATGCAAAGGCAAGTGGTGACAACATAGCAAAATTTGTACATGATAGTCGTTTAAATACAGCATTATAATGTTACACAATAACTTGTTTAATGTTTTGTTAAAGGCGTCTTGTTAGTTCTTTATTGTCTCCGAGATCTTAAAATGCCAAACTGGTTCATTCTCGTGTTGTATGTCGTAATAGTTGAGCTGCCAACTTGAGCTATCGGTGCCTAATTTCATAAGCCTTTTTAAGATATGGTGGACACAATGCTATGCCACTAGGTTTAAGTAAATCTGTCTATTTAAACCAAACAGTGGAGCCTACTCCTAAACGCCTCTCTTTATATTTATGCATGAGGTACGTCACAATGCTAACCCAAAACGAGGCTATGGGCGCAGCCACTGCAAGTGATTGGAGACGTGCGCCCATAGCCTCATTGGGGTAAGAATTATGACGTCATGCATAAATATTAAGAGAGGCGTATTATCCACCATGTCTCAAAAAGGCTTATGGCACTGGTTTCGACAAAATTACGGCTTGAATTTGGGCTTTGTAATCTAGTCAGAATTCCACGGTAAGCAGGGCCATAAAATTGGGCAAAGGTTTTGATAAACTTCACGTAGGCATTGCATAGGCATATCGTGTGCAATTTCATGCATTGTGATGTTACAAATTTGGGGGAATATTATACAGAACATTTTTTGAAAGACACTCTTCGCAACTATTTATATAGCATAAAAATTCCAATCTTATTTTTTATAAGAGAGCAAAGTACTCATGGATTGACACTGATCTTCTGTAAGAATGACATGGTGCAAGCGAATTATCAAATTTATTCAAAATGCCTCGTACTCTCTAAAGGCAAAAGAGTGAAGAAAAAAACACTCTTTGAAGAGCCATATGAGGGACAACTCTTTTCGAGTGGTCTTCCACTGTTGAGGGTGGTGTTGTCCACTCTTTTACATTTAGAGAGTAGGCCCTATAGGTATTCGTAATAAGACAAAGATATTTTTCTACACATCGGACCTTACGACGTAATTACTAGGTGGTCAAGGTCTTAAAAAAAGAAAACCGACCTTTATCAAATTCCACCATTTTTGTTAGGTTCCCCGTGCACACAATGACACTGACAATTTTGATTCTCAATTGATAAAAAAAGGTGCCGGACTATTTTTCCTTCCAGCCTCGATTTGGTTAAAAAAAATTGTAAACATTTTGTATGATAAGAGTTTCTGGCGGAATAGACATTGCACACGACGTCACTGCAATTGTGTTGCGCCCTCTATATCGGGTCGGAAAGAGGTTGCCCATTCTGCGGGACTATGCAAAGGGATAAGCAGACTCTTCCTCTATATTATAAAAGGAAATGTTCCACAACCCCAAAAGTATTGCTAGAGAAAGATGTGCGTTATGGTTTCATCATCGTTTTATTTCTAAGATGGCGGCGGTATGACGTCACTGCACAATGCCAATAACCTTGGATGACACCACAATGGTCATACTTTAATGTGTGGCTTACCCAGATGCTATGCTAAGCATTGTTTTGAACTCGGTGCTTTTTATATACTATCTGTTAAGTACACAACTTAATAATTTTATGTCATCTCCGATGAAGAAAATAAAACAATTAATACATTTTTAAATCGGGAAGAATTAAGTAACCATTGTTATCGAATGAGCCGAATCAGTTTCTCTCAATTCACGCCATATAGCTTTAATAGAAACCTCTTTATATAATCTCTTTGACTTGGTTCTATTTTCGGGGTTGATCCACTTCGTTCAGGCCACTCACCTCTCATGACCATGTTATCTAAGTAACATTTCCAGACTGTATTGAACATTCTGGCTGATCGATTGCCAGTGGGGGTTAGATAAATCTTAATATCTTGTGCATGTTAGCCAGTTGGACACGGTTGGTAATCACTCAAAATAATTATTAGCATAAAACCTTACTTGGTAACGAGTAATGGGGAAAGATTGATTGTATAAAACATTGTGAGAAACGGCTCCCTTTGCAGCGACTTAGTTTTCGAGAAAGAAGTAATTTTCTGCGAATTTGATTTTGAGACCTCAGATTTAGAATTTAAGCTCTCGAAATCAAGCATCTGAAAGCCCACATTTTTCTTGTGACAAGGGTGTTTTTCTTTCTTTCGTTATTATCTCGCAACTTCGACGACCAATTGAGCTCAAGTTTTCACTGGGTTTGTTATTTTATGTATTTGTTGAGATTCACCAACTGAAAAGACTAGTCTTTGACAGTTACCAATAGTGTCCAGGGTCTTTAAGACCGTTGGATTAGTACAAGATAACATGACCCACGTTGAAGAATATCACGTATCGTGTCTTGTATGAATTCCCGACGGCATTGTGTTTCCTTCGATAAAGGGAATATCCGTGCCCTCCCGACAGAGAGCGATTACCATTTGACAAATAATAATTACCCTCCGGCATTTACACGGCAAAAGGGGAACACGAATCCCCATGTGAAAGCATGTTGTTGCAATTTTATTTGCAGTAATGAAATTGGCGGTTTAAACATCCGTGATACTGAATGCTTGTCGTTTCTCAAGTAATTTCTCGGAGCAAACAAAATCAAAAAACAACAATCATCACATAACTGAAATACTTTTTTGTTTCAATTCCAGCACTGGTGAATGCAGCACTATACCGTGTCTGTACTCTTGTTCATTTTGTCTTTAATCAGGCCTCTTTGTTTTTTTGAACATAATACCTTACAGTGTCCACTTTACAGAACATTTCTGGTACAGAACATTTCTGGGTATTTTTTATAAAAATAACAAACTACAATATTAAGACCGAAACCACAAACAAAACTCTCTTGAGCAGTTTAGCCTAACCCTTTCCCATCAAATCTTACAAAACTCAACCCAAATAAGTGTCCATAGATATTTTTGAGCAAAGGCCTACTGATCGAAACGTTTAGTCATTTTCCACTTTTTTTTTTTTTTTTTTTTTATATATTTTTTAGAATCAACACAACTCAACAGGGATATTACTGCCAACCTCTCTAAACAAATAGTTATACTTCCACCATGCAAGGTTTCAGACCCTAGATATTATTTTGTATACATCCAGTTGAAACCATACATAAAAATAAAACGATGGTCTTATCTCATCGCTGTCCATTGACAAAGGGAACATAAAATGCCCGGTGTAGAAAGAGCTTTTAAAATAACATTTTAGTTGATATCTCCAAAAGCCATCTTGACATAAGAGATGTATTCCGGCGTCTTAAAAACATGACCTGATAACAGCGATACATTTTGCCTCTGCCTACTAGCCCCCCCCCCCCCTCCCCCGATGATCAAAATATTTCCGTGATTACATGTGAAGTTTTGTGGCTTAACCAAGATTTCGTTTCCATGGTTTTAAATACATCAACGATTCAGGACCTGGATGTTCTATATGCCGAGAGATACAACTACATGCAATCAACGGCTATTGCATGCAAAATATTATGTTCATTTGGAGAATGCTCCCTGTTTTGTCAGGCGGCTCAACTTGTTAAAGTATTGTCGATCGAAGAGTGTCTTTGTATTTTTTGTTGCGGACACGTCATGAACTCAGTGAATAACTGGGGGATGAGAAGCCAAAACATATAACTTGCTTGCTAAATAAGGGCTGGACTTTCAACCTCAAAAGTAAGCAAGTCCAAAGTTGCTCCCTGTATAGCCTCAAAAATCGACACATTGCGAGTTTACTCAAATTCAACGACTGTTTCATTCGCCACCTGTTTTTTTTTTCTTTTTACAAACAACAAAAACGAGCATCGACGTATTTGCCTGGTTGTGCTTTCATCTCCCGATGAAGGAGTATTCGTCCAGTGTCGCTGAATGCAGACATCGATATTACAAACATCAAACAGTACGTGACTCGGGAACAGATGTGCGTCCCTCGTCACGGCACTTTATCCACTTAGAGATTCGAGAGCTCCAAAGAGAGAAGACGTTTGAAATGTGGGTTAAGGTTGCGAGGACTGCCACTTCTTCACATCAGTATTTCTTCCGTTTCGGGGTCTTCTATGTAGTGTTTTGAAAGGAGCAGTAAACACACTGTGAAGCAATTCAAAGGGTGTGATTTATTGACGTATAACTTGGGAAAAGGGCGCGGGGGCAGTAAATATCACACTCTCTTGCTTGACGTGTGATCTTTACAAACTGCGTTGCGAAGAGAAACTTTAACATTTTTGAAAAATCTTCCCCCAAGAAGTTATTTGCAAAACTGCCGTGTTGAATTGAAAGTATGGTGTTGCAGTTTTAGTCTCACTTCCAGCCGGCTGGACATTCTGTGTAGGCATTATCCCAAGAATGCTGAATAATAAATTGTGTACTTGGATATACAACGAACTAAAGAAGACTAGTAGGTGCCACTATGGACTGGTCGGTATCAAAATCGATACTAATTGAAAACCAAATTTATTCCTAATCGAAGTGATCGCAGTATAACCTTGGTTGTTGCTTAATTTCACACCACGGCATCGTGCAATTTATCACTTGGTCTTTGGCCTACTTAATTCAACCTCATAAAAATTCCTCTTTTTGGTGGTAAACAGTGACCACGCGTAAATCACGTTTTCTATTGAACAATGTTACATTAGAACTTAATAAGGCTTCGAAAAAATTTCTTTGCAAAACAATATTGTCATTTCACATTGGTTGGGGTGTGACGTCACTGGATCACGCATGCGCGTTTCTTTGTGCTGCCACCGGAAGCAGTGTCCTCCCCTTCAGCCTCGTCTTCGTACTCATCGTCGTTATGGTGATGCTCCTCGCGTAGCACATTGGTCCTGACCTGCATGAGGTCACTGCGCAGACTCGGTCGCCTTGCATTCGGCGATATCACTCCGCATGCGTCACTGATGCGCCTGCGTAGTGACAAGCCCCTCGGGCTCGTCCCACTGTTTAGATTGGTGGAGGTCGCAGCCGTGACCTTCCTGTGCATAGATGGCGTCATCTCACTGGGCATTCGGGCATTTTCAAAAAGTGTGCGAAAAACACCATCAATGTTACAGTTATTCAGAGCGGATAACTCGTGGCACGTGACCCGTCGACCGGAAGAGAAAGCCCTCTTGACCTCGTCTAGTGTGACCTCCCGGATGTCGTTCTTGTCGGTCTTGTTTCCCGCTATCACCATGGGAACTGCCTTGGTTCCTTTCCGGCTTCTCTTAGTGTCGATAATCTGTTGACGTAGGCGGCGCACTTCTTGAAAAGACTCCATGCTATCGATGCTGTAGACCAGCAGGAAAAAGTCGCCTGTGAATACGAATTGAAACAAAGTATCGATAAATAAGTTTATGTACGCTTGGTTATGTTTTTATCGGCGCTATAAAAAAATACGGCAAATTTAAACTTTTTCATTATTTTGTCGTCTGGGATAACATAGCTAGCGTGGTATCCTCGACACACGCCATTAAACAATCATCAAAGACCCAATGGCCTAAGGGGTAGATACAGGTGGCTGAATAATTGGTTTACATTATGGCGGCTACCGGTTCCTAAAAGAGGAAATTACTTTTAGCGCTGTTTTAAGATCGGTCTTCAGTCATATCGCTCTTTCAGATATTCAATTTGCATGCAGACTCGACGGCCGTTCATTTGTTGTTGTTTTTCCGTCAGTCACGTGATAGTGGAGGAAATGTCACTCGCGCGTGGAATCGGAAACGACGAGAAAGCACGAGGTTTGTCTTTCTTTAAGGCATCGTGATCGCCCTTTGCTAAATACAGACTCTAAAGCTAAAATTGCATACCTAAATGCTCGTACCCTTAAAGTTAGCCATTCCGTGACTTTACTTAAATCACCAACTCAAATAATCGTCTTATTTTCCTAGTTCAGGTAATTTATTTGTCTGATCAGTTTCCAGGTCAGCCAGAAATGGGGCAGGTCCCGGACTACAGTTAACTTTTGACCCATAAGGAGTATTTAAACCAAATAGAACCTTTTCAGAGACGTTCATCTTACATACATGGGTCTTGATATCCTTTCTTATGCTTCATCTCAACTGTGCAATGAATTCCTTCACATCAGGGTGGATTGTATATGCATTTTACACTTTGACCCTACTATAAACCACTGACTGTATATTCTTTCATAATGACGAACGCCACGCGGTACAGTAATTTATTTTATGTGACTTTACACTACTGCTCAATAATACGAAATACTTCAAATAGTTAGGGGTACGTAGTCATGTCCAGTCACACGAGGCAATGTGAAGGCAACCAGTTTTAGGCAATCGCCAGGAAGAGAATCCATTCACAGTTTGAATGTTCACATTTTATTCCTAAGATTGTGAGACATTGCTTAAAGGCAGTGGACAATATTGGTAATTACTCAAAATAATTATCAGCAGAAAACCTCACTTGGTAACGAGTAATGGGGAGAGGTTGATAGTGTAAAACATTGTTAGAAACGGCTCCCTCTGAAGTGACGTAGTTTTCGAGAATTTGATTTCGAGACCTCAGATTTAGAATTTAAGCTCTCGAAATCAAGCATCTGAAAGCACATATTTTTCTTGTGACAAGGGTGTTTTTCTTTCTTTCGTTTTTATCTCGCAACTTCGGCGACCAATTGAGCTCAAATTTTATGTATATATGCCTATGTTGAGATTCAATACAGTGTAATAACATTGTTCAGAAAACATATAATAACTTGTACTGAGGAAAACTTAATCCAGTTATGAACAATACTATGATTGGAAAAATACTCAAAAACTAATGAATCTCTGCAGCTGAACTATGTTTAGGAATGGTTTCTTTTGAAGTATTATGGTTTCACCCAAAGACGTTCGAACCTAAAAATGCGATGAATCATTTCTCGGTTACCTGAGGGCTGGTGCCGTTTAAAACGTGGATGAATTTGACGTACTTGTGAGCAGGGCCAAATTTCATAGAGCTGCTAAGCACAACAATTTGCTTAGCATGAAATTTCTTCCTTGAAAAAAACAGGATTGCCAACCAAATTTCCATTTGTTGGTTGCATGTTGCTTTCTCACTGGTATTCAGCTATTGTTTGCATGTCTTGAAAATCACGTTGAAATTTGGTTGGCATTCCTTTTTTTATCAAGGCCAATTTTTCAGTCTAAGCAAATTGTTGTGCTTAGCAGCTCTATGAAATTGGGCCCATGGCATGACAGTTTGTTGCTGTTTTCTCAGCAATTATAGACACTACTCAGCTGAAACTTTCACATGGGACTTTAATGGACGTTTGCCTATAAATTAGCATAATGTTAACAAAAATACAATTTAAAGACCATTGCTTTTAAATTGAGGGAAATCTCGGTGGGATTCGAATTGACAGTGGTTAAAAGGGGAAGTTCCGGGATAAGACATAAAACCAAGAGCTTGAGTTGAGTGTTTTGGACTCATCTACAGTATATGTAGGAAAGGTTGTAATGTCCACACAGTTGAATATTTTACAACCGGTCGCAGAAGGTGACAGGAAATCTTTTAAAAGGTTGGGACAACCTACAAACAATACGAAACTCACATACAACGGGGAATTTGAAACGACACGCGGAAAATCTGGACGTGCGTGTGGTGTTTTGATAGTTGCGTTTACAGTCGTTGAGCTGGTGTAGGCCCACACGGTTTAAATTGAATTTGACGGTTTCTAGAATGTTGCGGCCATCTTGTGTAGGTTACCTGTATTGTAATATCCTTTATACCCCCAACATAGTGCAGTAGTGCAGATCAATAAAGAAGGTACCATCCTATATGGCTAGTTTGATTTCCATTGCATACACGATTGTAGAAAGCACGCCCGAATAAGAATAATATTTATGTATTTATTTTTTCCGTTTCATCGATATCGAAACGTCATCCTCCAGGTACCAAGCTCAACACCAACATCACTAAAATGTAAAGGTAGACTACGTCATGACGTAGACTTGAAAAAAAATACTTTAAAAAATAACTACAAAATAATTCACTTGACTGAAAATACATTATTATTCCCAATATGGCCCTATACCTTTCAAGACTCTAGGCCTGTTATTATTTCAAGAAATTAAGTTATAGTGTATTGTGTAACTATAACTGTCGGCTATTGATGAGGTAAAGCGGCATGGGTAACGTTTCCCTGAACGAAAACCAATCAAGCGCCCATCCAGACAAATCCTACGAAGGATACAAAAATAATCTTCTTCCTTATATAGCAGACGATATTTTTCCGCGGGAAAATTGTGCACTTATTAGCACTTCCATCAGGAAATAGAGGAAATTGTGCTGTCATGTAAAACTGCCAACCGCTTCAAGGTTTTGACGTAGAAACTGTCCAGTTATAGTTTTGCTTATGATTAAGTGTGTAGCTGCGAGGGGTTTGTGTAATGATGTCATCATCGTTTCCTTGAAGACGACGAGGTTTACTTTCCAAGACCTTTTCTATTTCGTCTGTTGTTTGTCACATTATTGACAGGAAACCTTTCAGGTGTTTTCAAAAGCTGTCATAACACGATCGCTTGTAACTGTGAATATAGGCGAAACATAATACTGCAAACGCGATATACTCACATTAGGCCTATGTATTTGTCACAGTGATAATGGCGAACCGTATTAGTTTCGCTAGTTGTATTTCAAGAGGCAAATAGGGTTTTTAACCCACTGGTAACTCACTGGTTACAAAACACTGTATATGGTTTTTGTGCACGGAAACAAACTATTTTAAGAACAAGGAGAAAGCCCAAACATCAAATTCTTGAAAGATAAGTCAATGTGCCCCTTTAAAGTGAGCGGTGTTGAATGTTGTTTAAAAGAAAAGAGCATGACATGCGCCGAGACGGGGGAATGAAAACGACTTGACAGGGCGGGGAAATAACAACGCACAAAAGTCAATGAAGAACACGATGCTATAACGACACAGTGTCCAAACCCAAGGGCACAACAAGTCAATTAATTAAAGAAGGCGTCTGAAATTCATCATTCCTTGAAAATAATTATTTCTTGCCAGCCACGCTCGTGTCGGATTTAAGTGACAAGGCCATTCTGATTTGTCTCTTTTTTATATATCCAAATTAAATCACCCCCACATTGTGTACAGCAGGCTTTTACATGGGTGTGTATAGACAATACAAGGGGCACGGGTACGTGTTATAAATCAAAGCGGGGTATCGGGATCAACACGTTCCTCTTGGAAACAGTCTTTCGAGGCAAGCCATGACGAGCTAGACTTTATTAAAGGCACAGGGGTCTATTTCACAAAGAGTTAGGACTAGTCCTAACTTAGGACTAGTCCTTGGAGATATACAAATTGCATGGATAGTCCTAAGTTAGGACGAGTAACTGGTCCTAACTCGAGATAAGACTAGTCCTAACTCTTTGTGAAATCCACCCCTGGACACCTTAAGTAATTGTCAAAGACACGTATTCTCACTTGGTGTACCCCAACATTGTATGCATTAGTAACAAATCCGTGAAAATTTTGACTCAATTGGTCATCAAAGTTGCAAGAGAATGACAGAAAAACGCCCTTGTTGCACACATCTTTGTTACCTTTTATTATTTGAGTGCGAAATTACTTCTTTCTCAAAAACTACGTTACTTCAGAGGGCGCCGTTTCGTATTATCAACAGCTCTCCGTTGCTCGATAACAATACCAAGTAAGTTTTTACGCTAAAAAATATTTGGAGTAATAACCAATAGTGTCCAGCCGTCGATTTCACAAAGAGTTATGACTCGTCTTATCTCGAGTTAGGACGAGTAACTCGTCCTAACTTAGGATTAATCTTAAGGTCTGCATGCTACAGTGCAGGCTTGGGACTCGTCCTAAGTCCTAAGATTAGTCTTAAGTTAGGAAGAGTTTTGTGAAATCGACGGCAGTGCCTTTAAGACGAACTTGGCTTCTTGTAAACGAAGATAATGTTTATTTATATTCACCATGACTCCAAATGATTTAGACAATTTGTCCTAAATGGAGGCAACGTAATTCGCTTGGCGTTGGTACATGATTAATGGCTTGCTGGAATGTTACTTAATGAACTTGACTTCATGGGGCTGCCGTTGTAAATCACGGTGAATTGGCACAACATTCTGAATATATCTTATGATTATTGTTATTACTAAATATTCCTGGTATAAATGAAATCAATGGAATAGCACTGTGATCTGTTTGAATGTGGACACAAACCCACCCTTAACCTTACCACCCTCGACCCCTCCCCTCACCATCACCACCCTAACCCCACCAACCTCATCCACACACCACCACTCTCACCTTCCTTCCCTCAACCCATCTAAATTTGTTTGTTCAAGCAAGTCATTAAAAAAGCAAATGATAGCTGTCAAATTGACCTATAAAGCATTTTCAATTCTATTTATTTCTTTACTTAGTTTCAAATGGAAAATGCGAAAGCCACTCAAGGTGAGTGCATATCAACGAAATACGGTGAGAGAAGAAACCTGACCACATTTCTCTTGAACTGGCACAGATTGTAAGCTGGTGGGACATAAGATGCAAGGCAGGGAGCTCAAAAGTCCAGCAGTGCGAGGGGAATTAAGCCAAAGAAGAATATTGCACAGTACATGACCATTTGAACAACACAGTAAAGGGACTGACGTGTGGGTTTGGTTTGCCATTAGTTTATATGCTTTCAATTAAAGGGTTTTCCCGGCAAATTTTTCAACAATTTGTCTTTCAACTTAGCACTATGCTTTAATATTCACATTCGTTTTCAAATGAATGCTCCGTTGCATCAGCATTCAACACTCAAGGCCTAATTCAAATTTCGCAGTTTAGCATTGACTGGTCACAAAGAACATTCAGACATTCAGATCATTAAATTTAGCAGAAGCCAATAAAGCAGCAATAGGCTGGTCAACATCTTAATTTCATAAATTGTAGACTATGTATAAGAAATTTAACCGAAAAAGATGCCTTTAATTGAACTTTGTTGAAATGACCCGAAACTTCAACGGTAGCCTAATGATTCGCATTATTTTCGTTAGTGTCGGAAATGCACGGTTACAGTACCTAAAGCAATGCACTGCAAATCGGGAGTAAATATTACTGGTGTTCGGTATGGTATTCATCCATTTGTGATGGTCTAGCCGAGGGATGACGTTTCCTCTTTGAAATAAAATGCAATGTATGGGGCGCCCTCTAGAGGATTTATTCCAGTCTGATGGTGAGCTCAAAGGTGTGACACACAAAAAGCTGTTCTGATTATGCTTGAATGATGGAACGTGACGTCATTTGTATGGGTCTCTAAGAAATGAAAACGAGTGGGACTTTTGAGAACGTTATGTGGGAGAAAACTTTCCAGGTGTATTATTCTCGGATAAGCACACATTCAGAACTACGTTTATTATGAAAGTTTGCTGCCACATCGTTCCAATGTTATCTTTTTTGCACATTGTCTCCGGACAAACTTGTATACTGGTATCATAATTATTAAAAAAAGGAAACTTTCAAAATACAATTTTTTCAAAGGTTTTTTTTTTTTCAATTAGTACGAATCGTGTATCTTCTCTTTAACCTGTCCCCGTGGGACCATCGTAAGCCATTTAAGAGAATTTCACGTGTTGTTCGTCCCATGTCGTGATTAGCAGATCATGACAAAATCAACCAACCACACAAGCAGATGACGACAATGTAGTATGCCAATGCCAATCGGGTTAGGTTTGTTTCTCAGAAAAACAATCCTCCATAAATTGACCATCATAAAAAATAACGATCACTGCAGCTGTGTCCGAATTGGGCAACAACTCACATGACTGCAGTTAAAGGCAGTGGACACTATTAGTATTTACTCAAAAATAATTTTACTTGGTAACGAGTCATGGAGAGCTGCTGATAGTATATAACATTGTGAGAAACGGCTCCCTCTGAAGTAACGTAGTTTTCGAGAAAGAAGTAATTTTCAACGAATTTGATTTCGAGACCTCAGATTTAGAGTTTTAGGTCTTGAAATCAAGCATCTGAAAGCACACAACTTTGTGTGACAAGGGTGTTTTTTATTTCATTCATATCTCGCAACTTCGATGACCAATTTGAGCTCAAATTTTCACAGGTTTGTTATTTTATGCATAGGTTGAGATACACCAAGTGGGAAGACAAAACTAAGAGAATAAAAGGATAGCGACCCTGCAAGGTTTTAAACGGCCGTGAAAAACTAGTAACTACCCTTTTATAATTCCCATTAAGTTCATAAATACCTTTTTGGTAAAAAGGCGTAATAAAGTAAGAAACTCTGTAAAACTTATCCGTTTCCGATGTGCTTGAGCTCTGTATGTTTATACCTCCATGGTATGTTCATATTACAACCGGTTATAAACACTGGTCATTATCAACCGGTTATAAACACCCCCACGTGATGCGCTCTCCACCAAGGAATAGCGAAACTGTCTGATATAGAACGGATTTGAAACTTTGCATGGTGGAGATAAGATATAGAAGAGTTTGCGGTAACACCATGTAATAGCAATCTCTAAATGAGTTGGGGTGGTTCTGAAAAGAACCGTTGGGTTAACTCGACGTTTCGATCAGTATGCTCTGATCGTCTTCTGGCGAATGCTGGACTCTGATGCTACATGCTGCTTAAGTACTAGGCGGTGGATCAGCGGTGATGCACGAAGGCGGGAAATGTAGGCGGGAAGTAAACTCGATGATGCGTGGTTAAACCTGTTGTGGAGCCTTGGGGGTTGTGTGGGGGAACTGTCTGAGGTATTTATGAATATTCAATCATGAGTATGAGTAATCAAATTGAGAATACAAGTACACAAACTCTCTGTACTCAACTTCATAGAGCTGCTGAGCAAATTCGTGCCCGGAACGGAACCAGTAAAAAACAATAATGCGCTATAAGATTTTTTGCTTGCTCTGTTTGCTCCTAACCGTAAGCGATTGTGTGTACTTTGCTTTGGAGTCAGTAGGCTATTTAGAACTGGCCTCTACTAACCTGCAAGGTGAAACCTTGTCCAAATTCGACCAAGCTTAGCAGAAAAATATATGTGAACAAAACTTTTTTTTCATAACTGCGAGACTGTGATTTTAGACCGTGAGTCAATTGGTGCGTTAACAATGGACATCGTGACGTCACTCATCCTCTAACATGAATTTTACCAGCAAGTTTAAGTGTCTTTTGCTTCGCTTAATGTTACAGTGTTTATAAAATATCAGTTGGCAATTGACTTCCTCGTAAGCATAAAACATCCGCTCACCCAAGCTCCACGTGGGTCACACTTGACGGTTGCGACGGATGAGGCTAAGGTTCATGGAGGTCATTGACACTCACCCCGAGAGAGAGCTAGAAATGTAGGGCTGTGTATCCTGTGTGTATAATTACTGAGTGTCGAAATCATCAGCTAGGGGCCGGACATTTATGAGACAATCATGGCATCATTAACGTCCTCAGACGGACAAGTCATATAAGTGAGCATCATGGTACAGATGTACACCCTCAGGGGCATACAATCTAGCTGCATCTCCTTCCACCCGATACGCTCTGGAGTCTGAGATGACAGTAGAAACCCATCGGAGTGAATCAGTAACACGCCTCCCAATAGGGATGTAAACCTATAACGATTTTTCGTCCTCCCCCCCCCCCCCCCCCCCTCTGTCTCTCTACCCGGCCCTTGAGCGTCATGATTACTCCTCTCTCGATTTGATCAGTTTTCAACTCATCGTCTCCGTTCCATATAAGAAATCCCCCGTAAAATTGCTTCTCGTTCCCACACTCAAAGGACTTTAGACAGATGCATGAGAATCTGACGTATCTGGAGGAGCTTGAGGGGTCTACAAGTGGAGGGAACGTCCCCGGATATTGCTATCAGAGTAGGACTGTACAGAGACGGGGATTATAGAGTTACATGCAGCAACCTCGGCAGATTGTAATCTCTCATTTTGAATTGATAGTGACGATTCATGAATTTGTTTTCTTCATCGTCAGAAGTACCATGTTTTCCGCATCACTTCAGCATGCAGCTATTTTATATCTTCATGATTTCAGCATCAGTATGTGGCACTTGTGTTCCACACTTTGCTGAGGTAAATAATTATAACGGGGGAAGACGGGACGAATGAGGTGATGTGGCCCTCCTACGGTATTTTGATTAAGTGCAATATAATCTTGAAGGGTGCTCCAGCACAAGTGTAGGTGCTTAACATTATTTGCATGCCTGGTAAGGAGCAATAGAGACTTTGGAATGGACAATTTAGTTTCGCAAGATTGTACATGACTTGTTTGATTAGTGTACACTCATCCTTAAAAAAAACTCGCCTTAGATCACAGATTTACATAAAACTTACACGGTTAATGATGATGATAGTAGAAAACATCCCTTTAAATATTTTTTTTTTTCTAAAATGTCATATGATGAGAAACAAACTAATTTCCCGTTTGGAGTTTATCGCTCAGTGAGCGTTTTGTAAAAAAAAAAAAAATTAAATCGCTGTCATGCAACATGTGTAATCGGTTTTTCACTATTTTCTCGTGACCCAGACGGCCGATCGATCTCAAACTTCTACAAATTTGTCAGTTTATGTACAATTCTGTCATGTTCCTTTAACTGTATGTACATTTCTAGTACAGAAATCAAGGGATCGCTCATAGTAAGTAATAAGCAACTAACAATGGAACCCACTGCCGTGAAGAAACCATGTGCTTTAGGGCGATGATGACATTTTCTTCGTGGGAGGAAAACTGCAAACAGAGAAACCCACGTAATCAGGTAGTGACTGATACAAACAAACAAACAATAAGTCACAATAATGAGTGGCATCCTGCTCATTAATCTGCTCGTACGGAATATGCTCTAGAAAATGCTACTGGGCCCTGGAGCGTGATGCAAGCCTGAGTCCACACAACAGAATTGAATTCATTAAGGAGACCATGGGCTAACCTGGTCCATAAATTAACCGGATTTTTTATTTCACTAAAATAAAACGAACTTTTTTGTGTTTAATGCGAACCCAGACTTTGCTTAGCAATTAAGATTAATTCAGTTGCGAGTCTTCCAAGGGCGGTTGTGTGCGTGAAATCAAACTCAGACAAATAACCCTTGTGGACAACAATGCCACAAACGGACAATTGTATTCTTGTAGACAAAAAATGTCTACCACAAACGGACAATTTAATCCCTTTGTACAACAATTTCTAACACAAGCGGGAAATTTCGCATTGAATGTAGATCGGTACAAACAAAACTGCCGTCCTCTCACACGAAGATCATTTTGTAATACTTCATCACACGTAATACTTCATCACGCTAAGATCATTTTGTGAAAAGGGCTTTAGGCATTCGATCGTTTCTTCAAATTTTAATAGTTAAACTATACCATCTCATCCTCTTTACAACTATAAAATATTCTCTTTATCGACTTCACTGACTCAATCATTCTGTCGATTGAAAGCCTAACCGTACTGTTGGATTCATTAATATTATTAACTAAATTAAACTGGTCAATTTGGACGCGCAATCATTTTAATTACCCACTCAAGCAATTACCATACCATTATAAATGATTGCCCATTTTGAATCAGGCATTATTTTGTTTCTTATTCGGTTTATAGTCATCAGAACCTTATGTTAATATAGTGTTGTATCCCCACCCCATCCCCATCTTCAATGTAATTACTCTATAGAACCAATTTCATCCACACTGTTTTTTACAAATAAATTAAGAAGGCAAATTGAACAGATATGCGTTCATGTCCTTGTATATGATTCGCTCAGCCCCGAACGGTCTCAACAATAAAGACCGCATGGGATGGACTGATGAGATTGTACAAGTTCTTGTTCGGGATATTATAGTGATACAAATTATGGGAACGATTGTGCTGCGTCGAACATGGAAACATACTCACACACGATGGTAATGCATGGTGCAGAGCTATGCGATAAGAACCCATTTTGTGTCCAAAAACGCATTGCCGAGTGTAGGGTGCCAGACCATAGTCTGCTCATTGGGTCGTGTTGCACTTGGACCAAAATGGGGTCCAATAACCACGTGGCCAAATAAAACTTGATATTCTATGTCGCAACTATCTTGACACACATCTCTGGTCTGTATAGGCTCCATGCATAACGGTAAACAGCCTTTTTATAAGTTGCAAGAGGTAACGTTGTGATCGAGCGTGTTGTGTGTACAACAAGGCAAAGAGTGGCAACTAATTGCAATGGATTTACATATAAATAGGGCTACATTACTCTTGATGGTCGAATCTTTCGTTAACAGAAAAACAGGTGCCTGGTCAAATCGGCAAAACAATTGACCTATAGCGTCTTTAGCACTACACCGTCAACGTACATTTATATTCAAACTATTTAGCTTTGACTAATTTGCATTCTAATGCATACCGTGAAGCATGGTTGTGCCTAGGTGTTGCTAGAGATAGGGTCATTTAAATCTTCTCCCGCCAAAATCGATCTTCACCTGTAGTTAGTTTTGTTTTTCAATTATGGCGCCGCCTCACCTTCTCATGATTGGTGATACAAATGTAGGTTAGTGTTGAGGTAATGAATTCCAGCGGCTATTACCGGCACGGATAAACCTGTTTAAACAGCGGTCGCCATTTTGTTTTTGTCATTCTTCAAAGTCGGTTCTTTGTTCACACATGTTTAAAGACTATATTTTGCACTAGCAGCTTTGTATGTATACAGTTTGAGTGTTTCGTGAACCTTATATTTTGTGAAACCAAGAAGTTGACACACTTGAAATTCCACATAAAAATTAATGAGGGTCTTCGTCATCTCTTGACGGGATGATGTAAGCATCGAGCGCCGATATGAAAACGAGGACGGGCTTAAAAGATCTTCAAGGAATATAAGGTTACTAAATAGTTAGTATGTGGTTGTATAGAGCAGTCGAGTATAGGGGTCGTATTAACTTGCTTGAACATCTGTTTCAGTTAATCTGTACTGTTCTGTGGTTTCAATCTTCTTGCAACCTGAGATCCAATTTGTAAAGGAGTTGCTAACTAAATTAACGTTACTGTTCAATATAAATTTTACATCATTCTCCAGGAACCAGTCACAAACAGAAAATTCCACATGACAATTTGGTTTGTGCCCTTTTCCTTTTTATTAATAACGTTATTGGGGAAAATGGTTGGTTTTGGCATCTCTGAGTACTTGGCTGCGTGGCCCAATTTCATAGAGCGCAACAATTGAACAAATTGAGCCATGAGCAAATTGAACAATGGCCCAACAATCTTCGACCTGGGCCCAATTTCATAGCGCTGCTTAACGGTAAGCAAATTTACGTGCTTACTGTAGCAGAAAAATTTGCTTAAGCCTTAGCGTATTTCACAGGTTCGAAGACAAATTGGGCGGCCATATTGCGTGTTTACCATGGATTTGCATTGTGACGTCATTTATTTTCGTGCGGTAAGCACCAGACGGTTAGCATGCCTTTTCGTGTGCTTACGGTTAGCAGCGCTATGAAATAGAAATTGCACAGTAAGCACAAAATCGGCCGCTGAGCAGCGCTATGAAATTGGGCCCTGGTGTCCGTAACTTAAAATGAGCGCAAACGCCATTGTCCACAATAAATTTAAAGTGATATGAATCTTTATAAGAAACACGTCCGCAACCAACGAGTTACAGTGGTGAGTAATATTCGACATGAACTTAAAGACAGTGGACACTATTGGTAATTGTCAAAGACTAGTCTTCACAGTTGCTGTATCTCAACATATGCATAAAATATCAAACCTGTACAAATTTGAGCTCAATCGGTCATCAAACTTGCAAGATAATAATGAAAGCAAAAAAGTATCATTGCCACACGAAGTTGTGTTCTTTTAGATGCTTGATTTCGAGACCTCAAGTTCTAAATCTGAGGTCTCTAAATCAAATTCGTGGAAAATTACTTCTTTCTCGAAAACTATGGCACTTCAGAGGGAGCCATTTCTCATAATGTTTTATACCATCAACCTCTCCCCATTACTCATCACCAAGAAAGGTTTTATGCTAATAATTATTTTGAGTAATTACCAATAGTGTCCACTGCCTTTAACATCATGAAAAAAAGTCTGACGTCATGCATGAAGTGCTTGGCTTGTAGCCACAAAATACCAACTAGTGAACCCTGGACACGGACGACACGGTGTGTGAGTGTAAATGGATTATTGTGTGATTCCCTATCGATTACTGCATTCATTATCGGCTCTGCAGACGTCAGATTCAGCTGCAATAACAGGTAGACGTGTTGGATACAGACTGTAAAAAATTTAATAAAGTACAGCGAACTGTCAACACCATTCACCTACGTAAACTTGCAGCATATTACAAACTCGGGATCAACGCTGTATCATTCACTCGACCTGCTGTAGCATGCTGGCTTAAACTTGACCCAGGAAACGGTCAATTACCCGATCGACTCTTTTAGGGTCATGTTGTCTTTTGAACAAAAAATTACTTTTTAAAAAGAAGGTCACACCAAATAATTAGGGTCAAATTGTTTCATGAATAACGTCGAATCTGAATACAAAAAGAGTCGTTAAAATAAAGAGTTGGGATCAACGGAATGCCCATTTTGGGGTCAGTTTGACCCATTTTCAATCACACTGACCAGGAATCCAAATCACCAGTGTATTCTAGAATGCTGATTCAGAAATGGGTCATGTAGTCATGTTTGCGTTCGGCAGCAAAGGGTTTCTACATGTGGATATAGCCTAATGATGTGGCCTAACTGACCCAATTCTAACGCCGAGTTGAGCCATTTCACTTATCTAATCAATGTTCATGTAGAACTAAAGCGAGGTAGGACGGGGCATTAATCTGGCCCTTTTTGGTGTAATGCAAATTTGTAATGGTTGTTGCTTTTGCATAAAATGTGCACGGGTGCCTTTAGTAAGTCCACATTTACATCGAGAACACAACAACCATTTACGGCAAAGCACCATTTGCGTTTATATTCTGTAATGTAACTTGAGCTTTAATGGGGTAATCTCCTCTTCTATAAAAATTAACGTACGCAATATCCACAAATTTTCCCATGGGAAACTAAACTGTAACACTCCGATGAACTCTCAGTCTCCACAACCAAAACATGAATAATTCAAAAAACCTCAACCGGTGTGTTTTCATTTGGCTGATTCTGATATGCTTTAATGGCGTGGGAGCGTAGCCCTCACCCCATCCCCTTCCCTCGCCCCAAATTATCTTATTCCAGACAGGGAAGCCTTTGGGGGGGAAAGCTTCGTTTCAGTGACAGGCGTAAACACCCACCAGACACGTCAGCTCGTGCGAAAGTTACACATGGAGGAATGGTTATCACCATCATTTAAAATGTTGCCACATACAGAGGGGGTTTAGTTTGCCACGGTAAAAAGGCGCACCATTTTCACTGGTAATTAAAGACAGGCGGAGGTGGTAACATCTTGTCCCTCGTGAAATCCCGCCTCATCCATGTCGACGGAATTTGATCAAACTGTCTGTCCCGCAAACTACAGTGGGGTGTCACTGAACCAAAACAGAAAGCAATGTAACAGAAAACCAGGTCAACATAAAGTCTTCAAATTCAGTAGGTTTTTTTAACCAGTTTCCTCTTTTTACTTTATATTTATGATGCATTGAATGGCGATTAGACCAGTAGCTGATGGTGAGTACCGCAAACTAAGTTACAGAACGTCTGCCATGAAACATAATGATGTACCAAAGAGCTTTATGATTGTACTATGGAAACTGATATACCTTTGACATACTTTGGCCCTTTTCGAAAACAAGGCTTCAGCTTTGGCTCTATGACTATAGACTTCGTCTGCTTGTTTGTAGCACCCGTACCGAAAACACAACTTACGGAGTCGAAGCCAGAGCCTAGCCCCATCAAACCGTGGTTTCAGTCATCATACCTTCAATGAGGCCAATGGGACCCATGTTACTCCTCCTGCATAGGATATTCCATTACAAAACCAGTGTCAAAATACACGCAGTAGCCACCATTGCTACTCTCGTCAACTTTAACTTATACAAGTGTCTTTGCATTCCCCCTTTCGTCTGAGTTCTTGCAAGCTTGCGTCTCGTTTGCTTTGCAATACGCAACACCTATAAAGGTGAGTGCACGCACGAGTAAATCATTCATAATTTGAGTACATTCGTCATCAGTCGGATTTGAAAATTATGACACACTTTTGGCGCAATTCTTATGCACATCACATCCAACAAAGCATACAACTTTTTGCGGGGTGAAGTGAGGGGGGCCTACGGGCTTAAACCTCAATCAAGACTAGGCCTCCTATATTGTGATCGAGAAAAAAACTAGATTGCTTTTTCCGTTTGAATTGTTGGAAGTCGCATTTATTTCTCAGCGGATTTGTTTTGTGGAATAGGCATGTAAGATGCTGAAATCCTGTTGCGGGAGTAATAAAATTGAACACCAAGCAAGCTTTATGGTGTGAAACACGCATCAAAAAATTCAGGAGAGAAATTATAGTAATATACCTTGACAAATTTGAACTTAGCTTACAAAAATCTCATTGCGTCATATTGCCAGTATACATTTATACAAGTTAATGATTTTCTTCAAAATGTGTTTGTGAAGTTAGCTGTAATGCCAAATGTAAAGGGAATTACATCGTTGTTTTGAGAAAGTAGAATAATTTTCATCCGCCTATGTTTCAATATAGACCTTACTCACGGTGGAGCCATCTTGTTTTCCTTCCAAATGTTGTTTAATCGACCTGTCCCAGTCTCCAGTGACTGCCGAGAGCTATAGGTGCCGATTTGTAATGTTGTAAGACAGGTCTTGATATAAAAACACACACGTTCAAATGATGGTCGTCCGACAATCGCTTCAAATTTATACACTGTATACTCGGAAACGTGGGGTTTATTTATTCTCTAATTCAATATATATGACACCTTCCACTTTAACCCCAATTTAAAATTCCGCCACTATAAAGATACAAGGACAATATCGATTTGTACCTTTTACTGTTCGATTTATTAAGTGGTCCTCAAAGTAATATGTAACACAACAGTGTGTCCGATGTCTTAGTATGTATTGTGACAAAGTGACTGCCCCTATCCAGCCCCCACCCGTCCCCCGGTCATTTTCCCCTGGTTAAATAAATAAACATCTTCATTATGACGTCACAGTTTATTTAATGCATTGTTTTTTGGTAATACCGGCTACTGGCGCTTCCAGAACATGAGTGGAGACCCAATGTTAAATCATTCTTTGAAAAGTGAATCAAACTGTGACGTCATCAGTATCAAGGTCCATTATGCACTTCTATATTGATGAAAAGTTGCAATCTTTTAGAAAACAATTCTGTAGTTTTTATGGTTTTTTTTTGTTTGTTTTTTTGTTTTGTTTTTTTTATCTGTGCACTCTTTCAAAATCTGATTCCAAAAGTACCACATCGAGTGTTCGGTGTTTTTTTATATCACTAATCACCAATGAAGATGGCTTTCAAGAAGATTTGTCAATCTCTCGGTGATTACGTGTTACTCAAGTAAAATATGAAAAGCATTTCTGAGTTGTAAAAGGCAATCATATGAATCATACGGTTTTTTTTGTTTTTTTTTATCTGTGCACTCTTTCAGAATCTGATTCTAAAAGTACCACATCGAGTGCTCGGTGTTTTTTTATATCACTAATCACCAACGAAGATGGCTTTCAAGAAGATCCGTCAATCTCTCGGTGATTACGTGTTACTCGAGTAAAATATGAAAAGCATTTCTGAGTTGTAAGGCAACATAATTTAAATCATATGAATATTATTCTTTAAAATGCAAATGTTGAACTAATGAACAATAATATTTACCCAAGTGCGCATGACCAAGACAGTCCAAATCCTATACGGGTAAACTTGTTTTTGAAAACTTGTTTTCTAGGCCCTTAAAACAAAGAAAACAAGAAAAGCCAAAGCGCAGTTGCTTAAATTTGTTTCCGAATGCCCCTTCAATCCTAAGAGTAAATCTTGTTATAGTAAACTTCGTAATATAAACCACAACTGTAACACACATTGCTACAGGGGTTTAAGATTATAGGAGGCACTATATATCATAACACTAACACCTTGCAAATAACAAGAAGCATGCGAATTTCTTAAACCGTGGGGAGAAGGGACACCGGTAATTGTTTGAAAGCCAAGAGGGTATCCAGAGGAGCTTAGAATTCAAACCAAACAACATCTGTCACTGATACAAGGAAGTCAGAAGAAAAGGTGCATCGAGAGGCCCTTCGGGCAGCATCCAAAATAATGGAATGAGATATCTTAGTTATTTTTCGATGAAATTACCGGTTTAGATGGAAACAATCCCAACGATATTCCCATGTGAAACAACCTTCTCGCACAAACCGGGGTCCAATGTCACAGAGCTGCACCAGCACTAAAAGTAGCAAAGCACAACAGATTTATGCTCACAACATTAAGGCTCCATCCAAACTGCCAAAGTCACATTGAACAAGTTGTGACTGGTATCCTGTTCATTTGTGCATAACAGACTATTTGTTATAAGCAATATTTTCCAATAAGTATCTAGGAAATTAGGCCTTAGGACATGAGCTCCAAAGAGTAGCCAAGCACAACAGATTTATGCTTACCAGAATAAAGGTTACCCGCCAAACTGCCATGTCACTTGTACAACTTGTGACTGGTATCCTTTTCATTTCTGCTTAACAGATAATTACTGTTAAAGACACTGGACACTATTAGTCACTATTGAGTTCAATTGGTCGTCAAAGTTGCGAGATAATAATAAAGAAAACACACCCTTGTCACACGAAGTTGTGTGCTTTCAGATGCTTGATTTCGAGACCTCAAAATCTAATTCTGAGGTCTCGAAATCGAATTCGCGGAATTACTTCTTTCTCGAAAACGACGTTACTTCAAAAGGAGCTGTTTCTCACAATGTTTTAAACTATCAAAAGCTCTCCATATCGTTACCAAATGCTAAGCATCATTAAGAGTAATTACTAATAGTGTCCACTGCCTTTAAGCGATAGGCCTTTTTATTTTCGAGTAGTAATATATATGACATGAGCTCCAACACACCAGAGCTCAAAAATAATCCTAAAACAAAATTGTACCAAGGGTATTTGATCAGAAATTTGAAGCTAAGAGGAATAAATATTTCAACACGCGAATGTATAAGTTACTGCGCCTTAGCGCTTAACCGCAACGGGGTGAAAATCGTTTATTAGGGCAAAGTGTCACTTTACGCTAGCTACACCGGTAAGTCTACATAAACCTCAGGTTATTACTCTTTCCTAAACCAAGACCCGTGAGTCTCCCCGACACTTACATTTCACACATTTTTCTGTAAATCTATCAATTCATACAGATATAGGTTAATGGAGCCGACTCGGATTTCCTTGAAGATGGGACAACCCTGAAAAAGCAAGTGTGCATAATAAATATACCTCAGAGCTGAAAAACCACTCAGTCACGTCTAATGTGGGACTTTTTGGGTATTCACACATCACAAATGATTATTATGGGAAATGAGGTTATACGAATGGCGCGGTTGGCGGTTGACAAACAGTGGACATTTTGACCGCACAGGCACTTCATCGTCTCCCTGCAACGTGCCCCGTTACGTAAAATCACTGGCGGCTACAAATTGAATATATTGGTTCTAATATTTGTTATGATATGGTAAACCTGAAAGCCGTGTTAGATTTAAACCTTCAGTGTTTTCGTGACGATAACATAAAATTCCATTACCCACCAAAGCAACCAGCACTCGTGTGACTACACTCGTCACTTAAAAACGAAGCTCTTATCAATATATGTCACAGATCAAGTTATCACACTTGACTTTCCCCCGTTCTATACATTGTTTATTCTGTGTATTTTCTTAAGACACAATGTAAAGAATTCGAAGAACCTGTAGTGCTTTTTTAATAGAGTTGTGGGCCGCTATACTATAACAGGTATACCATCTCAAGTGACAAACTTATGAATGTTTATCAAAGGTGTCATATAGCAGCGTTGGACAAGGCACTCCAAAATTTGTTGTCTTTTCACACGAGGTACATTTTGAAAAAAAAATGTACAACCATGCTACAACTTAGCAATTGATCCTTGCTACATTGCTCTCGTGTGAAAGGGGCTTGGGGAACTGTCCATTGTCCAATATACAAACTTGTCTGCAATCCTTCAAACTCACAATATCATATCTTCATATCTGATAACATCTTGAGCCTTACACCCTGGTTTCTTATTTTCCTACGTCTCAAGAGGGCTGTGACCAAAGAGCCGCATCTTGGGTAAATCACAACCGTTCCATGGTAATCCTAAAGCCTTAGAGTGACTGTGAGTGCACCTTTCCCGTCTACAGCTTCAGGGATGGGATTACTGACTCATGTCACTGGATCCTCCTTGTGAATTAATTAAAGGTTATAGTGAATCTGTGGGGTTTTGCGGCAGAGTAGATTCCGTTTCATACCCTACATTTAAGTGAAGACACCATCATGAAAACCTTCAAAATCTTCATGAAGTTAAGTTGATTATTTTTGTGTGAAAAAAAATAATTATTATTTATTATTATTGTTATGATTATTTATTCGGCATAAAAACACAAACAAATTACAAACATAATCAAAACAAAACAAAAACCAGGGACATATGCATGAAGTTAAAAAAAATTACCAAAAACCTGTAACCCAAAGGCCTTCAATTCCAATATCCCTGGTCATATATTAAAAATCTATAATTATTTACAATAAATCTATATAGACATTAAACAGCAGAAAAAAGGCAATGACGCAGAATTAGTATGCAAACGACTTGTTTTAGTGCACGTTGATATCATAATATATTGCTGTAAGTCAATTATTTGCAGCCGTGTCCTCAGTCGGGTGTTGTCAAAATATTTTACTTTCCCAAATTTAAAGAGGAAAATGCTTGAGTAAACTTATTTCTCTTAAGTTCAGTTTGTTTGATTACTTTTTGTGTGTGAAACAACGACAGAGTTTATTTTCTGTTAGTACACGTTGGTGTACTAACAGATTGTTGCATGCCAACTCTCTAAATGTAAAAGAGTGAAAAACACTCTTTTAGAGGGGTTTCACTCCAGGACAGAGTGAAAAATCACTCAAAAAGATGCAAACTTCAATCTAAAAGAGATGGAAGACCACTCGAAAAAGAGTTGTCCTTCATATGGCTCTTCAAAGAGTGCTTTTGCAACCATGATCTTATTCGGTTATTTTCCAATTTTGTATAAATTTCTCGACTAACTATACAGCTTACGACATTGGACCATTTGGCACGAGTTTGGTTTTCCAATTTGAAAATAATTTTGAAAGAAGAAGTCCAATCTATGTTTTTCACCTTTAAATATTGCAAGCCAAAAGAAACGATCTCAATCATCAATGGGTCGGGGTATAAGTGACCCACATTCACGAGGTTAATACGCCCTGTGGCTTAGAATTCTCTACATCATTCTGTATCTTTATTCTCAAGAGAGCTTAATAAATTAGAAAAAATAAGAGTAATGCTATCACTGAAACAAAAAGACATTCAGCATGGGGATTATGTATAGACATTGGATATATTATTATACTTACTCCATCGCTGCAAAGTCACAATCGTGAAGATAATGAAAAATCGTAGATAGAGCGTATACAAAGTCATCATTCAGCCTTTGAGATATTTTCTGTATAAATTAAACTTTCATCAAATTCCAAGTTGGTTTCGGGCGTTTAAAAATTTATGTTTGATTGAGTCTTTCACCTATGGGTCGCTCCAATAGATCTTTATTCATACAGCTGAGCTTATCTTTGCAAGATTCTCTGTAATAGCAACGGTGGAGAGTTGCCACTTCCTGAGAGATTCAGTTTCATTCCACCCTCGATTTGGTTGCGTTAAAGGCAGTGGACACTATTAGTAATTACTCAAAATAAATATTAGCATAAAACCTTACTTGGTAACGAGTAGTGGGGAGAAGTTGATAGTATAAGACATTGTGAGAAACGGCTCCCTCTGAAGTGACGTAGTTTTCTGGAAAGAAGTAATTTTCCACGAATTTGATTTCGAGACCTCAGATTTAGAATTTGAGATCTCGAAATCAATCATCTGAAAGCACACAACTTCATGTGACTAGGGTGTTTGTTCTTTCATAGTTATCTCGCAACTTCAACGACCAATTGAGCTCAAATTTTCACAGGTTTGTTATTTTATGCATATTATGTTGAGATGCACCAAGTGAGAAGACTGGTCTTTTACAATTACCAATAGTGTCCAGTGTCTTTAAGTTGGAGGGGAACGCACACAAAGTGGTTGCTCTGAATGTCTATAATACGTACATAGTGTTTGTCAACATGGAAGCAATGCAATATACATTTATCATTCAGTGGCAGGACTGGAAGGTACCCTGCACACCGTAACGGTGACAAAGGCAGTTCTGATTCTCATATCATGTAGGGCACCAGCCTGTATTTTCCTTCCAGCCTCAGTTTGGTTACATCGAATAAAAGAAAAGCAAGATGGACGCAGCATTGCAACGGTCAACTGACATCTTGAGGAATCAGACGATCGTAAACTGAATATAAACTGTTCGATTTTAACCTTGATGATGGAATGTATCTTTGATACTTATACTTTGCTACCTGCCTGGCCCCCATGTAATCAAACAGTTTTTTCCCAACCGTCCAATGTGAACTTCTAAATAACACCACGTGCAATCGACTGCAGTGATGTTATTCGCATTATCAGCCAAGGTTAGGGGATCCTTCAAATCGATAGGATATATTGAAAGGGTTTGGCGCCCGTCTTTGTTTTGTGGTTCTTAGCTAGCTATCGTAATTGCTTTGTTCAATAGAAAAAACCCATCACTTCCCGAAGTCTGCAATGACGCCCGTCTCTAAGGCCACGTACGATGGTTTGTGCGGTGAAACTTCATTGCCACCGTTGCCAACATTTTGAGTGTTTAGCCTAGATATTCATCCGTCAAATGTCAATTTAATTTGATTCACAATCATAAAAGTTATTCCCTGGAATATTTAAATTCCTAGTAGGAAAAATACGTATACGTATGATGTCATTACCCAGTTTCGGTAGGCTACGCACAGCTGCATGGCGGGCTGTCTAGTAAGGCGGGACAGAAGGCTTTGACATGCTAGAAGACAATAGCATGACGAATCTTTCTTAGAAGAAGAAGTGGCCACGACCTTTTTCGCTTTCACAAAACAACTTCAGAGAACACAAGTTAGCTTCGGTTCTTCAGATGTTTTTCTCCACGCATGTCTTTTTTCTTCTTCTTCTAGATATGCTTTCCTCAAAGGTTGTCAAGATGGAGGATAGATCAATACGGCTGTTTTGTGTCACATCGATGGCTCAGTTACCACAAAGTCAATTTTGAGAAGTGAGGTTAAGGGCGGGGACAGAAAATACCAAGAATCATTACACGATGAGCCGTTGATGAAGACAAATTGTGCATTTGGAGCCAAAGTGCAATTTGGCGCCATAATTTCAAAGTTTGTGCAGGTGTTTTTCATTTAAAGATCTGTTCGTAAACGAACAAACCTTGGAAAGACAAACATGTTATGACGCACGCAACTCTGGCAAAAGGTTAGCGTCAGGGTCAACTTTTGTTAAAACAATTAAGCTTTTCTTCTCCTCAACACAATCAATAGCAGCAAAGAAAGAACATTTTGCAAGGGTGTTAATGAAAGGAATTATTCAACCGAAGTCAGAATAATAAATCAATTTTCTTTCGTGTTTGGCTGTCAGACGACGAGCCAGTGTCTCGAACAATACCCCGAACTAATTGAGCTGTTCCAAGAGGCTGAATAAAAGCCCGGGTGAATTGGTAAAAATGATTCATATTTCATATGGTTTTCAGTCACTTTCAAAGAAATGAACTAATAAAAATTACTGTGAAAGTGACAAACAACTTTGGAGACATAGACACGTGGTGTTTACAAGGTAACTGTCCAACGCTCGAGTGAGCTGTTGATGAAGGGTTAAACGCGGTGGTGCAGTAATTTATTTATTTATTAATACTTTAATTGGATAAATATGAAATAGACAATGCTTGTCCATCAGAGTTAGTGATATTATTGTAATTTTGAGAAGCTGTCGCACTAAGACTTGACACTTTTTTATTGTTTATTGTCACATCAGTACCGGTTTACATACTTCCTATATTAAAGGCACTGGACACGTTTGGTAATTGCCAAAGACCAGTATTCTCATTTGATGTATTTCAACATATGCGTTCGTAATAATATTAATAATAATAATCATTATAAGAGCTGTGTGTGTTCATCATTCGGCACCTGAAATTCCAAAGACCTTGTGGTCTTACTGGAGTGCCCTTGTGGGGTCTTTGACAAAATGTAACAAAGGACCCCACAAGGGAAGGTGTGTGATATAACCATTGTAAGACGGTATACATCGTTCCTTTAAAAAGCATGATTTCATCTATCCACGAGAGTCAGATTGGTCATGGAAGTTGACCTTCTACTCTATTGGCTACAATTAAGGACATTGGACCATCCGTAGAGCGTGACTAGGTTTCAGGTTAACACACGCAGCCCTTTAGATTAAAGGTCATCATCCAAGCGTTTACGAATATCGTTTTGTGTATCACACCTTGTGTTTGAGTCATCTCCTTTAACACGTTTGCCAGTGAGCTCACCGGACTGGAATAATTCCTCTTGAGGGCGCCCCATACTTTTACACTATATTTCAAAAGGAAACGTCATCCCTCAGCTTACATTTCAAAATGGATAACAAGCATACCGAAGACTTTTGATTTCTAATCCTAATAAGCACTTTTGGATTGGGTGGGCATTAAAACTACTTCAAAATAGTTCATCCAAAATGTTTGATGAATCGTTTTCAGGGAGTGTTAAAACACTCTTTAATGTAGGGGGGTGTTTCAGTCCAATCGAGTGAAGGATATTGAAAATGCCGCAAGGATTCACAATAACTTCATGCTTGGTGCGAATATTTTACCCCGTAGGCTCTCTGTAAATATTTCAAAGCTGAAGCAATCGACATTCTCTGAATGTATCGCCACGGTCTTAAGAGCCAAGTACGCATCGGCGCATTTTTTCAATTTGGTGAGCCGAGTTGATGTATCACTTTGGAACAGGCTACAGACAGGAGGGAACGGGTTCCTCAAAGACTAGGTCTGAATTTACGGCTGGTGATTTCAGTTAACCAGATTCATGCTCAAGTAAGTTGATGTGAATTGTCTGCGACACAAAACATAGCCAGCCTATCTGATGTACTGCCGTAATTTGCTTCATACATTCGGGGGGATTTAATACTTGTCGTCACAAATGTTACTTGATCCCGATGGATTTGGTTAAAATGGTCTTTACTAGACCTTTGTCACGGTGCAGCTTTGATCATTGAAAGATTCCACTTTAATCAAAATAAAAGAAGGCGGCTGTATGTAATGGAAAAGTACGGTTCATTCTTGTTATTTGCTCTCGCGAGATCACTGCTCTCGCGCGAACTGCTGGCTCCCCGATTTCTACTCCTCATTATAGTCGAGTTGTGGCGGTGCTTTCGCGAGATCACTGATCTCGCGCGAACTGCTGGTTCCCCGATTTCTACTCCTCATTGAGGAGTAGAAATCGGGGAGCCAGCAGTTCGCGCGAGATCAGCCAGCAGTTCGCGCGAGATCAGTGATCTCGCGAGAGCACCGCCACAACTCGACTATCCCTCCGCGTGGGACCGATTTAACGACTTGTCCACAAGTCTACCAACAGCTCGGTTTCACGACTTGGTCGGACATAGCTACGTCACCGAGGCACAACCGAACTGGCGATTGTTTCTGGTCGGGGTCGCCAAAAGGCACACAGTATAGGCTTATTCGTTTTAGATGCCAATCACAACACTTTAAAAAGAAGATGGCAACTCGTTCATAAGTAAGCCTAATTTCATTTAGTTAATCAAAACGTCCAAAACGTCACACAACACTTTTCCAAACTATTGTTGGATAAACAAAATTCACGCCGCTTGGCATGAGTCGATCGTGACTGCAAACTCAACTTCTTTGTAACTTGTTACGTCACGTTATGCACTATAATCCCTTCATCCAATTGACTTCATTTTATAATACCTCATGTTTGATGCATTATGGTTCTTTATTTGGTTTATGATTATCATATTACGGAGAATCAGACGTGCCGATATCATCACCAGTAATTGGATTTTTATGGAAGGGCGTATGAATTGAGGAACGTCGCCATGGAAGGACGCTGTTTTGTCATGATTAATTTTGCCATGATTAATTTTGCAGATTGAGCAATATTTGGGTTTTGGCATAGTGTGGGGTTTCAATCATCCTTGTAAAGGTTATTTTGATAGAGTTATTTGATAACCTGTTGTCAATTTCATAGAACTGCTTAAAGACTCTGGACACATTTGGTTATTGTCAAAGACTATAGCCTTCACAGTTGGTGTATCTCAACATAGGCATAAAATAACAAACCTGTGAAAGTTTGAGCTCAATCGGTCATCGATGTTGCGAGATAATTATGAAAGAAAAAACACCCTTGTCACACGAAGTTGTGTGCTTTCAGTGCTTGATTTCGAGACCTCAAATTCTAAACTTGAGGTCTCGAAATCAAGTTTGTGGAAAATTACTTCTTTCTCGCAAACTACATCACTTCAGAGGGAGCCGTTTCTCACAATGTTTTCTACTATGAACCTCTCCCCATTACTTGTTTCCAAGCCAGGTTTTATGCTAATAAATATTTTGAGTAATTACTAACAGTGTCCACTGCCTTTAAGCACAAAATTTGCTCATGTTAAACTTTAGTAAAATCAGATTACCGGCCAAGATTACTCAGTTGTTATTTTAAGCAAACATCATCTAAAAAAACAGTCACACGCAATGTATTTGGCATGGAATTTTGGCCAGTAATATGTGTAAAGTAAGCAAGCTATTTTCGTGCTTAAGCAGTTTTTGTGCTTAGCAACAAAATGAAATTGGGCTCCGTTCTTGAAAATGCTCGCACTTCTAATCAATTCAATTCAATATTTTATTAGTCATGTAGAAAAGTACAAAAATTCCAGATCCTGGTCTGACTTACCAAAACAATTGCACTCCATTAATATTATTTTTTGCATCAAAAATGAGTGTAAAAAAAAAGTCAAGTCATAACGAAATTATACTAGTCTTATGTCTGTACCAGACTGAAATTTTACCTGAAATTAGACAAAAAAAAACAAGCCCGTTTTGACTGCAGACGCACAACATATGCAGAAAATAACAAACCTATGGAAATTTGTACTCGATCGGTCATCGAAGTTGCGAGACAATAATGAAAGAAAAAACACCATTGTCACACGAAGTCTTTCAGATGCTTGATTTCGAGACCTCAAATTCTAAATCTGAGCTCTCGAAATCATATTCGTGGAAAATTACTTCTTTCTCGAAAAGTACTCCACTTCAGAGGGAGCCGTTTCTCACCGTGTTTTACACTATCAACCTCTCCCCATTACTCGTTACCGGGTAAGGTTTATGCTGATAATTATTTTGAGTAATTACCAATAGTGTCCACTGCCTTTAAAAACAAATTTCTAATGAAAGGAACAAGATTAGAGGACACATGACAATGCAGATTTGCTGGTAACTATCTTTTTGATAAGCGAAATGGCTTCTCACTTGCAACTCTAGACTATGGAACAGATCGAGTGTTTCGAGGGTTCCGTTATGTTAAAGTAAACGCCACAAGCTCCAAGTAAAAATCTCATCCGATCAAAAACCTCTCATGAAAATTTAACAGCAAAATACTTTATGCAAGTTGCCATTATATCATCTATTGAGTTATGGGACTTTCCCCATGGCCACTGCCTAAGTGGACGGGGGCACAAGTGTAGTGACACACACACATCAATATTTTCCATTTGTGTTTTCCAGCGGAATGTAAACGGTTCTTTATATTTCATCACCGCCAATGTTCATTATTCTAGCGGCCTACGACACAGCCTTGGTGAAGGAATTACTACAACTAGGGCCCAATTTCATATTGCTTCTTAACGGTATAAAGCAAACATTTTTGCTCACTCTAGAAGAACAATCATTTGTTAAGGTGTGAACTATTTCACAGGTAAGCAGAAAAAAGTGGCCATGTTGCATGTTCACCATGTATTTGTATTTTTACGTCATTATTTTTCGTGCAGTAAACACCGATACGTTAGCATGCCCTTTCGTGCAGTTATTACCAAAAGGTTAGCATGCATTTTCGTGTGCTGATACGGTAAGCATCAGTATGAAACAGAAATCACACAGTAAGTACAAAATTGGCCGCTAAGCAACGTGGCCCTGTACTGTGCGGTGTCGTGTTATCTAGGTCGGTCACCCGATATTACAAGGTGTTTGTCCGATCACGCACCGGTGGCTCCGACGTGAGGTGTTACGGGGATGACGCGATATTATTGCCCGCTGATATTGCCGCCTCGACACGGTCATGACAGGTCCTATGCGGTGCGAACGTACTCCATAAGGACGCTACATAAAGAAAACGTCAATTTTACAAATATCTGAGCCTCAGGCGATATTGCGTCGATCAGCGTGAATGTCAACAAAATCCCGTCACTCAGAAACCCTTTCTCACATTCGCGCAAATTCATTAACACAAACTGGACAAAATAAAGGTGTTCATGGGTTATAGAAATCATTGCCATTTTATAAAAAAAAATCTACTCGTGATACGACAGTGTCACCAAGCCCAGAAAAATGTATGCATTGGGAAAATGGTGTTCCCTTATTCAGTGAGGACAACGCGAGTGGGATTTAAATTAATAATTGAAGAAGTTATGTTTGTGTATAACACACACAGGCAACCAGCAAACTTATTGTATATGGAATACGATATACAACAGTGAGAAGTTGTGCATAATCTCGGACGACGACCTTTATCAAACTGGTGTCTAATTTACCAATGGCGCCAATGGGGGACGGGGCCGAGATGAACCGGTCTATAGAGCCGTGTTTTTGCGAGGTCACTCTCCTCTTATCTCTATAAAATAAAACTAATTGTAACTACTGAAATTTGCTGGTAACTGTGCCAGCAGGGGAAAGAAGCAGTTTCTAGGCCCATTCTATAATCACCCCAAACATGGAAAGAAAGCTAGAGGTCCACTTTCAAAGGATTAGAAATTAGATTTCATTTCATTTTATTTCAATTCAAGACAAAGTTTTTTCAATTCCAACAGGGAATCAAAATAACAATAAAAACGAACAATAAGATAAGAAATTGGAAATGGTGGCATAACCAGAAAAGACAAAGCCTTTGTGGCAGGTATGATTAAACAAACAAACAAACAAATATACTTACATTAACAAGTATTTTGAGAGTCTGTACAGTATTTAAATAATACGGAATATTTATACTCTATGTGAGCTATGTCACCTTTTATGAGCTAGGTCTGGGAGGGCACATCTTTGTTTTATGATTTTTTTTTTTTTTTTTTTTACTTTTTTCGTTTTGTCCTTCCCTGAACGGCCTGTGCTTGTTTAATTGTTGTTTTTTTGAAGATTTGAAAAAATATATATATATAACTTAAGCGACTTGAAGATAAAGCCTTGGTTAGGATATAGAACTGTTTTCTAAACAGAACTGTGTGGAAGGTCATCTTAGAAGTCCAACCCCTGCAATAGGCAAGTAAGCAATGACCAAGACTTTTTATCAACCACAGCGTAAAGGAGGTGTTTTAGCCCCAGATGCAATTTAATAACGAGTGGGACCTATTGACCTCGGATCACGGGTTCAAATCGGGCCTGATCCACAATTGGTCAAAACAAACTGGGCTCGAGTTCACAAAAGCCCTTATAGCCGCGTCCGCATTGGTGGCTACCGTGCGGCTTATGGACTATAGATTTCCGAAAACATGTTTGAAATCGAAATTGGGGTGAAATCGAAAGTAAGGTGGGTAGGATTGGTCAAACAAATTTGAGAAGGAATTTTTTTTTTTTTCAAATATTGAACAATGATGTACAGATGCATTTACCAGTAAGGCATGGTTCAACAAGGGGTTTTATATTCAATGTACGCTACACATTTTACCCAATATAGTTCAGGGGATTTTGATGTCTTTTTGTTGGCATGTCGAGTGGGCATGGTTTTGTGAAAAGGGTATACTTTCTCTAAGCATGTCACCATGTTGTACCACCCCGAGCCCGTGTCTGCTAAGAAACACATTTTTGTTCTTTGTAAAATGCATGTGCTCAGTAAACAGCCCTAGACGTAATTGCCCTTGATTGACGGTAGTGGGTTACATCTACAGACTAAAAGGCCTGCCAGGGTTGTTTTCAATCACACATGGCTAGAAGAAACATTCCATTTTAATCAAATTCAACCAGTTAATTGAATTCTACCGAAAATGGATATAGACAGTGATCGATATCTTCCTTTTTTTATGCACGTTATGAAAACATATAGAATATGAAATAATATTTTTGGGGAAGGCACGTAAATATATATGCGGTCAAATTGACGCCTTGGGGAAAACCATACGCAAACCATCGCAAGCTTCCCCGAGGGGAGAACATCCTTCAATCCACGGGAGTGTATATACACACAGGCACAGACCCCTGGAAACGGTATCATATGATGGCAAGATGCATGGGGAGCATGTGAGCTAGTACATGAGCTATGAATAACTGGACGAGGTTTTAAGTTTGAAGAACTTTCTATGCCTTCTCAGCTTGATTCAGAAAGATTGAGGAAACCTAAACCAGAGTAATACGCTTCGACAATAGTTGTCCTTGTTAAAAAAAATCTTGAATCAAAGTGAGGCCAAATAAACTAAGCAGCAAGATAAGTTTTTCCAGCATTTAACATCACTGTACTGCATCTTTATTTAGAAAGATCGAGCAAACCAGAGTAACCAACTTTGACATTCTTGTTTTACCCTATCACGCAAACGTTATATGATGCAGCAGTTTGGCCAACATTACAAACGCTGTACTCTATGATGTTTCAACGAATGTATAAGCAGACACCAGCGGTTTAGCCAAAATGTTATCAACGCTACTTTAAAATACCATTCTCATAGAGATGACCAAAAGGCTTGAAGCATGCACCGTCCCATATGATAGCATTATTAGTTTAAAATTGACTTCTCTGAAATATTGATTCGTTGTGTTGCAACCTATGTATTGAATCATGTTGGTGGTTCATGCATGGCATTCAATATCATCATAGCTGTGTACTGTCGTCCTTTATATGAAACTTGTTATCGATCTAACAGATGTTGCAATCAGCCATTAAACTAGACATGCTGTTCTATTTTCCTTTCATAGTACTCTACACACAGACAGTGATACCTGCAGCCGACAGACCTTTGTCACAGTGTGGTAACCTTCGTATGGATTCGAAATGGTTAGTATAGAGCGACATTGTGGGCTGCCCCAGGTATTGTCTATTTTGATCCCTTTTCTTTAATCTTTTCTGTCGAAAACATTGTGAGTGCACCCCACATTGTCAAAATAGCCCACAAGTGCAGTCCTATAGAAACCATCCACAATGCATAATATATTATATAAGCAAACTGTAAACACAGGGCCCAATGATGTCATAATATGACAGACTGTCTGTTTCCTTTCTAGTAAAGTTTGCGTTCAGTCGAAAAGCAAGATGGCGGTTCCATGAGAGCGGCGTGTACACTCAACAAACTTCCGTATCAGAAATTACCCGGGTCCGGGTTCCGTGGGACGTGACCCATTTATGGATGACCCAGAATCTGTATTAAAATGACCCACAAGTGGCTCAGACTGGCGCAGGAATTCAAGTTAAAGTCTCATCTGTTAACCACTTTACGGGTCAGCATGACACCGGAAACGGGTCAGTCTTCCTGTACCTTGAAATCGGGGTCATTTTCTGACAGGGAGTTTTTAGCGTTTACCAGCGTTTGTTTTTGCGCGTAAACCATGCACGTGAATTGTTTAACCAGAAAGTTTCCAAAGTCCCAATCAATACAAAAGACCCTCAAAAGACCCTGAATTTTGAAGCTCTACTTTTAGAAACCTTTTTGGGGGTAACAACCGTGTCTAAAAGAGATATCCACATGGTGTTACCTCAAACCTCTCTTAGTGTCACTGACCGCACTTTTTCTCTTTTGGATGACGTCTTAACATCGTCAGTTATAAGAGCGTAAGATGAACTGTTTATGAGTATCAAAGAGGAAGCCCGGGCTTGGAGGCTATGGGCTTTTCATCTCCTCCGCCGTATAAAACAAGGTCATCATGTCAAGTTTGGACGCCCAAAGCCCGCCACAGATTAAGTATCAAATTCCACCCTGCTATATCCTTATGCATAGTACCTCGCGGAACTTCAATCCAGGGCATTAAGCATCTATTTGTTTGACACACCGAGAAAGAGAACGAGGCCTGCAGTCTTCAGTGCGTAATTTGATTTCTCAGGCCCCGTTTTTCCACCATCAAGTTGAGTTTAACTCAAAACGAGTACATGTGGTGAATGCCTGGAGTCGAAACGGGGTAAAAAAACACACATCTCGATTTCATCCAATGATTAAAACCAGTCAAGAAGGCTGTAAATCCAAAAGAAGAGGGAAGAAAACAAGATAAAAACATACAGCCGCAATTATTATTAAGGGGTTTTCCCTTGTGCATTGGCGCTAAAAGGAGATACCATTATTCAACCCCGGAAACTCAACGAAAATAACAATAGGGCTTTTTGATAATAACGAAGCCACAAGAGCCTTCCAACATTGTCTCGGTTCTCAGAAAGAATTGCTGATAGATATTTCAGGTGATGGACTCACACCGAGATCTGACAACGTGCAAGCTCCCATACCCATGGTTACGCTAATCAGGCCACAACATGTTATTATATGACAACATTCGTTAACGATCCGTGCACTTGATTGCTACACTCTGAGCGTCTGGGTGAACTGTTCATTTGGTACTCATGAGCAATTTTATTTTCTGTACATCAACATTTTTAAAGGGGAATTTTTTTCTTTCTTTTTCTAAATCAAATCAAAAATTGGGAATCCATACAAAAAAAACAGATGACAAAATTCATTTTGTTGTCACCACATAAGCAGTATACCCGTGAGCAATTTTATTTTCTGTACATCAACATTGCCACTGTCGTAGTGTGCTTTTCAGTGGGGAAATAGTGTTCTTCTTAATCGATTCAAAAATGGAAATACTTAAACAAATCAGGAATATTTTTGAGGATGGCAATTTCTCAAGAAGACGATCAGATCATACTGATCGAAACGTCGAGTTGAAACAAACGGTTCTTTTCAGAACCACCCCAACTCATTTAGAGATTATCATTACAAGGTTTACCGCATCCCTTCGTAATCGTATTTACACCATACAAAGTAGAAAATGTTACTGGTGGCAATACTTTGATATATATTTTTTTTAAAATGCGACCGGTGAAGCGTTCGAGTGTGTGAAATGTCAGGATCAAGCAGGGATCTTTTTATAGCTTTGCCTCCCACTATAGTTTGATCTCATTTTATCTGCACCATGGACGGTGGGTTCAAAGTAAAGTGCATTATTAGTCGAATTATTCACGGCAATTTTACATGAAGTGCACGCCGACTAATTTACTGTGAGGCGGGCGCTCTATCCATTGATTGTTTACATTAGTTCAATCTGAAACCTTTTAAAATGCCGTTAAATGCAGTGTTTGCTTCCTGTATGTCAACACTTTAAAGAAGAAAAAATTCCTTAGAGTAATATTTGTGTACTCTTTTTTTACTATTCATAGTACACAAACTCCTTTCCGTATGCTTAGTTACAAAATGGACAAATGAGTCGAGTGTGATTGGGCATCTATATCAATGAACTTTTAGATTGAAGCTAATGGGAGACTTTGAGACGCTAGGTGGCAGCAGACTTACCGGGTAAATTTCCATTGTTTACGTAGTTCTGAGCATGCGCACATGACCGAGAACAATAGATAAGTTTGCTGCCACCAAGCGTCTCAAAAGTCTCCCGTTGAATATATTTTGCATCAAAACCATCTTCAATTAGCTTCAATTTTGATTGATCTTAATCATTTTTAATTTCCAAATTATAAGCATTGTAACTGCGCTTGATTTACATCATTTAATATGGGTGTCCTGGATTGCATTGTATCGCATCCGGGTTGGGATATGCAGCCTTAGGGCACGTATAACCGATCACTTGGTACGCTTGGGCTTTCATCATTCAGACAGGATATAAAGTACATGGCTGGTCACAGATTTGGTTATTATTATGATAATTCAACTGCGACTTGCAGCCTTCTGGCTCCGATAATAATGTTTATAGTTTCTGGTTATACACCCTTTAACCCTCTAGTCCCTGCACCGCCCGAGTTTGCTGAAAACTAATACTTCAAGATTCTTGCAGTTAATTACTGGAATCGTACTTCAAATTTTAAAAGATAGTAAGAGTAAGAGCTAAATTATTTCACCATCATTAGCTTCATTAGCTTAATAATGACTATCGAGGATTCTTTTGATGTTCCCTTTTTTCTACAAACACAAGCTAGCAAGGTTTCCTCCGACCACTCAGTATATCGATAGGCGGCTAGGCGGTCCAGTGGCTAAATGGTTAACAGTAACTTCCACATGCGACTTTTTTTGTTTACCTTACATCGAAATTTTGCCTGTTCAGCATAGCATCTCGTCCACAAAAACCAAGTACCTTTATGTTTTTTTCAAAATATTTACAGTTAGCCACTGGACACTATTGGTAATTGTCATGACCAGTCTTCTCACTTGATGTTTCTCAATATATACATAAAATAACAGACCTGTGAAAATTTGAGCTCGACTGGTCGTCGGAGTTGCGAGATAACTATGAAAGAAAAAAACGCCCTTGTCACACACGAAGTTGTGTGCTTTCAGATGCTTGTTTTTGAGACCTCAAACTCTAAATCTGAAGTCTCCAAATCAAATTCGTGGAAACTTACTTCTTTCTCGAAAACTACGTCACTTCAGAGGGTGCCGTTTCTAACAATGTGTTATAGTATCAACCTCTCCCCATTACTCGTAATCAAGAAAGGTTTTATAATAATAACTATTTTGAGTATCTACCGATAGTGTCCACTGCCTTTAAATTCCAGAAGAGACTATTTTATTTTGTTCCTAACATATAAACTGAGAGGCATGAACTGCACTAGTGATATACTTGTTTACATGAGACGAAAGTCAACTCCACTCAGCTGTTTACGCTCAAGCCATATCATTATACCCCGCGCAATTACTCATTATACCATACTCTGTTGTTTAAGGGAGACATAAATATTTTAGGTCTCATTTCATGCAATGAACTGATGATCACCATGTGCGACGCCAGTCCAGTGTTTAACAGAGTACTTTACTGCAATATTTATATGTATGATTTGTCGTCTCTCTCTCGCATACGTTATCACCGGGAATAATTAAAGGGGCTGTCCCATCGACTTGCCCTGGCCCTCATGAGGGTGCATCATGAAATTGTATTATTTAAGCTATTGAAGAATTGCATTGGCATAGAAAACAATAATGTATACGCACACCCCAAGACGGAAACGTGTGCAACCTCATTTCCAGTCTAAACGTCGCTTTCCCCGATGCCTTGCTCAATCATAACCCGTTGGGTTATGGGGAGAGGGGGCAAGACAAGGCCCTGATGACCATGAGTACGAGGTTGACCCACATAGCGTAAACGCTTGGTGGCAGCAGACGTACCAGGTAAATTTCCATTGTTTACAGAAATCTTGGCGTGACGGCGCCTTTAACGGTGAGCATGTAATACACAGTTCACTTGAATGTATCTTATTATGAACGGCTATTAAACATACAGTAATGATTTTATCATTTTGATATGCCTCGGTTACAACACTGCAATAATGTTTTGTACGCGTGTGTTTGTGATGGTTGTCATGGATATTAGATAGTCATTAATCTGATATAGACACACTTTTTAACAATGTTATAAGACAATGCAGTCGCGTACAGCTGTGGTGTTTTGGCGAAGGTGACAACAGACATCTGTGAAAATTACTTCTTGTTTACACAATCATCGGGATACTGTATGGCTTTGGTGAGATTACCCTGGCTTTTCACCTCAGTGGACCCCAGTTCAAATTCCTCTCATTGTGGAAATGCCGATTCAGTCCACAACTGATCAAATGGGGTTTTCAAATCACATACACCTTCAGTACAAAAAAATAATGTTAATTTTACCATAGAGCCTGCAAGGATACAACATTTAAGTCGATCCGAACTCATATGATTTATGGATTCAGTCCATACGTTTTTGTATAAATGTTTATTGTTAAAAAGGACAAAGGGCAAAAAAGGAGAGCAACACTAATGGCGGACACCTGTTAGTGATGAGTGTTTATGCCCGTTATCATTGCCGTATTTTTCCATCTACTGTCATTAGGCAGGTGTCAAATCTAATCTTTAAAACAACTTAAATAGCTTGAGATGATGCTAGTGGACAACAACAACAAACAACAGGACGAACTGCATGTGGAAAACACGTGTGTTCTTCTATAGTGATATTATACTCCAAGGGTTGTTTTTGTGTGGGGGTTTCTAATTTGTTAATTATTTGGCAGTATTTAATTTGTGTTTATTTATAATCTAACAAGGGGGAAACTTTGAGTGCAAGGGGTATTTGCACTTGCCAAATCAAATTTTGACCCCCCCCCCTCCCCCACACCCCCTCCAAAAAGGAGGGGCAAAATGGTTGTCAACCATTACGACTTCAGTCCTACGATATTGAGTGGGGATTTCAAACCCAACGTTCCATTGATAGCATTAGACGGTATATGACACTGCTCTGGAATTGCAAAGGTCGTGGGTTCGAATCCCATCCGAGTAATAAGCATGTGAGTTTATTCAGTATATGGGTAAAAACCAAATTTAATATGGTTTATTCCCGATGCAAATTGTACATATATACTATTGCCACGTGTAAATTAGTGAGTCACCACATGATATGTGTTCATGTACAACCTACCTATTTTGTGTTTTTAATATTTAGAGAAGTCATGCTTGTATGGCCCTTTGTCACCACAACATGGATTGTTTTCATATCAGGTAACTTTGAAGCAATCAACTGCGGAAGGAACACTATACATAAAAGCGCAAGAGTACTTTTCCAACCATGTCTCATCACTGTCCCCAAACAACAAAAGAACTTGAAAACAAGTCAGAATGAGAGTGCCTTTTCTTTTCGAAGATTGCCAAAGATGCAATTGCCTCTTATTATTATATCTTTCTTAAAGGCAGTGGACACTATTGGTAATTATTCAAAATATTTATAAGCTTAAAACCTTACTTGGTAACGAGTAATGGGGAGAGGTTGATAGTATAAAACATTGTGGGAAACGGCTCCCGCTGAAGTGACGTAGTTTTCGAGAATGAAGTAATTTTCCGCGAATTTTATTTCGAGACCTCAGATTTAGAATTTGAGGTCTCGAAACCATAAATCTTAAAGCACACAACTTCGTGAGACAAGGTGTTTTTTCTTTCATAATTATCTCGCAACTTCGACGACCAATTGAGCTCAAATTTTCACAGGTTTGTTATTTTGTGCTAATGTTGAGATACACCAAGTGAGAAGACAGGTCTTTGACAATTAGCAATAGTGTCCACTGTCTTTAAGTACTATATGTACAACGCGTATATCACAAATAATATTTTGTTTGTAGTTTGATTGCATCTCTGTTGGGAGGCAAGACGGACGTTTCCCGGAGGCGTAATTCCCCATGGTAACATGGTGAAACTATTGAAAGACGGCTTCCAACAAAACAAACGTGAGCGAAGGACACATTTGGGAATTTGAAGACGAAGGAAGTAACTGAGACGATCCCGTAAGAACACGATTATTGTACCGCTACAATGCTCATGTATTTAAAGTATTATAGGCGACTTAAATTGTTGTTGTTCGATCTATAGAGCTATAGAGCAAACTCTCACTCATGTTATTAAACCCCGCCGCAAAGCTTCTACATTTAGACTCAATTTTTTTCAAGTAAAGAAATACTTGATCGTTAAAAAAAATAGGAAGAATTTTAGACAGATTCTCCTTAAAGGCACTGGCTACGTTTAAAAACTGTCAAAGATCAGTCTTCTCACTTGGTGTATCCAAACATATCCATAAAATAACAAACCTGTGAAAAAGAAATTGACTCAATTGGTCATCCTATGGTAATGCCATTGAATCATGATTGCTTGAGCTAGGGCCTTACATTTTCCGTTTGAAAACTTACATTTTTAATGATCATCTCGTTTTACCGGTTGTCATGGGAAACATCGCAGTCTGATATACAACATACAAATACAAAGTGAGCGGAAAATTTTCCCGCGATATTTAGCCACAAAAAAACCCAGTGATAACTCAGACCTTCAAAAGACACAAGGGGAATTCCAAACAGCGACTAATTCAACCTTAACTAATGCTCCCAGTGCGACATTTTCAAAGTGAAGGCCATTTTCATTTTGCATCAAGCATTTACAATTCTAGGTAATGACAATGTCTTAGCGGAGATATTAAAATAGACACCAAGGCCGAGATGTACTTCAGAAGTGAAGACATGAATGACACAAGGCAGAGGGGTATAGGCCTGCTCCGGGATTCAGAATGGGAAAGGCCTGTTCCGGGATTCAGAAGTCAATACATGAATGGCTTCACAGAGACATTCTGGGGCTATTAGTGTTCGTCGTCCACGTATTTATCATTTTAGGGGTTTTACGGAGGCATATTTACATCAACAGCAACATTATCCCTTGGTGACACGGGCAAAAACCCGTGGTCACAACGTCTCGAGAGCCGAGTTCGGCCCGAGTAGCGTGAACATAGGTACACATTATCCCGTAAGCCTTATAAAGTTCACTGCAACCTTACGAACCCTACAGCCACTGATCTCCGATTGCGCCTTGCCATAATTGCGGTGATGCAATAACAAATCCAACACCTATGGCGTCCAGCCTCGTTTCAAACCACTGGAGAACGAAGTCTGACCCCTCCCTACATCTCAACCTCTTCCACGGATGTCTCGCTCCAACGCCCGACTTAATGCGTCTCATTCGCTTGCTTGAAACCGCTCCATCATAAATTTTTATTTTCAACCTTACGATTACTGTCATTGACATTGTGGGGTATTGGGCGCACTGCAAAGTGCTCCCTTGGGTTTGTTTGTTATTGTTCATCGGCTGCAAACCCGGTTCCCTTTTGTTTGCGATCTTTCTTTGTAGGATGTTTTTGTTTATCGGTTTCTTTGATATTAATCAAGTTGAACAATGCATGGTCTGACTGAATGTGCTTGCTGACCGTAATAGATTCACGCAATGTTTTATTTACAAGTATCACAGTACTGCCGAGATGAGCACCACCGATTCACAACGTTCCATAATTGTTATGCATTGAAACGAAATTAAAGGTATGGTCAAAGATTGGTTTTTGTTGGCGTGCAATGCTGATTTATTTACCAAGTTATCCATAATGATACAACGAAAGTTTCAGCTGAAATTGCTATTTAGAAAATTGACAATTAAATTAAATCTCACGATATTTCCATCAAAATTGCCGAACCCGTCAGCTTTACCAGAGGTGCGGTTGTCGACAAAAAAAGCAAAGATTTGAACTTTCAAAGGTCGCCTTCATGCAACCTTTTGCGATACAGTGTTCGACTTCCGTTCTTGATTTATAATCAATGGGATACCCCATAGTTTTGCAGGATACTCATATACCATATAAGATAAGTTTTCTTTAGCAAAACCCTTTCTCGGTAACGAGTAATGGGGAGAGGTTGATAGTATAAATCATTGAGAGAAACGGCTCCCTCAGTGACGTAGTTTTCGAGAAAGAAGTAATTTTCAAAGAATTTGATTTTAGACCTCAGAATTAGAATTTAAGGTCTCGAAATCAAGCATCTGAAAGCACACAACTTTGTGTGACAAGGGTGTGTTTTTTTTCGTTCATAATAATTATCTCGCAACTTCGATGACCAATTGAGTTCAAATTTCCACAGGTTTATTATTTTGTGCATATGTTGAGATATACCTAGTGAGAAGACTGGTTTTTGACAATATATATTACCAAAGGTTTCCAGTGCCTTTACATTTGGTGAGTTCGGTATGTGATGAAATCCCTCCCCAAAGATGATCCCCCAACACGCTATAGGTACACGTTATAGGTTGCACGAGAGAGAAAGTCTCAACACCAGGGGCCGAGCTTCGTATTGCGTGAACTCATCTCAATCATTTCACAGGGAACTGTATCTTGACACTAGTCTAATATTAAAGGCAGTGGACACCATGGTAATTACTCAAAATGATTCTTGGCATAAAAAACTTACTTGGTAACGAGTAATGGGGAGCTGTTGATAGTATACAACATTGTGAGAAACGGCTCCCTCTGAAGTAACATAGTTTTTGAGAAAGAGGTTATTTTTCACTCAAATAACCAAATGCTTCAGCTGAAGCCGATTTTTATTAGTCTTATCTTTCTTCTTTCATTATATATTCTTGCAACTTCGATGACCAACTGAGTCCAAATTTTAACAGATTTGTTATTTTATGCATATGTTGGGATACACCAAGTGAGAAGACTGGTCTGTTTCAATTACCAAGCGTGTCCAGTGCCTTTAACCATAAGAACAGAATAAAATAGAACTCTCCACTCGACGGGAATGTGGGGGAAGAAATAATGATACCCAATTACGTCTTGATACGCTTGACTTGGGACGAACGAGAGACCGGTGCACAAGGGGGTGATAATAGGATGCGCGTACACAGATGAGGTTTTTTTTTCTGTTGTGCCTGATTACTGTGACAGTTATACCCCCATCACACCGAACTCGTTCTCACTACGTTCTGAAAAAATGTAGTCTTGTTGCTACAGATAGTAATGTGCCCGGCGAGGAGGGAGTGAGCAGGGGAACGAGATAGTTGAGTGATAGTGTGAACAACGTCTTGCACCAAGACTACATTCTGAAAAATGTAGTCTTGGTGCAAGACGTTGTTTATGTTATTCACATCACTCAACTATCGCAATCCCCCGCTCGCTCCCTCCTCGCTATCGACAATCGTCTTGTACTAAGACTACATTTTTCAGATTGTAGTGAGAACAAGTTCGGTGTGATGATTGGGGTATTATTTCTTAATCTGATTTTGAATTATATAGCCTAGTCGGCAAAGAATCTTAAATGGAAACATCACACCAACTTTTTTTAAAGACGAAAATGAAGAAACTTCAGCTTTAGACGTGGGAGGGCACCTATTTAGGGAAAGCCAATGCAGTCAGGTAGGGACTGAAAAACCTAATCCACATGCAAGGCTTCGGTCCGGGAATCGAACCGGGGCTCACTTAGGTGAAAGGGCAGGGACAGGAACCACCGAGCCAATCTGAGTTACCACTGCAAACCGATTAGAACCATTGCAACTCATGCATTCTGAAGGTGGCGTCCTCAAACATCCACAAGATTTTAGCAAGTCTGTGACATTTCAACGAGTGAAAACGCGAAGTCAAATTAGTTTTTTAGTTCACTCCTTTGTTCTTTTACAATATTTTCTCGATTTCTTCTTTTCTATATTTGCGAAGCACCCGGTTTGTCCGGTTCAAACTTTCAGATTGGTCCGGATTCTGACCCAGATCCAGGAAAACAGAAAACAAAGTCACCCGGATGCATACTACATTATAGTGTGCGTGTTTTTAATTAGTTATACTAAAAATCCGGATCATGACACGGAATAACTCAAGTCACACCAAGCTACTCATAACGTGTCAAAAAGTCATAAGGTAGGGGGCCGTAAAGTGTTGAGAGTCAACGCTAAATTGATTCTTCAGTGTGATTACTGATTCACAATACGGTACGTTGTGAGAGCTTTTAAGGGAATTAAATCCTTTGTAAATGCTGTATTTTTCCAGAAAATGTGGACTCGAGGGGGTAGGATTTACTAGGAAATATCATTCAAACGACCAGGGCCCAATTTCATGACTCTGCTTACCGCGGAACTCTGCGCTTACGTGTCATATAAAATTGTGTACTACAGAGGTTCCGTAAGCGCATAATTCTGTGGTAAGCAGAGCCATGAAATTGGGCCCTGCTTAGTATTCTTCAGTCAGTGACTGCTGGGAGAAAATGGTGCTGAGTTGTAAACTGTCATGCAGATCGTATTGTACAAAAATGCACAAGTTTATACGAGGGTTGGTCGACCATCGCTTCAAAAAGTATACAAAATGTCATTTGTTTTCATTAAAATTAAATAATACCTGGCGATACTTTTTCACTAGACACTCTGGAATAAAAATGGGGGCTACTTTCTGGAGTACGTTATTCTTGTATACTTTGAAGTACATGTCTACGTCTGCAGACGACGTGATCGACCTCAGAAATGAACGTGTTTTTTTTGAGGATGCGTATGAGGTTAACCCCAGAATTGTAACGAAAGGAATACAAAAGATTACAGATCAAAATAGACAACCTATGGGAAAAAGCTCACAACGTTGCTGCTCTATACGAAACATTACTGGCCTAAAACTAATATACACAGACATGAGGAGGCTATGGTATCTGCTGTTCCATTTGATACAGGGACAAAATAGCTGTTGAGTGTAGATGAATGATTTCAACATCTCCATGCTGATTTCGGCTACTAAAAATAGAACTGCATCAGGAACAGTTAGCAAAATGAATACTGAATAAATATCCTCCTACAAAGAGTATTCCAGGATAAACGACCACCAGCTATCCCCGTCACAAAGCCGTAGAAATATCATTGAGGGTTTCAATGCAGGGACAACTGACGAGCATTCTAATATTTTTGTAGAATGTCAAATTATTGTGACGGCCACAGAGGTCTATGAGGTTTCCCAAGCCAAATATACAGCAGCAAACATGAGAGCGTTGTAGGGTGTCATACCTTTTCGCAAATACCCATTGCATAAACGTTACCTGTTGAGTGAGGTGCACGCTGGTCTAGCTAGCGATCAAACTTGATCGCTAGCTAGACCAGCAAGCACCTCGTTCCACGCCTAACGCGCGTGTACTGAGTATTTGCGATAAGATCTATGGCCGAGTTAAAGTCATACAATTGTGGCGCTTGGTATATATTTCTGGAAATTTATATGTTTCGAAGTTTGATTTATTTCTGGAGGTTAATATATTTGTGGCGCTTGATATATTCCTGGAAATTTATATATTTCGGGGATTGATATATTTCTGGGGATTTATATATTTCTGGCAATCTTTTATTTTATTTTTGGCAATCTTTTTATTTTTGTAGTTGTATTTTTTGCCGTGATGGCCGCCCATACACTTGTGTCCTTGAACCAGATGATTATAACCACTTCTCTATAGCCCTTTACCCAATATTGGTACCTACGAGGGCAGAGATGGTTCTTGAGACTGATTTGGCTTTAGTTCGCTACATTGGCATCACAGGCTGTATACTAACCAAGGAAGCTGAGATGGTTTAAAGATTGAAATAAAATGGCCAAGTGACCAGGGATAATAATGTTGAAGCGCTATGAGCGTCAGTATTAACAGTGATGAACCTGAGCGCCAAAATAAGAATCCATTGTTGTTATTTAATGCTTGTTAAAAACCACTTGGGGAGGTCTAACACCCAACATCTCCCTTTAAAAACATGTGTATGTCGACCGTGGCCGCCAATACTGACGGTCTCGTGGGAAATTCAATCCATCACTTGCAAATCCAATGTATGTTTCGGTTTTTGCCTCTGGCTGTATCAAAATGCTCTGCCCACAATCCGCATCGAATTCACCAAATCCATTTCCTTGCATTTTCTTATCTGCTAATGCTTTCTAGAACATGGAACTGTTTGGGACAGACACCATTACCGGGAGAGAATTGACATCAACGCATTCAGATCGGTGCTTCGTGAGGACCTGGAAAGACCCATGATAGACTTTTAGTGTCACTTCATTTATCGTTTACAGCTCGATCCCCTGTATCCAATAGCAATAGCACATATAGTTAATGTCAGGGGTGGCATACTTGTTCCCATCCAGCCTCGGACTATACTCAAAATATGGTTATTGTTCCAGAATCGCTGAAAGATGTTCTCTCTCATAAAGCGATGAACCAGTACAGACTTAATATCATTGTCGGTGACTACTCTAAATTCTGACACCGTGTTCCGGAAACCCTATATTATGTTGTTAGAACAAAACCCCTAATGGTTTACACGTTATGGTAAGGACTGTGTTAGTATTGGTGTTCTACCATTCATTGGTCATAAAAGGAGGAAGATCTATTTTAATATGCATAGGTACAGAGAAAACGTGTCCTTTCATTCTAACAACAAAAAATGTCTCATAAAGACGATGTAACACTGATCGAAATGTTGAGTTGTCAACCACCGGTTCTCTTGGAAACCAACACTACTCTATTGAGAAATAGCACCTGTAAAAATGTAACCGTAATGGAAATATTTTTAGAAGTAATTGCTCCCAATCTTACTGGGTCAGAAAGTACTTTCTGTGTCTGATGGAGGAAGGGCATCTAGAACCATACGCTCATTTCACCCACTGTCAAATCATTAGTTCAGTAACTAGCCCTGGTAAAACACTTCCTATGTACAGCATCACTGTAGTAGTTTCATACGAAGATGTCCTCAAGGGCTATTTCAATAGCATTCTCACATCACTATTAATTAGCAGCGCTCCAGTAGACATCTTTTGTTCTTTGCCGACTGCATTATACCAGACCTGGCTTCTAATATTGATTTCCGAAAGTCGAAACACAGCCATGAAGTTATACGCATTATTAGTACCTCCCATTTGCCCAAGATGATGAAATTGGAAAAAGGTATGTGCTTATCTATTATAACATGCCATGGCTTCTTCCACATCACCAATGAATTGATTTAGCAAATAATGTGTCTCCATCAATCAATAGTGTAGCTTGCATCTTAAAGGCACTGGAAACAATTGGTAATTACTCAAAATAGCTGTTAGCATAACAATTTACTTGGTAGCGCACACTGGGGAGCTGTTGATAGTATAAATCATTGTGAGAAACGCCTCCCTCACAGGAAACGTAGTTTCCGGGAGAGATGTAATTTTCCACTAAAATACTTTGAATTTATAGCTGCCCCTCGCCTATGGAATGAGCTCCCCGCGGGTCTGAGAGATGCGATCTCGTTGCCTGTATTCAAAAGCCTCCTCAAAACATTTCTTTTTCCCCACCCATCCTAGTTTGTTTGTTTTTCTTTTGTTTTGTTGTCATAGTCTCATGTAAAGCGCTCTGTTCTCCGAAGAGCGCTATATAAATGTTTCATATTATTATTATTATTAATTTGATTTTAAGACCTCAGAATTAGATTTTGAGGTCCCGAAATCGAGCATCTGAAAGCACACAACTTCGTGTGACAGGTTTTTTTTATTCCCTGTATATTTTCTCGCAACTGTGACGACCAATTGAGTTAAAACTGTCACCTGTTTGTTATGCATATATGATGAGGAGTTGTCTTTAATACAGACATAATGTAACTCACGCTACCTTGCACAAAACAGTCTATTTTGGAGTCGTGATGTAGAAACGATCTCTTCTTAAACCTAAAGCTTTAGTTCCACCCGAAAAGCAATCACGTACAAGGTCAAGATGTCTCTCTGCATCTTCAGGAAACACTCAAACGTCTTAAAGAAAGCATGCGCTCGAATTGTTATTAGACTTCATTCAAGTCTTATACACTGACTTGCGATTGGAATACAATAAATGACTTCTACGCGACCAACCTCGAAGGTGCAGCGAAGCAGTTTTGTTCATGTACATTACTTAATACTGTCACTGTCGTAGTGCTTTTCAATGGGGATTTTTTTTTCTTTTTCTAAATCGATTCAAAAAAGGGAATCAATACAAAAAACAAGGAAAATTTCTGAGGAAGACACTTCTAATAACAAGAAAAAAAGGTTGCACGGGGGAAATGTTTCCTTGCTCTCAAAATCCCGTCGGTTTTTGTGAGCGGTACATGAATAAGCAGTGGGCTTCAGAATAAAACCCACACGCATTGCACAAAGGCGGATAGCAACTTTTGTTCTGTACATTTGCCACTGTCGTAGTGCTTTTCAATTGGAAACTGTTTCTTCTAAATCAATTAAAAAATGGGATTTCTAAAAAAACAGAGGTTGGCAACTTTATCCAGGAAAAAATTGCGTACAAATAAATGTATCCGTGTATCCGTGTACTTTTGTGAGCGGTAAGGACACAGGCGAGATGGCTTCAGAATAAAGCCAACATGCATTGCTATACAGACAGGGAGATATTGCGATACCACTGATGTGCGGCCCCTAAATGTAGCCCGAGCCCTAAATGTCGCCAGACAAGTTTGGGGCTACATTTAGGTCAGGCGACATTTATGGCTCGGGCTACATTTTGGGGCCGCACACTGGTCGGATACCAATCATAATCCCCGCTGTATATTGCTTTCATATATAGAGACCTTGACATTGGTAATGATGTCGTTACTCGTGATGATAAAAAGCCAGAACCACACATTGCTGCAAGGCACGGCGTACGTTCGGTCCTAGTAATAATCAAGTTGTACATCGCGATGGAATTGGCGTATACATCAGAGCCGTTCGTCAAATCGATTTAAAAGCGCCACGTGTGTTTTGCTGCAACATTCAATGTGGGGTTACCATCGTGTTAGGCGGGGTGTAGCAAGGGGTTCGCACTGAGGATGCATTGCGATACAATTAGATTTCCTTTACAGATAAATATGGAAGTGTATCAATGACGACTGAAAACATGTATATAGGGCGATTATACATGACCTTCCAGGCAGCGCAAAGGCGTGATTTGTCAATCCCTACCGTGTAGTGATTTGCACAGGCCACGAGCTCAATTTAAGAAGATTGGGAACCGCTCGTTTGTTTTAGAATAAACTTCCGGAAAAATCGTTCCCTTGTTGGATGGATACCTTCAGGAAAGACCTTGGCAATATGGTAATTTCTTCACTTTTTTAAAACATGATAATCCATATTAAACTTTAAATGTTTTTATGATGTTAACTCAACCTCTGATTTCATTTTGAACCACATTATAACAAAGTCTCATTAAACCATCTCTTATAAGGACACCTCTACATCAGATAAGTGTATAATCGACGTCAACAATAGCGCGCGAAAACAAACCCCCCCTTAGCTTGATTTCACAGAATGGCAACATTATACACTAGCCGATACTGCCAAAGTGGTGGTTTTTTCATAGTGCTATGGAGCCACTTTTAGGGTTGATGCACATTTAGATGCGCAAAATTAGAACACTGTCGGTATCAAATAAGTTCACAACAAAATGCATCTAAACAACATTAGACGTTTTCGCTTTCGTGCCCGTAGGCCTACTGGTAACCCCTCTGGTTGCTTCTTAAAGGTATAGTGGGGGTAGTACACGAGTGTCCTGAATACTCAGACACCCAACATCAAACAAGAAAACCTTCACACGTACCTGTAAGTATAGACAGCCTGCTCATAGCTGGGAATGGATTATTTCCCGACGTGTCCAAGATATCCAGGCGATATACCTCCCCCTTGATCTTGTATATCTTCCGGTGAAAGTCTTCGATAGTCGGGGTGTACTGTTCCTCGAACTGCCCCGTCAGAAAGCGCCTGACGATGGCGGTCTTGCCTACCTTGGAGGAGCCAAGGACCACCAGACGGTAGCAGTTCTTGGCGGGAGTGTTCAGCTCACTCTCCAGCACCTGAACACTGTCGTCGCACATTGTGTAATGAAATTGATCGCGATATATACGTATCCTTATTTTGTTCTTGGCAGTGTAGTCTCGGCAGACGTGAAGTTGCCCTTTTAGGGGTTACTGGATCACTCGGGTAATCTTGCTCGGCAGATGGCTATCAAATACCGGCAAAGAGTTGGAGACGAGTGGAGGAAGAAGGTGATTGGGATCTTGAAGGTCGAGTCAAGGCAAGGGTTGAAGAACAACGCTAAAAACAATAAAGGGATGACGTGGGAGGGGTTGAAATTGCAAGTCGGTTTCAAAAAGTAACCTATTTTCATTGATGTCCGCTCATGGTTCAAACCCCGTTGTTTCTAATGAAATTACCCCCACTGTGGCAGGTAACCTTGCCTTCCGCGGCTTAGAAAACAGTACCAGTATGGAGAATTACTGACGCTAGTTTGTGATTCAACTCGTTCATAATGTCCTCTTTATTCGTCCTTCAGGTGCTCAACTCAACCTTTCTCTGGTTTTGAGTTGAAGGGTGAAATTTGACATTAGAAATGACAACAGAGACCGAGGATCCTCGTCTTGAAAAAGCAGTTCGACAGGTAGGTAATTGAATATTCCCACTGGTGTTGCCCCAAGGGGAAAGACAAATTAGCCGAGTGACCATCAGCTGCAAAATGATGCGAAATACACATTTAATTAGCGAATGTTATTAGCACCTGTGCCATGGGAGTTCCAAGAAGAAGAAGCCAACTCATGATGAATATGGTTTTTTTCCACATACAGTTTCAATTTGTGAAGGTTTAGACGTAATTGGTTTCCGAATCCCACGTGTAATGGGGCAATTTGTCGGCTCGGTGACGCAAAACTTCCTGGACTTTCTGTGGTCTTTCCTTTCGTAAGAAGTGTCTTCCAACGTCATAATCGGAAGGACAATGGTACGCTCATGTTCCGTTGTTGTTGTTGCATATTGTTGCTGCTGTATAAGTACATATATCAAACTATGCTTGCCACTTTATCCACAGAAATATTATATATTCATTTTGCGATGGTGGTGATAACTGAAGTCCAACTTGTGTGGTGGCATGGCATCATTATTGCGCAGAGTGTTGCAGAGGTAGGCCAGCCCGCTGTGTGTGTTTTGACACAAGTGTCATTGACTTTGCACTCACTCGCCAGACTAGAAAAGCACCCGCGCGAAACGAACACCTGTCTCACCCGTGGATGAGCCAATGAAATTGAGTCGTGGTATATTAATGAATATTCATCAATGGAGCAGCCCCGAACCACGATCCCGTGCAGTCATGCGCAATGCATCCGTATCTCGTCGTCGCAGACGACATCGTTTCCATCTCAGCAAACAGCCTCTGGGTTGAAGTACGAGATGTCTATATTCACCCTGTCCCGAACTGCAAATTCGTCTCTGAAAAAATTCCTTTCATACCAAAGTCTTATTCACGTAGGTATGCCGATTATGGGTGATAGGTTTACCATAAAGCAACCAGATTTGAACCTAATTCATTTAAAATTAAAGCTTCTGGAGAGATAAAAACGATAAAACCCAAGTCACCCGTGAAACACTTCCCAATCGCATTGGACCGTGTGAATATAGCATATCCGGGCCAAAGCCTCTTCAAGTGAACTTCAACAGTAATCGGCGACTGTTCACCGAGGCGTGCTAACTCGTCCGTGCTCAGTCGGCCGATCGGAGTGCGAAGCTTCAGGCATGCCTCATCAGCCCGACACGGTGGAGATGTGCTGTTCCGGTTTGCTAATAACCTTAACCAACATTACCGTACTAATGACGAGGCCGTGTAAGTACGGATGGCCCGTTAATTACATCCGTCAGCGAACCAATTTATGAGGTTAAATTATGTTACGCCTTTTATTAATGATGCAGTGAAGAGGTTTTTATTCATAATGACTACTGGGGAGAAATCAATTAACAGCTCATTAGAATGAATGGAAAAACAGCCACAACAAGCTATTGAATGTTGCCGAGGCGACTTTTGATCCATGCGCACATTTATTTGGGGTAAGATTTTTTTTTCTACACAAACGTATGCCAGTTTTTAGCCAGAAGGAGCGAAAACTGTTGTGCTCACTATATATGCATGCGCGTAACGCAATAACTTGACAAGATTACTCTTGAACCATGTCGGTCTGAAGCAGTTACTTGACTCACTGATGATGTTTCATCTCTTGCATGCAAGTGATACCTTTTGAACACTTATAATTTGAAACATTTTGGGCGGGAACCTTTTACAGTTGGGTACAAAAGTATCTGTGCACTCTGCTCTACCAGACAGACTCTAAGTGGATGATATCATTGCCTACATCATTACAGACTGTGAAGGGGTTAACTCTGGTTCAACCCCAGGAGAAGGTGACCCACGTGGGACCAGTTTTTGAATAAGCGCGGGACTTTCACGAGTCTACATAACGTCCGCCATGCACATCTAGAAACACATCAGATCAATATACCCTTGTCATCCCCAAGACGAACATTGTAGCAATTGATTTCTAGCCCTCTTGTAATTAACCTAGAAACTCTCAACTTTCCTATCCCCTTGTCGTCACCTCGTGATTATGTTAATAGCTTGGGACTTGGGAAATGGCGTTGTTTCGTAGATGGATGGAGGATCATCAACAGTAATAGATCCATAAACTGTAATTGCAATAAAAACTCTCGGGAAAACAGGTGGAACATTTGATGAAAGTGTAAAAAATTCAATTCCAAGTAGTGCTTACATTTTCTGGTGGTTTTCTTTTAGAACTTAGAACATTAGTTTGATACAGACATGTGTTCTTCAACGTTATTTTTCAAAACCCATTCCCTTGTACGGCCCGACTTTGATGGATTCAGCGTCACACAGCAAACTAAACTGATTGTTGTGGCATTGATATGAAGTCCATTACACAGTTAATTAATCATAATTTTTTTGAAGACGATGTTTGACGGATCGAGAGGTTTTTTTCACATCATTACCATGACCCCCATAAAGTATTTTTTTAAGTAACACAGTTTAGCGAAGACATGTGCACTGTCTCAAAGGCATCACTGCAGGATTTTGGAGGGTGGTACAAACTTAAAGGAACACGTTGCCTCAGATCGGTCGAGTTGGTCTTTGAAAAGCGTTTGTAACCGTTTTTTATAAAATGCATATGGGTAGAAAGATGTTGTAAAAGTAGAATACAATGATCCACACAAACATGCCTCGAAATTGCGTGGTTTTCCTTTGACCTTGTCGACTAACACGCCGGCCATTTATGGGGGTCAAAATTTTGACTCCCATAAATGGCCGACCATGTTAGTTCGCACAGTAGAAGGAAAACCACGCAATTTCGAGGCAAACTTTTGTGGATCATTGTATTCTACTTTTAAAACATCTTTCCAACCATATGCATTTTATAAAAAACGGTTACAAACGCTTTTGTTTTGACCAACTCGTCCGATTCAAGGCAACGTGTTCCTTTAAAGGCCGTGGACACTATTGGTAATTGTCAAAGACTAGCCTCCACAGTTGGTGTATCTCAACATATGTATAAAATAACAAACCTGTGAAAATTTGACCTCAATCGGTCATCGAACTTGCGAGATAGGAATGAAAGAAAAAAACACCCTTGTCACACGAAGGTGTGTGCGTTTAGATGGTTGATTTCGAGACCTCAAGTTCTAAATCTGAGGTCTCGAAATCAAATTCGTGGAAAATTACTTCTTTCTCGAAAACTATGGCACTTCAGAGAGTGCCGTTTCTCACAATGTTTTATACCATCAACCTCTCCCTATTACTCGTCACCAAGAAAGGTTTTATGCTAATAATTATTTTGAGTAATTACCAATAGTGTCTACTGCCTTTAAGTGGACATTTCAGATAAAAATATGTGGCAATTTCAATGTTTGTAAAGCTATTTTTCTATTACACGCAGAAAATGTATGTGTTCACTCCAACGTCTGATTATAACAGCAAATGGCATGGGCCTACAAAGAGTGCTCAAAAAATTAATACGGCTTTCAAACATGGAGACTTTGTTTACAACAGTCAACAGTCAGGTAGATAAGTTTTGTTTGAAGCTTTGCATGGTGTGGATAAGTAGGAAGAAACTAGGACAAAATAAATAGTAAACTTGCATGTACAACCATGTGTAAATCTCTTTTGTGGGAGTGTTGGCTCTGAAAAGCCCGGTGTGGTATCGACGTTTCGAACAGTATACTCTGCTCGTCTTCAGGAGAAGACGGGAGGTGTTGAACCAGGGAGATGGTCAAAATTGTATTCAACATACAGGGAAAGCTTTTCATCATTAGTGAGACTATTAAAACAAATCATCAGAACTTGGAAAGATTCGTTCATTTTCAGTAGGAGAGTTGGCAACTCTTGGCCTCATACGTCAATAATATACAGAGGAAAGAGTGAAACTAAAGGGAGGGCGTAGTTCTATAGGAAGAAGAAAAAAAAACCAAAAATATTTCGAGGTGAAATCGGAGAAGTTATCAAACAAACACAGATGACATTAAGGGCAATCATTCTATTTCACACATGGTTACTTCTCACAAAGCGTGCCGTAGCGGAATGAGTAAATAGGTTTCATATTAAAAGGGGAAATGGAATACCTCCCTAAAAAGTCGGTCATACGAAAGTATAAATGGAGCATGAATTTCATTTCCTTTTGAGATTATGGCGATGATTAGTTCATGGTTTGGCGTCAAAAATCTGCCAACTCACATGAACAAAACTTTTGTTTTCTTTCAAACACCTTCCTTCCGGCAATCAGCCAACAAAACTGTATAATTATAAGGATTCAAAAGTTCCTACAAATTAAAAGTAAATAAATAACCAAGTGCTATAAACCGGTGTGGTTCTCCATATTGCATTCATCTGAAAACATCAAAGATTTGGCCCCATTTACATAAAACTGTTAAGGCAGACAATATTGCATTTTAATTACCTAACAACACTTTACAGACAACCAGTCGGGAACAGCGTATATTACAAGGAAGTTTGGCTGGTTACATAATTGGGGTGAGAGGAGGGCTGTATACTTAAAATTTCATCTGTAGAGGAAAGGAGGAGAAACAAGATTCTGAGCGGGTGGGTGGGGGTCCACCCACCATGCCAACTCTCCTGGAAATGAATCAATAAAACTAATGAACGGTCTGGTCTCTGAATTCCTCTGCCAGACAGTACACACAACTCCCAAGTTGGTATTTTCCCCGATGAATACCACATAATGAGATTTTAACTTTGGGGAACAAATCACACGAGATACTCGAAATACATAAGCCCTGAATCAGTGAAGTTTCTCCAGACAAGTCTGCCTTGAACATATACTAAATGTCATAGTAACACCACACAACCTAGACTCTGGATCCCCTACAGACATACACACAGCTTCCCAGTGGGTCTTTTCACAATAAATATCACACAACAGTAGCCTGAACGGTTTTAACTTTGGGGAACAAATCACACGCGATACCAACATACCTCAAAAAGTTTCTCCAGACAAGTCTGCCAGGAACATAACATCCCACAGTAACACAACACATACACATAGACTGGCGTTTATAAAATTAAGTTTTATTAAAGCAAGATAAAATATAAGAATACATTTTATTTTTAGCTTACCAGATTTAGTAGGTGTGGTTATATGACAATTGTTAGTTTCATTACCATATATAGAGTGGTTAGTGTGAAACAGAAGGGACTTCCCCTTGTGTTAATACTGGCCTAGGTTGACAGAAAATACTGATTTACCACAATAAGTTGGGCACTCCATTATAGGAAATCTTTCTCCATTCCAAAATTAATCACCCAAATGTTTTCCTAATGAAACTTAAGCACTATTGTGGCCTTCATTCTGATTGTAGTTTTATTATTAGGGTAATATACTTTCAGCATGTTGGTGTTAAATTATACACACTATGGACCAGCAATGAGGTCACTAGTGTATAGCTATGGACCTTCAGGGACTGTGAGTGACCTAAAGAGGGACTTAGATTGGCTCTAGTGACTGAATTATGACGGTCCACATGTGTACACCCCTCAGTCCGAACATTAAATTAAAAAAATTAAAAACGAGTTATAAAATAAGAGTTTTAGTTCAACACTTAACTCATGACTCAACCATAGGCAATCAGTGAAAATAATGCTTTCCGTTTCCCCTTAAATTTTGCTGCTCATGAGAGGGTGCTTTAACCCATCAACAATGTTGAGTTTATTGCCCAGTTTCTGGACGTATTTCCCGCAAGTTGCACAAGCCCAATGTCTTGACACGCGTATAGCTCACTGTGGCGCAGATATCAGGCACAAGCCTTTTCTATTGACCCCCAAATGACCATGTTTCAGCCAACCGGGGCAAATTTCATAGAGCTGCTTAAGAACAAAATATTGCTTGAGCAGTCAAAAATTGTACATGCGACATGGTACTTTAGCTTAGTAACCTTATTCTGGTAAGCATAATTTTGTCATGCTTAGCTACTTCTTGTGCTAAAGCAGCTCCATGAAACTGGCCCAGAATACAGACCCAACAAGAGGTGTGCTACAAATGTGGATAAAAATGCATTGTGAAGAATCTGTTGAAATTACTGTCTGCACCAACTGGAAATTTGACACTTATCTTTCCTTTAAAACAACACTCAAATTTCTTTACGATCAGCACAAGAATGTGTCAAACCACTGACAAAGCTGAACAACTTGCATCAAGCAAAGAGCAAAGGCCATCTTACAATTATAAAAATTAAGAATGCAAAAAATAGTTTCTTTAATGGCCTGGCGTTTCGACCCTAGCTGAGTCTTTCTCGAAGGCTAAAAAGTTAAGAAAACAACATTTGCATTAGAGACTGAAGATGTAAGTTATGTTTAAAAAAACAACCAACATAATAATGAACTGGGGATATTTTCTAAAATCATAGTAATTATACAAATAAATATAATACAAAGTTCAATATTATTGTCTAACCAACCATGGTCTGTCGGCTGTAAAGGTCAAGGGTCACGCTGCTGAGGAATGCTGGGATGCTGTCCTGTTGGCGTAGAAACGAGTCAATATAATCTGTCAGTGTTGATGAAAAGTCATTCTCTAGAAGCTGCATTTCGCCTGTCTGCGTTGCCTGGATTTAAAAAAACAAAAATTTAAATCAGATGTCAGTTTTGAAAATTGCAGTAAGTTGGAAAAACATCTGCGCTAAAACATATTAAGATGCCGAGAACAAACAGTTAAAAAGCAAAAAAAGTTCAGATTTTCTTTGTTGAAGTAAAACATTCCTTTGTTTGCATTTTTGTTGGCTTAAAGATTTTCTTCTTGCTGGTTTTATAGCTTTACCTCAGGCATGCAAGCACAATTTGTCAACCCCCAAAAAGGAAAACAACAAGAGAAAAGTGCCCCAAAAGAGCAAAGTTGCAATGGCACAGCTAAGAATGAAAAAAAAAACAAAAAAAATCTTCAGCTGAAAAGTTCCAAGCCTGTCCTCACGAAATAAACAACCTGACAAACCAACTATTGAGAACTATTTATAATAACAACCACAACATTTAATTTTTGCATCAGAGATAAAGAATATAATTTGGTTTCACCCTTACACCAATGTGTACTAAGCACTGTTAATAAGCTCAGTACTTTCCCTGAGTTCTGTGTAAAAAAAATCCCCAAGCAAATGAATACTCCCAGTGCTTAAAGGCAGTGGACACTATTGGTAATTGTCAAAGACAAGCCTTCACAGTTGGTGTATCTCAACATATGCATAAAACAACAAACCTGTGAAAATGTGAGCTCAATCGGTATTCAAACTTACGAGATAATGACAGAAAAAAACGCCCTTGTCACACGAAGTTGTGTGCATTTAGATGGTTGATTTCGAGACCTCAAGTTCTAAATCTGAGATCTCAAAATCAAATTCGTGGAAAATTACTTCTTTCTCAAAAACTATGGCACTTCAGGGGGAGCCGTTTCTCACAATGTTTTATACCATCAACCTATCCCCATTACTCGTCACCAAGAAAGGTTTAATGCTAATAATTATTTTGAGTAATTACCAATAGTGTCCACTGCCTTTAATACACATAAAAAGTGTTAAGGTAAAAACAAATTATAAGAATACCATTATAAAAGCACTTTCCTGGAAACGCCTCTGAAAAAATAAGTACATAATCCACAGACAACTACTTTAAACAACAATTAACACAGAACTGTTGAACTGAACTCCTGGATTAATTATCCTATCAATAGAGAGACGCTAATTTTGGCGTCAAGCAACTATGACCCCAGTGGGGAGACCATCAATAACTTCATTGTTTACCTGCCACCTCGTCAGAGCCCAATTTCATAGGGCTGATTAAGCACACAAAAAAGCACAACAAAATTATGCTAACCAAAATAAGGTTACCAGCAAAAATACCATGTCATATGTACAATTTTTCACTGGTATCCTGCTCATATTCGCTTAACAGAAATATGCTAGGAAAATGTTGCTTGCAATTGTTTGCTTAGCAGAAATGAGCAGGATACAAGTCACAAATTGTACACAAGTGAAATGGTAGTTTGGCTGGCCACCCTACTCTGGCAAGCATAATTTTGTTTGTGCTTAGCTACTTTTTGTGCTTAAGCAGGTCTGAGATATTGGACCCTGGTGTAGTTGGCACAATAGAATCATGGTAACCTACAGACACAAAGATTGATTGGCCTCGAAATGTGGTTCCTGGGAGGCCATGAAAATGAACAAAAACATTGTAATAATGCAATACAAAGTCAAGCTCATGATGACCACATTTACGCTCTGATTGGTAATTTATCTTCACACTCGTGATAATCCATGCGAAGCTCATTAAAATTTTATTTGGGCAATCTCTCATTGAGGCATCACCAAGGCTTAAAGGCACTGGACACCTTTGGTAATTGTCAAAAACCAGTATTAGCACTTTGAGTGTATGCCAACAAATGCATACAAATCTGTGCAAATTTGGACTCAATTGGTCATCGAAGTTGCAGGAGAATAATGAAAGAAAAAACACCCTTGTTGCACAAATTTGTGTGATCTCGGATGCCTAAGGGCTTCAGGCCTGAAGTCTTTTAATATTTGAGTATATTTAGAGCAATATTTACAGGAAACCGTTTCTCACAATGTTTTATATTATTAAAAGCTCTCCATTGCTCATTACCAAGAAAGTTATTATGCTAACAACTGTTTTGGGTATAACCAATAGTGGCTTTAAGCCCGTTGCTTTTTAATAAATGTTTTGTTTTGTGGAGTGGACAAAAAATTGATTGGTTTCAGTCTGAAGCTCACTCTTGATAACGGTTCACACTGGTACTAATCCTCAAGTGAAATATTTCTGTCAAAACATTGTGAGAAACTGCTCCCTCTGAAGTAACAGAGTTTTTGAGAAAGAGGTAATTTCTAACTCAATTATTTGAATATAATCAAACTATAAAGATTTCAGGCCTGAAGCTTTTAGGCATCTGAAAGCACACAAACTAGTGCAACAAGGGTATTTTTTTCTTTCATTATACTCTTGCAACTTCGGTGACCAATTGGGTCAAAATTTTCACAAAGTTTTTATTTTATGCATACGTTGGGATACACTAAGGGAAAATACTGGTCTTTGACAATTACCAAATACATATCCAGTGCCTTTAACACTATCTGGCAAATTCGCTCAGCCTGTCTGCATCAATGATACTTCTAGGTTTGTAGGAGCCAGTTCCTCATACATGGAGCCAACTAATCAAGAGACTTTTTTGTTTAGTGTTATTGATGAGACGTGACCTGACGCCACCGAATCAGCATAAAAACCCCATTAGTAAAACAGATGACGATAAATAGCATTGGTTGCTACCAACAGCTCATAAAATGAAAACAGTTTTTTTGTGAGATTAAAAATTAAAACTACGCAGCTTAAAGGTATGCCGGTGGTTCTTTTCATGGAAAGACCCTCACATTGGTTTGTCAAATTGCCGTTGTGTGTGCTTTCAGTTTCAGATGCCCAAGAAAGTCTTCAGGCCTGAAGTCTTTTGTCAGATTTAAATATTTGCCACAAATTCTGTAACCATAAATTGCACTACCTTATGAAGACATCACAAATGCTCTTTGCGAGTTTGCTCCAGATAATTTATCATTAACAAATGAGGAATGCTAATAGATATAAATAATATGGAGTAATTGGAACGTGACAAAGTTAATTACCAGTGGTGTATTGGTTTACATATTACACGTATGTCATTTTAAGAGGGCAGCTTACTTGAAACAGAATGACATCGCTCGGTCTCTCTGCATACATGGACATCAGTCTGTACTGGTTGTCGGTCGAGATGTTCACCTGGTACCCTGTTAGCCGGTAACAAGCCTCTCGGAATTCTTGTATCTTCTTCTGGAAGACTTCTTTAAGGCGTTGGTTGCGCAACTCCGATGCCGAAAGCTCTTTCTTCAGATCTAAGGATGAGTTTATACCATTTGTAAAATCTGTGTTGTTTCTTTGTTAAAATGACTTTATTTTAAGTCTAATATTCGTCTAACTAGTCTTATTTTTTAAGTAATTCATTAATAGAGTTCTAGCTTCTAACATATATTCAACACAGAAATAATCAAATAAACTAAATATTCTAGCTATTTGAATACCTCTAGCATACAAAGCCTGAAACTATCATTACAATACAATCAAGCAAGAACCCAACGTGACATTGAAATAAATTCCACATCTCATTTTACAATTATTACTAAAATATTTTATGGGTCTACAAAATTGCTTTTTGCAGCCTAATGGCTATGCTATTAAGTGCTTAAAATATGAACAAAATCATAGGATCATAATTTACTTCATAGTTAATAGTAGCAATAAAAATTATGAATCAAATTATCAACCTTGCAGCCGTTAATATAAAGTCAAGGTAAAAATAGTTAGGGGAGTAATACACATGCATTAATAAGACTAGTAGGGAAATAGTTTGGGATGAAGACAAACAGGGATGAAGTGGGATGAAAAACATGGCCAAAACAGAATAGAAAAAGCAGAGTTATTACACTATGTGGCATCTCCCAAGGCATTTCACAATTTCACGCTTTACATTTCACGCTTTACATTTGTGCCCTGGTCATTGGGCCAATAACATTCCTTTAATCTTTCTAAGCTCCCTGGGGAGTATACAACCTGGGCAACCGTAGCGCTCCAAAGGCTTTTTCATACACAATATCAACCTCTACCATGTCTACCCTCGCAGGTACCCATTTATACCAATAATGGGTAAAGAGAAGTAAATATAGTAAAGTATCTTGCTCAAAAACACAAGTGTCGGGACCAGGATTCGAACCCACACTCTGATGACTTAACCACCAAAACTTGAATTCGATGCTCTAAACCACTCAACCATGACACCCAGTATTTGCTGTGGTCAAAAAAAGAGCTGCTAAAATTTCCTGCTTAGCAAAGTTAAGCATGAAACCAGCCATAGATGGCACATGTGACATCATATTTTGGCTGGTAACCTTATTCTGGTTAGCCTAATTTGTATTTGCTAAGCTACTTTTTGTGCTACAGCAGCTCATTGAAATCAGGCCTGTGTCTGAATGATAAAAGCACACAAGGTTTTAAAATACACAAAGTCAAGGTGAATATAAATAATTCCATTAGAATCATGATATGCATTAATTACTACCATAATGATATGCATCCAAGGTTAGACAAGTAATAATGTTACATTCAAAAGACGCCAGCTAGGAGGGAAGTAGAATGCACACAAAGTCATCACAGCCAGGGCCAAATTTCATAAAGCCGCTTGGCAGAAAATTATGCTAAGTAAATTCCTTTGCTAAGCCTTTTGCTAAGCAAGATATGAGCAGGGTACCAGTCACAACAATGATAAATGTACAGTATTTTGGCTGGTAACCCATTTTTGCTAAGCAAGAGTTTTCTGTGCTCAGCAAGTTTTTGTGCTGACATGCTTTATGAAATTGGGCCTAGATCATTTACTAGCCTTGAAAATGGCTACAAAAAGCAGTAAAATGCAAATGGCAAAAAAAAAAGCTACGTCAGAGTTCAATATGGTGTTTGGTATTAACAGTAATCGGGAGAAAAGCATACATCAAATATACACACAAAAGCACAGTTAAGAAAATACAAAATGAACAATTAAAGGGTTAAAGCATGTATCAAATGCACACACACAATAGCATAGTAATTAAGAAAGTACAGCATAATGATTCAATTTATGTCACTTTATTGACCACGTAACCTATGTTCACAAGGTGATTTTGTACACTCAATGGCATTTCCTGGCAGGCAAGAAAATACACAGTGGTCAAATGAGAAACGCTTTCATTTTCTAAACAAATTCAAGAGTTATTGAAGTGACAGCTGAACAAACTTGAGATGTGCCCCCTTTCTCTACATCGAAAATTGATAAAAAATCAGACAGTGCAATCTATGTAAAATAAAACAACAAGCTTCTTCTATTGAGCTGTTTACGAATTGTGCCTGCAGGATGTTTAGGCTCTGTGGCTCTTCTGCAAACATGTGACGTCACAAGTTACATGTTCTATAAAAACAAGCCGAGAAAATATTTCAGTGACAATTTTAAATTTACCTTCTGCCTCCTTACTGGTGGACTCTTTCATCTTCTCGGTAACGAGTTGAGTGACATCATCACTAGCCCCGCCTTCCTCCAAGACCTGCACCCTCTGCCTGAGGGTCTCATTTTCCTCCTTCAGACGGTCCAACTCCTCCGCACGACGCTGGCGAGCTAAAGACGCTGGATTCTGAGACAAAGTGATGATTTTGGTCTGGAGGGGATCGTAGTCACCCTGCAAGATAGAAGGAAATGGTCAAAAGTCTGATGATTTATTCCAGTGAAATGGGCCATGTCCACAAAGCCTACTAAAGTTAGATCTGAAATGGTTTAACTTCATGGCCAGGGGAGGTGGGGGGAGGGGCAGTCAAAAAGAGTTGTTTTCCCTTCTGTCTGACAGCCCCTTGAATTTGTTTTGTGCGCCAGGTTACGATGTATGCTTCACTTACACAGCGAACAAAAAAAATGGCACCTTGCCCTGCAAGCACAGCCAAGAAACATGGCCGTGGTACATTGGGTCATTAAAGGGAAGGTACACGTTTGGTAATTGTCAAAGACCAGTCTTCTCACTTGGTGTATCCCAATATAAGCATAAAATAACAAGCCTGTGAAAATTTGAGCTAAATTGGTCATCAAAGTTGCGAGAAAATGATGAGAGAAAAAAACACCCTTGTTGAACGATTTTTGTGCTTTCAGATAGGAAATAAAAGACTTCTGGCTAGAAGTCTTTTATTATTTTAGTGAGAAATTACCTCTTCCCTCAAAATCTATTCTTCTTTAGAGGGAACCATTTCTGACAATGTCTTATACTATCAACAGCTCTCCATTGTTGCTCGTTACCAAGTCAGTTTTCAGTTAATATTTGTTTTGAGTAATTACCAAACGTGTACCTTCCCTTTAATCCTTCCCCTTAAGCTTGAATCATGGGCAACCATATTGTTTTCTCCCGTTCACATCAATGTAACCAAACCGAGGCTGGAAGTACACACCAAGTCTGATCCATTTTCTGTCACACCATATTCAGTGTTCATTACTGCTTTTGTCCCCCGTATCACTGTGGTCCAGTGGTTAGACTGTATGACTTGCAATCACAAGGTTGTGGGTTTGAATCCTTCCAAGCTAACCTCTGATATCACTATGACTAGAACAATTATTGTCATCTAGTTACTGAATAAGAATTTGTTTAATATGTGCAATTCATAATAAAAGACGTTGAACCATGAGAGAGAGAGATATGCTGTCGCCAGCTCGGTGTTTATATCCCCATGTTGGAGTTTGCCGAGTACCCATGACGAGAAGCTTATAAACAAACAAACAAGTATGACCCCAACAAAAGATGGTGTTGCATTTTACCTTTAATGCCCTGTGCTCTAACATCATATCTAGAGCATCGTTCTTCTCAGATAGATTCCTAGTCTCCTCCTCAAGCTCTTCAATCCTCTTCTTAAGCGTCTCAACTTCTTCTCCGTCAGCAGCTCCCCTTAAGGTCAGAGCTGGGATGGGCGGGGTCGACTTGGCTAGAGCCAGCTCATTCTGGACGTGGGAAAGCTTAGCATCCAGCTGTTGATAGGTTACAAAAGATGTTATATAATTGGTTTACTTACTTAAAAATGTCTTCGCAGCATACCGCTGAATTGCGACATCATTCACAATCACAAAATATTACAATAATTATTAAAAGCTTTACAACAGAAAATACATAATGAAAATATGATAAAAATGTTAAAGTTACAATGGAGATAATATAAAGACTATTGATGATAATAAATAAAAATGAAAACTTAAAAAGCGCGCAAATCCATCAAAGTGCTTGCGGCCCTAAATACAAACAATAACATACACATGTCGATAACAATAATTTAAACGTGAGCCTAAGCTAAGAGGAAATCCAGAACATGGGGTAGAGAAATACAGTCCAAACGCAATATCTATTGTTACCATAGTAAAAATCATAATACTCTGTCCAGTTTGACGATGGTTAGACTCCGCTGGTTGACTTTTTAAAATCAGCCTAAAGGGGCATGGTCGCATCACTGATTAACGATAGAGATTTTAAGAGATGTTAATTTGCATCGGGGATAAAGAGTATTTTAAAAAAATTATCAATGCGCCAATGTGTCAGTGTTATCACTGTATACTCAGTTATTTCCCGAGTCCTGTGAAAAATTATCACAGGCATATTTATACTCGGATGGGATTTGAACCGACAACCCTTGCAATTCTAGAGCAGTATCTTACCAACTAGACTACCGAGATTGCCCGATAGCTAGAAGCAGTTTGAATCCTATGTTTTGGCAGCAGGTACCACAATGATATAAGAGATGTTAAATTTGCATCGGGTATAAAGAATATTAATTTTCAAAGCACACTTCAGAGTGAACCAATTATCAGAAAAATGATCCCAAACGTTGATCCAGTATTTATTTATGGTGGGTTGATATAACATGACTGAGGTGTTAAAGGCAGTGGACACTATTGGTAATTGTCAAAGACTAGCCTTCACAGTTGGTGTATCTCAACATATGTATAAAATAACAAACCTGTGAAAATTTGAGCTCAATCAGTCATCAAAGTTGCGAGATAATAATGAAAGAAAAGTAACCTTTGTCGCACGAAGTTGTGTGCGTTAAGATGGTTGATTTCGAGACCTCAAGTTCTAAATCTGAGGTCTCAAAATCAAATTCGTGGAAAATTACTTCTTTCTCGAAAACCATGTCACTTCAGAGGGAGCCGTTTCTCACAATGTTTTATACCATCAGCCTCTCCACATTACTCGTCACCAAGAAAGGTTTTATGCCAATAATTTTTTTGAGTAATTACCAATAGTGTCCACTGCCTTTAACACTTCTGTGTACATGCCCTATACCTACAACCATTGCTCCTACAGGCCATGAACTTCGCTCTTGAAGGGGCACAGCAATTTTCCTCTAATAATGGCCACTTCTGCGGGGACAGTTTCTAATTTGTTTAGGAACTTTGCAGAAGGCACCACAGCAAAACCACAGACGAGACAGCAAAAGCACAGGGCACCACAGCAACTGTTGTGGGTATCGTGGGTTATCTTGAGACCTTGTCTTGTGCAAACTTGCTCATAGCTGCAGTCCTACCATGTTACTTTCAATAATTGCACCGTATACGTTGTATGCGACACATTTCTACTTCTCGTTTATTTTCATACCTGTTTGTTTTCCAGTCTAAATTTTCCCGCCTCCTCTGTAGCAGCCTTGATGTCATGCTGTACAAAAATCACAAAATCACATTTTTGTTATTTCACTTGTATAATTGATCACAAAAGAGGAAATTACAAAATTTCAATGACTTTGTTTAGTAAATTTAAGTTTTGAATACTCAAAACAATTTTTAGCATAAAAACACATAAAAACTTACTTGGTAGCGAGCAATGGAAGGTTGTTGATAGTATAAAACATTGTGGGAAACGGCTCCCTCAAAAAGTTACATAGTTTTTGAGAAAAATGGAATTTCTCACTAAAATATTCTAATGGAGTTTGATACCTCAGCATCTGAAAGCACACAACTTGGGCAACAAGGGTGTCTTTTACTTCCATTATCCTCTCGCAACTTCGTCGACCAATTTAGTTCAAAATTTCACAGGTTTGTTATTTTAGGCATATGCTGAGATACACCAAGTGAGAAGACTGGTCTTTGACAATTACAAACAGTGTCCACTGTCTTTCAGTGAGCTCTACCAATCCAGGGCCCAATTTCATAGAGCTGCTTAAGCAAAACATTTTGCTTAAGCAAAAAAATCTTTGCTTTGTAAAATCAGATTACCGGCTAAGACTCCACTCAATTGTTATGCTAAGTAAACAACAGCTAAATATTAGTCAAAAGCCATGTACATGTCATGAAATTTTTGCCAGTAACATGTGTAAAATAAGCAAGATGTTTTAGTGCTTAAGCAAATTTTTTGCTTAAGCAGCTCTATGAAATTGGGCCCTGTATAGTATCTGTTTCTAAACATTGTTACCTCCAGAATCTCAATCTGTCTGTGACATGTCTGTAGGTTAGCTTCAGCTTGCCTGAGACGAGAGTTACACTGTGGCTCGTAACCCATACTTGATACCTCTTGATCGTAGGAGTTGAGAATCTGCCTCATTCCATCCCGCTCCTACCAAAGTACAAAAATAAACATTATAACAATAGTAAACGATTGCACAGCAGCTGATTTCACGAAACGTTAGAATTAATCCTATCTCGAATTAGGAAGAGTAACTCATCCTAACTGAGGATGGGTTCAATGCGTCCTAAAGTCATCAGATACAGAATTTAACTCATCCTTAGTCCTAAGATTAATTTGAAGCTAGGAAGAGTCTGGTGAAATCGACGGCTGGATTCTTATATAGCGCTTTAAAGCAATCGCACAACATCGGTAAACAGTATTGTCCAAAGGCCCACACTTCATGTATCACAACTTATATATAAAATAACAAACCTGTGAAAATTTAAGCCGTGTCATAACATGTGTTTAAAATAAATCCGTTATTCTCGATATCAAGAATTGATAATTGTTTTAATGTTTTCTCAAAAGGTAAAGCATTTCATGGAATAATATTTCAAGGGAAGTCTTTCACCATTACCTTCTGTAAACCCTGTAAGTTATTTGTAAATCTGTGAACTTTTTTTTTCTGTTCAAAAAGTGTCCAATGGCTTTAATCACACCCTAGGGCTGCAAGGTATGTGGAGCTACATATGAGACATATTTTTGTATTGATCCCCTGCATGCACGTCACACGCAGCGACTGTGTCAAGCTCACCATTTTGGTGATCAATAGGTTTACCTGTAAACGCCGCGTAGCCTAAAATGCGCACTTCACTGAATATTGCACAGTGACATTGACCACTAAAATGGCGCATCCAAGATTATTGTGACGATGACGTCAGGTGAATTGGGTCAACAGCACCATGTAATGGTTCACAAGGTGCCGTTATGCAATATGCTGCCGATCAAACCAGGAACACCAGGGCGAACCCTTTGCTTATGTCCCATCAGAAGGACGAAACAATAACGGTTAAGTGTCTTGCTTAAGGACACAAGTGTCACAACTGAGACTCGAACCCACAATCAGAAACACCAGAGCTTGAGTCAGATGCTGTTATCTACATGCCACGGCACGGCATAACAACCACAGTTAGAATCTTGTTGGTAAGTCAATATGTCAGTGAGCAAAAAATATCTCCCTCTAGGTATTTCGTGGAAGTGTCGTGGCCTCGCGGTTAAGAGCAACGAATTCAAACTCCGGTGTTTCTGACCAGCAAATTGTGGGTTTGAATCCCCCAGCCATGACACTTATGTCCTTAAGATTGCTTCGTCCTTCGGATGGGACGTTAAGCTGTTGCGTAACGCATGTAAAAGAACCCAGCACACTTTTCAAAACGAGAAGGGGTTCGCCCCGGTGTTCCTGGCTGTGGCTGCTGAATGTTAACCCTTATAAGGTGCTACATAATTGGGTCTCAGAATTCATAACTTCAGTAACCCATCTTTCTGTATAACATATGCGCCTGGAGTACCTTGTTTAGTAGATACGTGCGCTACATGAGACTTTGATGTTATTATTTTTATTATTATTCAAGCGAATGTCCCTGTACCTTTGTTAGTAGAAGTAGTCTCCTCTGCAGCCGTTTAACAAGGTCTTCCTGCTGTCTCTTACCCTCCTGTAGTTTCAGCAAGTCTTGGGTGGTGGACGTTACTTTATCTTTGGCTATGCTGTAAGACTGCTCTAAGGAATGGGAACTGTAGAGCATTTAAAGAAAAAGTCAGCCGGTAGGTCGATATTGAATTTGAATTTGAATTTTAGTTCTCATTGATAGTGCAAAATGAGACCCAGGTCGATTTATTTACAATCTCAACCAAAAAATGTAAAATTTTAATACCCAGAAAACAGTTAAATGAAGACAAGAAGATTTCTTTTAACAAAACTGACTGTAACTGCTTACTTGGACAGGAAGTGTCCCTGCTTCTCAAGAAGAGCGGCTTGATCTTGCTGCAATACTGCAATCTTAGCAGACATCTTGGATGGGGAACTATAAAAAAATAAAATATTCAAACTTGAAACAACCATGTATTACAAGATACTTAGATAATCAAAGAATACAGGCAATGCAATCAAGAGCACATTAAAGGCAGTGGACACTATTGGTAATTACTCCAAATAATTATTAGCATAAAACCTTTCTTGGTGACGAGTAATAGGGAGAGGTTGGTGGTATAAAACATTGTGAGAAACGGCACCATCTGAAGTGCCATAGTTTTCGAGAAAGAAGTAATTTTCCACAAATTTGATTTCGAGACATCAGATTTAGAACTTGAGGTCTCGAAATCAACCATCTAAACGCACACAACTTTGTGTGACAAGGGCCTTTTTTTCTTTCATTATTATCTCGCAAGTTCGATGACCGATTGAGCTCAAATTTTCACAGGTTTGTTATTTTGTGCATATGTTGAGATACACCAACTGTGAAGGCTAGTCTCTGACAATTCCCAACAGTGTCCACTGCCTTTAAGAGAGATTTGCAACTAACAAAAACAAATGCATATCACACTATATCATAATATAGGCTAGCATAGTTTCAAAGTTACGGTGGATGAGACTGAGTGGTCACCCAGTGGGAGGATTAATGCAAACACTATCAGCAAAGAACACCAGGGGTAGATGTCACAAAGAGTTAAGACTAGTCTTATCTTGAGTAAGGACGAGTTACGCGTCCCATAGAGCAAGGACTAGCTCTATGCCTGTCCAAACTTAGGCCTAGCCTTAAGTTTTTAACATCTCCTAGGACTAGTCTTAACTCTTTATGAAATCGAACCCAGTACCACTTTTCTGTTTATGGCCTTACCTTGGTCTGTTGTCATTGTCTGTGTCCATGCTTTCCCATCTTGTCAACCTCATTCTCAAACCCTGTAAATTCATCACAAATGTTTCATATGAACTAATGCAGCCAAATGATAAAATTTTAAAAACTCTCTCACCGTCTTTCCCAGAAAACGTAACCCACCATTGGCTATAGTTTGTACGTTTTAGGGCCATGTCACCAGCGTTTTCCTATTTCCACTGGCTAAATACCCATTACCAACTGTAGAACAGTCAGGCTGACTAACTCAGTGCTGTAAAAAATCCCTGTGGAATATAAAGTATGGACAAGTGCAAAAGCTGACCGACCAGTTAAGTCAAAAGCTTACTGGTCCTGCTGGCTAGTCACTGAAAAAGTGAAGGGCAAATCCCGGTCAAACAAGGGCACTTAAAAGGCAACCAGTTCCAGGCATCTCCGAAAAGAAAAACACATTCACGTGTTCATTAAACCTTATTGTCATGGGGACAGTAATATCCTTACTAAGCTTGGGCGATATCGATTTATTTTATTCACGATATATCGCCGACAATATATCGCGATTAATGAAATTTGACATCATCAGTCCCTACATCAGTCTTAAAACTCCAAGTGAAAGTTGTAGAAGAGACAGTCCTAGTATAAGAGAGGTGTTCTAATGACCTATTCTTCTGGTTTTACTCCAAACCTATGGGGTATCAGCTAGCAAATACATCGCGATATTTAATCGATATATCGATATATCGCAACTATCACGATTATCGCGATATATCGCGATATATCGATATTTCGATTAAAACCAAATCCATCCGATATCGAAATTGTGTCCAAATTAATATCGCGATATTCGATAATATCGTGATATCGCCCAAGCTTAATCCTTACAGGAAAATATCTCTTGCGCTACCAAAAGCCTCCCAGTGTATGCAATGCAGTTGGCTGCCTCCAATGGCAACAAAACATTAATAAATAGCAAATCATATTATTAAAAAAGTTTACATCATTAAATCATCGGCTCCGTGCAACAGGGTCATTAACTGCAACATCATTTCCATATTTATCAAAAGGTCATTACATACATGAAATGTGTAACATTTTAACAAAATTAATCAAAGAAAATAGAATTAGCTGGAAACTACTTACCAACCAAAGGACCTATAGTATAAATGCAAAATATGGCCCGACATCTCGAAGGCTAAACATAATGTCTTTTTACACAACAATCACTTGAAAGACCACTCTTGATTAATAAACTCTATTTATCAAGAGCTCCGAAATATGCAAAACCAATTTGATTAAACCCATAAAAACTGCACTAACGATCTAATAGGCCAGAGCTGACGAGATGTTGTCTTTAACCTGGGCATCTGAATGCAGCCTAAAGCAAACATGAATGTACAATAGCCTGGCTGACATACCTCATTCTCCACCTGCAGCTCAGCCAGTTCCTTTGCCCTCAACTCGGCACGCTTCAGTTTGGACTCCAGGCTATTAGCCTGCTCCTTTAGCAGAGCGTTGTTTTCATTCACCTCTCTAGGGAAAGACAAAGCTCAGTTTAGACATTTATTCCAATATTGGCAAAAACAAACAAATGTATCAAATGTATTTTAAGCATTACATACAGACTACAACAACAAGTGAAACATCATACATTATTACCAATATGCAGGGAAAAATGTGAAGCATTGTGCGATTAAAATTGTCCCTGTGACAGACAAGACTTGGACTGGACAAGGGCAGACTGACAGATGAGACCAGCCTTTGCAGTTTGCAAAGATTTGTACATCACAGACATGTATCTTTGTTAATACAAAAACTTACACATACATACTGGTACATGGAAAAGACAAGGAAAAAACACATTTGCAATGGTCGAGAAAGGCCCTGAGACATCAAATGCATGTTGAGTTGAGATTTAAAAATACTTAAGGAAATAGATGTTTTTATGTGCAACAGTAACACATACCACAAACAAGGAGCAGATGTAGGAAATGCCCTGTCTCTCTAACTTCTTTGGAATGAGGCTCAAAAAGTTTGAGGGCTCTAAAAGTCTTGGCCCAAGACATTAGTGTTCGACATGAGATATTGTACTGTGCCCGCTGTAAATCGTTACAACACGCCCTCTTACAGCATGATTTCACAAACTGAATTGAAAGCCAGTCAAGTTGGTTTAATCAACCCATAAGAGGGAGCGCTATAACGATTTACAACGAGCACAGTACACTGTCCACTTCCAATCACTGATGTCATGGGCCAAGACTAGGGCTCTAGATGATCATAGACCAGGGCTCTTTTCGAAACCAAGGCCTCGGCTCCAGATTCGGCTCAGGCTAGCTTGCCCGTGGCTGTTTTGACAATTGCGTATGTGCTTAGGGCTTAAGACGAGAGAACAGAGCCTGCAGATGAATCTAAAGCCGTAGCCGTGGCTTCGAAAGGGCCCAGAATGAGTGACACAGGAAGAATGAATGAGGCAAGAAATGTAGTCAGGGGCTTAAAGCACAGTATAAACCATGATAACTTTGTTTAAAATAAGTGTGACCTTGTACATTCAATACTTGCAGGCTCAATACTGCACAGGTCATATGGGAAAGTTGACATTTTGTGTCATAATTTCCACACAACTCTAAGAATTATGACAGTAAAAGCTGGACAAGTTTTGAGATTTATGAGCCCCCTTTCATCACACCAAAAGTTGATAAGAATTAGATAGTGCAATCTCCATAAAACATAAGACTTTCTGATTTCTTCCGTTAGGCTGTGTACAAATCGTGCCTGCAGGAGGTACAGGCTCTGTGGCTCTTGCGTAAACATGTGATGTCACAGGTTGTTTATACCCAGTATCTGTAACACCAACCTGTAATAAAGGACTTCCTCTCTAAGCCGTATCGTCTCTCTCTCCAAGTCCATCAATCTTGTGGCATCTTTCTGGACGGCATTAGCCACAGTGGTAGCATCCTCTTGATCCCTTACTCTTTGCTCCAACTCCTAAAATTCAAAAACCAAGCAACGATTTTAGTTTCTTCATTGTCTCTGACAACATTGTGCAGTACTGATTAGTGTTTCTGCAAAAATACCCCCCAAATACTCATATTTTCAAACACATTCACAGGCATCTCTGACCCCTTACCTTTGAAGTTGTTGCAACTATTCAAAAGGCTAACAAGACTTGAGTTGATGCCTGTACATTATGCATGTACGAGCATGAAATGCAGAGAAAAACAAGAAAACAATGGTACAGCGCTCGATTTCACAAATAGCTTAGATTGATCCTAACTGCAGATCAATCATAATTTTTATAAAAGTCACAATATAAATCATTATGGTTATCCTGACAAATCATCTCATGATGAACCTAAGGGCTTTAAGAAACCAACCTCGAGACATCCCATAACAGACCTACGAAAGATTAAAATAAGCAATATCGATCTGAAGGGTCTTCAATTTTCTTGTCATTTCTTTTTAGACGGATTGCAAAAAAAATCCTTAAAGGCCTGGGAATCCAACCATAGCTGAGACATTCTCAAAGGCTAATTGACAACACAACACACAAGTATATTAGTGTAGGCAGAGTAGGCAAGTAGACAGAAATAGAAATAGAGATGCACAATGCATCTCCTGAGAATTTGTTCTAATTTTGAGCTTTAATAAGAAACTCTTTCAAATTGAAACAAATAGAACAAAATGTTTTGATAACCTTCATTGTTCTCAAACTTTGTCTTCATAAATGAGCTAAGCAAGTAAGCCCAATTTCATAAAGCATGTGAGCACAAAACTTGCTTAAGCAAAGAAAAAATCTTGCTTAGCAGAAACAGGTAACCAGTCAAAAGACAGTGAAGTTTACATTCTTTGATACCCACTTGTTATCATTATTATTATTATTATTATTATTATTTTTTGCTAAGCAGTATTTTCTGCTTGATAGCTTCAAGAAATTGAGCCACAGGCCCCTCAGCAGCTCTTTGAAATTAAATGGACCTTTGGTAATAGAAAAGGACATTAATTACTACACAGATTGATTCATGTATGTAGGTTACTAGTTCTTTGGGGCTCTATGTAAACACATCCAAGCTTTGATCAGCGGAAGACATTCCAACCTTGATTGATTCCCCATTTCATATCTAGGCCTTTCTATTCTATCCTCATGTTCATGTTATTAATTTGCTTTGTTCAAGACCTTGACCAACATTGTCCCTCCTTTGTGGTTGATTATTAATAAAGTCAACATTTCATTAGGGGAATGTGGGTTAATGGAAAAGGCTTTCAGGGGGTATCAGGGGGAAAACATAATGATGCAGGTGGCGATGGGAGTTGCTATTCAGGTGTTTTAGCTATAGACCTTTATTGTGATGCTGCCGCCATGATTGTCTTGTGCCCTGACTGCAATAGCAATAACGAATACAGTTTGTCATGACACCATATAGGCACCAGACTATTTTGCCCTTTCAGCCTCACTTTGGGTATATTGATTTGAATGGGGGGGGTAACGCTTTTATATGATGCATAGTCACCATTTGGAAAAATGTGCTTTATAAATCTGCATTATTGTTTTAAAGACAATGGACACTATTGGTAATTGTCAAAGACAAGTATTCTCACTTGGTGTATCTCAACATATGCATAGAATGATAAACCTGTGAAAATTTGAGCTCAATTGGTCTTCGAAGTTGCGAGATAATAATGAAAGAAAAAAACACCCATGTCAAACAAAGTTGTGCGCGTTTAGATGGTTGATTTCGAGACCTCAAACTCTAAACTTGAGGTCTCGAAATCAAATTCATTGAAAACTACTTCTTTCTCGAAAACTATGTCACTTCAGAGGGAGCTGTTTCTCACAATATTTTATACCATCAACCTCTCCCCATTACTCCTCACCAAGTAAGGTTTTATGCTAATAATTATTTTGAGTAATTACCAATAGTGTTCACTGCCTTTAATGTTTTTATTACCGTTTATTATTGTCAAAAAGAGACCCTGTGAATAGTGCAAAGATTTAAAGGAACATGTTGCCTTGGATCGGTCGAGTTGGTCTTTGAAAAGCGTTTTGTAACCGTTTGTTATAAAATGCATATGGTTAGAAAGATGTTGTAAAAGTAGAATACAATGATCTACACAAATATGCCTCGAAATTGCCTGGTTCTTTTTTTACCTCGTCCAATAACATGGTCGGCCATTTATGGGAGTCAACATTTTTACTCCCATAAATGGCCGACCATGATAGTTCGCGACATAAAAAGAAAACCGTGCATTTTTGAGTGATACTTGTGTGGATCATTATATTCTACTTTTAAAACATCTTTCTAACCATATGCATTTCATAACAAACGGTTTCAAACGCTTTTTATAGACCAACTCATCCGATCCAAGGCAACGTGTTCCTTTAACTACATACATGCGTTTCACTGTTATGTGAGCCATTCTTATTAACTTTTATTTTCTCCAAAACTAAAAGTACAACATTTTAGGTTTAGACAATTTCCGCTTGTACTTTGGTTCTACAATTACTTTTCACTCCAGCAAGGTTCCACTTGAAAGTATTTTAGAGGTCCCTCGCACTTCCCTAGTCTTTTTTCAAGACCCTCTTGTATAACGTATATCTTTCCAAAACCCAATGGCACAAGAGGGCGCACTCTCATCAGAGACCGCTACCACTTGAGCTTCTGTGATAGCAGTTCTTAGGTGATAGTGAGTGAGGGGAAATTAACAGCAGGAGTACAGCTTCCTAGATTGTTCAAGACCCTCTTGTAACTTATATCTTTCCAAAATCCAATGGCACAAGAGGGCGCATTCTCATCAGAGACCGCTACCACTTGAGCTTCTGTGATAGCAGTTCTCGGGTGGTAGTGAGTGAGGGGAAATTAACAGCAGGTGTACAGCTTTCTTGATTATATAACAACAGGATCGTCTTGAACTAAGGCTAACACTACCTTTTTACACTGCACAGAACTGCACGATGAGACATTTTCCACTAATTAATTACGAGGCATACAATGTAGTTACACGTGGAGACAGCACATCTATGTTTAAACTGATTAATAAATACCCTGCATTAAATGTGTTGTTTTCTTACTGGGTGTATCTTCATTACTCAAATGAAGGTAAACGCTGATTAAATTTGGCTTTTCTTAATTTACTGCACTGCATACGATGAATAGAACAAGAAGGATGAATAGAAAACAAGAAGAACTGCTCAATTTAAGATGTGGGAGAAAACTGAAAACCCAATCTACATGCAAGACTCTGGGGAAAAAAATACATGCCAACCCGGTTACTACGTTTACCATAGCAAACCTCATGCTTAAGCTAGAAATGATCAGTGGTCAAGTGGTGTGATATTAGCTATAGATTGTGGGGTCATGGTTTCGAATACCATCTAGGTAGTTAATACAACATATCCATCTCTAATTAGAATCCTACCTTGACTTTTTGTTGAGCGCTTAAGAGTTCCATGCGATACTCATCCATAGCTCGACGATTACTGGATGCCTCAATACCACGTCTGAAATAATCAACAATCACAAACTACAGTTCAATGGAATTCAATCATCTTAAGTTTTTTTTTTATTCAAAAAATTGAAAAGAACTACGGACAAAAGCAGTGAAAGTAAAGTGAACGAAAAGTGGGGTTTTATAGCAACTTCAATATAGTAGACAGAGTTGTGTTTATTTAAAATGCCCTACTGCTTTGAATGTTAAACAATTTATGCCCTTGTGGTTTACGAATTGATATTTAAAAAAACAAATAGTTGCATCCCCTTAAGGTGATCTCTCTCCTGCCGCTTCCCAGGTTGTATTGTTCAGTTGAGTGTGATCCCTGGAAACACGGCAGCTCTAAATGATCATGTGGCTTCTGATTTAGAGACCCCATTCAAATATATTTACAAAATAGGTAGACCACCAACATAGGGCTAGATAGCTAAGTTGGTAGAGTGCCTGCACGTTAATCCAGAGGTCTCAGGTTCGAGTCCCACTCTGGTAAATTGTTATTTGTTCAACCCAACATCAAATTTAAGTTAACCTAATTTCCCTTGTGGTTTATTAATTGATAAATTATGCCCCTCTGCAACCTACTGTGGTGAAATCCTTCACACAGTAGTTTTTACATTTTCTCTACACATATAACCACTGATATGAAACTTCTCTGTTTTAAACCTCAGAGGGCAGTATTCCAGATGGCCATGGTTGTTGTTTCTGATCAATGGTCCCCTTACAATCCTCACAAAAGATAGATTTTTGTTTTGTTTTTTAGAATATTGAATGGTCAGACAGTAGGAGGGTTGACCATGTACTGTGCAGATGCATTCAATCACATGATTTCAAATTCTAGGCTGGCATAGTTATTTATCACTTTGTCCTGCCTCACTTGTCTCATCCAAGACTGCTAGGTCCGGCAGATGCTTGTACGAATTCCTGTTCAAGATGAAGTAATGCATGATGGGAACGATTGTGCGGCAAAAAGGGAAATCACTCTCATCTTACTTTTGGGTTTTTACCCTTACACTGATGTGTGTAAGCACTGTATATCACAAAATCACAGGCATATTACTCGGTGGGATTCGAACCAATGACCACAGCCAATCTAGAGCTAATGTCTCACCAACTAGACCACTGAGATTGCCCGGTAGCTAGAGGCAGTGCCGGGTATTAAGAGGCACCTTTTTTCACAAAATGCCAGTTCTTACACACATGCCTGGAATAATACGCCTGGAACGGAGGCCATGGCCTCCGTTGCCCCTGCTCTTGGCCTTGGTGCCCCATCAAAAGTACACCATTGACTTGATTTTACAATGGAAGTGCCCTTTGCAAAATGAAAATGGCCTTGCCCTTTCCAAGTTTAAATTCCAGGCCTGTACACACATTGGTGTAAGGGTAAAACCAAATAGTATTCTTTATCCCTGATGTAAATTTAACATCTACTCTTACCGTATCTTGTGAAATTTATAATTTGACAAACTAATGTGAAAAACTGTAACCTTTCTTCTTAAAGGCAGTGGAAACTATTGGTGATTGTCAAAGACTAGCCTTCACAGTTGGTGCATCTCAACATATGCATAAAATAACTAACCTGTGAAAATTTGAGCTTAATTGGTCATTAAAGTTGCGAGATAATAATGAAAGAAGAAAACAACCTTGTCACACGAAGTTGTGTGCGTATAGATGGTTGATTTCGAGACCTCAAGTTCTAAATCTTAGGTCTCGTAATCAAATTCGTGGAAAGTTACCTCTTTCTCGAAAACTAAGGCACTTCAGAGGGAGCCGTTTCTCACAATGTTTTATAACATCAGCCTCTCCCCATTACTCTTCACCAAGAAAGGTTATATGCTAATAATTATTTTGAGCAATTACCAATAGTGTCCACTGCCTTTAAATCAGGGGGCTTACCTCATCTGATACTGCAGTTGACCTTTAGCTTCTTCAACATCAGTCTGTAATAGCTTAACTTCATTGTTCTTCCTGAAATAAATTTCCGGTAAAATGAGCCATTGTAAGCATCAACCCTAACCAACCACATTCTTTCAGTCGAAGCATTCACAAGGAATAAACAGAATTGACTGTTCTCCGCATGCACAAGCTAGACCATCAGGCCAAAATATGTGCCAGTTGCTTGAAAATAATGCAGTTGATATTCATAAACAATAATCACAATATTTATTTGGAGGATGATTCCCCAGTTTGCATTCAGATGACCGTGTTTCAAATCAGGGGGCCTGGGCCAAACTTTCATAATGTTGGTACAGAATGCCCCCAGCACCCCCCACCCCCCCCCCCCCCAAAAAAAAGGTTTTGAAACATCCTGGGGAGAACCCCGAGACTTAAAAGTGCAGATATTAATGTCTCTCTTTGTAAGAATTCAAAACCAAATCTACAGGTATTCAGTTTATACAAAGATTGCTTTAGGCCATGTCACACAGGCCCTGATATTGAGAACGAGAACGAAAATGCTAACCATAAAAATGCATGCCCTCGATTGGTTGTATGAGCGTGGGCATATTCTGCGTGGAGCATTTCAACCAATCGAGGGCGTGCATTTTTATCATTATCGTTTTCGTTCTCGGGGCCTGTGTGACTTGTCCTTTACCCTGCGCTTCTAGAACAAAATCATACTTACTTGGCTATTTCATGTGTCATTCTTGAAATGTGGGATCGACTCGAAATCTGAAGCTGAGAAAGAAAGAGAGGTTAATAACGAGATGAAAAGCCATATCCAGCAAGAACAAAAATGAGATGCCGTAATGTGGATAATTTAAGCCACTGTACATGTTTGGTAATTGTCAAAGACCAGTGTTCTCACTTGGTGTTTCCCATCATAACCATAAAATAACAAACCTGTAAAAATTTGGGCTCAATTGGTCATCAAAGTTGCGAGAAAATGATGAAAGAAAAAAACACCCTTGTTGGACGAGTTTGTGTGCTTTCAGCTAGGAATAAAAGACTTCTAGCTAGTAGTCTTTTATTATTTTAGTGAGAAATTACCTCTTTCTCAAACTACGTTACTTCAGAGGGATTTGTTTCCCACAACTTTTTATGCTATTGTGCTTGTTACCGAGTCAGTTTTTAAGTTAATATTTGTTTTGAGTAATTACCAAACGTGTACCTTCCCTTTAAATACAGGATAGTTGATCTCTGCTAAAAAAACAATGGTCTTTGGTTATTATTTAACGAGGGGATAACTTTCACACAACTGGAGGTTGCGTGTTCAACATAGATGTGATTTCAAGTTAACTTGTTAAAAATTGTCTTATGGGAAAGGGCAGTCTGCATGGTCTCCTGTGGAATTGGCCTATTGTGGCAAGAACCAGTTTGGCAGGGGTACACCAATAGTAATAGGGTTAAGCTAAGTTTTTCATAAATGCCTGTAATTCTTACATCTTGCAACGTAGTCTCCAGCTTGAGTTTCTGTTGTCTTAAGTCCTGTATCTGTGACTCAAAGTTTGCCTTCATCCCTTCCTTGGCTCGTCTTGTCTCCTCCAGCGTCTTGCGTGATCTCTGCTCCTGCTTTGTGGCAAACTCAAGCTGTCTCTTCATCTCCTCCACACTGGCCAGCTCCATCTGATCAAAGACAAATCACAGAAAATGACTTGTAAGTATCGACAAGATATTCTTAATAGATGTTAAGTTTGCATCCAGGTATAAAATATTCATTTCGGTTTTAACCATATACACCCTTGTGTGTTACGATTGTATACTCGGTACTTTCCTCGAGTTCTGTGAAAAAGTCACAGGCATATTACTCGGGTGAGACCTGAGTGCGTACAGAACAGAGTGTTTGGGTCTGCGAAAATGGGACAGCGAAAATGTTACCTACAATGCGCACAGCAAAGGAACATCGCCCCTAGTTAATCCCACTCCCAAAATGGTGCAAAATTTATAGGGGTGTAGGGTGATGACACCAGGGAACAAATTCCTTGGGAAATTATTTTGTTTAGCAAGAAATAACTGCAACACCAGTCTCAGCAATGGTAACTGTATGGTTCTTTGGCTGGTACTTTTGTCAAGCAAAAGTTTTATGGTACTTTTTATGCTTAGTGCTTTACTACAGGCCTTGTGAAGTTTTGGCCCACGTGATTTAGATCAACACACCTGAATAATATGGCAAATTAATTGTCAGTGTTCCAACAAGTTTGTTTCTTTTGCTTCATTTGTTTGGACTTTTTGGCCTGTTTTTAATGTAAATTCTTTATGGATTCTGGTGTAATTTGCGCCTTCCAACGAGATGGACTAGATGGCACACAAGAAATGTATGTAATAATAACATTTTCTTCTTTTAAAACAAACCTCTCTGTTCCTCTGATCCTTTTCTACATCCCTCTCGTAATCAAGCCTGGCCCTCTTGTGAGATGTCTTCATGCTGTTCATCTCAGCTTCAAGTTTTGCGATGCGGCTCTGCGCCGACAGCAGCTCACCCTCCCGCTCACGCGTCTGCTGCTCTTTTTTATGCTTCTCTGCAAACGCACAACAAACATTTTTGGTTTAAAATCTGTATTTATGAACCATTACTCAAAAGGAATTTTGAGTAATAGTATAGGCCTAAGCCACAAGGGAATCTAAACGAGTAAATTTCAAATAGGGTTTCAAACTTAGGGTTGAATGTTTATTCAATCTTACCTATGTCTTTGGCAATGTAGTTCTTAAACTCCCCCATCATTCGAAACACTGTGGTATTGTCGTCTGGGCTGTTCATGGTGTTTATCTTGCTTCAAGTTCAAAATGGTCAAAACTAAAGTTTTTAACGAAAGCAAAAATAAAAAATCCATAAAATTTCCACTTTTCTCAAAATTTAAGATTTCAGTTATTTCATGCAGATTTGAATGCATCATGCAAAGCAATGTTGACATCACAGCTCTGTTTTTACTGTGAATAATTTGGAAAAGCTCAAATCTTCCAAATTGTTCATGTAGGAATTCAAAGAAGTATCATGAACCAAGCTTTATAAAACAAAATTTTGACGTCAAAGCATTCAACTCAACTTGTTGTGTAAACCCGGTTGAAACCGTTCATACTGCTTGCGAATGCAAAGGCGAAGCAAATGTTGACGTCACAAACTCGCAACGAATTATTCGCAGCAGTTCAACTCTATTCAACTCACTTGCGAATATCGCTGCATAAGGAATGTTGTGACGTCAAATTCACTTCAATTCAATCAGCTGACCCAGGTTGGAATCCTCCGTTGCATACAGCGTTACTCCTACTCGGATGAAGTTGCGTTAACGTAACCCTACAATTATCGCAACTAACTCATGTAACTCGGTACTTCTAGAAACTATAAGGCTCACGGGGGAGCCTTATAGTCTCTAGAAATAGTAACTCGGATGCTGCTGTCAATCACACCAATCCAATGTATGCAGTTTGTTAGTTTAAATCTTATTCTTACAAAAACAAACATCCAAACATGACAAACAACTGTCTGCCGACTCTACTTCTAGAAACATAAGGCTCCCCGTGTCCCCCTCCCCCGCTCACGGGGGAGCCTTTATTAGTTAGTTATAGGTAGAAGTATGCTGACTCTGTCTGGATATAATTAGAAAGTCAAAGATAAAAAGATAATACATTTTCTTCTTCTTCTTCTTCCTTTAAAGTGCTGCTTCATAAAATTTGAAGATTAAAGTTTTACTGTTTTATTTGAAAGCACGAAATATTTTCAAAAGACAAAACTAACAAATAAACTTCAGAGTTTGTAGAGATCACAGTCCTGAGTCCATACAGTCTGTCAGTAGTTTTCTAGCTTTTCTAACCGAACTCACAAGCTAGACACATGCTAGATACTCACTTTTACTTTTCAATGCGCCGCCATCATAAAAAAAAAACGAGTCGAATTTTGGGAAACCTTCTCCCCAGGTGTGTCGAGCAATACGAGGTTGATCGCTCTCTCGTTGAAAATATGCTTGAGGGTAAAGAAAACCATGGAAACGAGGTTGCGCTGAATGAACTGGGCTCTGAGGACGAGTTGTCTTGTTATGCACTTTTCACACAAGCAGTCGAGTTGTCTTTTCAGCGGGCGATTAGTTAGAAGAAAATCCAAGATGGCTTCTCACGCATCGAGAGCGGCTGCAGTCGCAAGAAAAGTTAAACCTATGTTGTCAAGTAATGATCCCGAGGCAGCAAGACGAAGAGTATTTCAACTTTATAAAGCCTGGTACAGAGAATTGCCAGAAACTGGTAAATAATGACAACTTTTTACCTTTTTGTCACAGATTTACTGACCTGAGTCATCTCTCACTTGTTATGTTATGTTTCTGAATCTGTATCATTTTTTTTTAATGAAACTTTACTCTATCTAGCCTAGGGCAGTAGGGGGGGTTCGTTTTGGGGTGGGGGGGGGGGAATGGTGCGCTTAGACTCAGTAACGACTGGGAAGTTGTTTAATGCAAAAACGTGCAAAACGTGCCTGCTTAGCATCTTACAGTTTCACTATCCTTACTGAATACTGCATATGTCATGATATGTTGGGCGCGATCGGTCAATCTGCGCAATCAACCGATTGCGCTGCGCTATTGACGATTGAAAGATGAATTAAGATCAATTGGTCGCGCAGCAATCGGTCGATCGCGCAACAATCGGTCGATCGCGCAACAATCGGTCGATCGCGCAATGAACATCTTTGCGCGATTGACTGATCGCGCTACGAGTATTTTTTCCCGTTATCAGCCAATCGCAGGAAAGGCTTTGCGCGATTTAACGATCAGGCAGGAATGGGTTTGCGCGATCGACCGATCGTGCAGGAATGGTTTCGCGCGTTCGACCGATCGTGCAGGTAAACCATTCCTGGGGGCGATTTCACAAAGCAATAAAATTCATTGCAAGACAAATTTTCAGTATCACCATAGTGATTTATATTGTGACGTCATACTTTTGCAACTACGATTGATTTGCAGTTACGATCAATCTTACATCTTTGTGAATTCGGCCCCTGAACATCGGCCGATCGCGCCAAACAATTCCTGCACAAACGGCCGATTGCGCAAAACCATTCCTGCACAATCGACCGATCGCGCAAAACCATTCCTGCACAATCGGCCGATCGCGCAAAACCATTCCCGCACGATCAGTTGATCGCGCATGTTCGTTGCCGAATATTGCGCGATCGACCGATTGTTGCGCGATCGACCGATTATTGCGCGATCGACCGATTGTTGTGCGATCGACCGATTGCTGTGCGACCAATAGATATTTCAATAGCGCAGCGCGATCGGTTGATCGCGCAGATTGACCGACAGCGCCCAACACATACACTGCAATCTTCGTTTGAAGATTGAAGATATTGGCTCACAACAATCATTGTAAAAAAAATTGTGCAATCTTTTAAGCAGTCACAAATAAAAAATATGCGTCTGGGACACGGACTATACACGGTTCAGTCAGGTCACGCCTATCCTCAGATACCCCAAATCTGCACATTACAAATGTTCCCGCGGGCACCTTTACCACCGCGTAACTTTTAGTTTACAATATGCAATTCTGAATTCAGTACAGTTTAGGAATTTAGTAGTTGCGATAACATAACTACCACGGCCGGAGGGTTACGTTATCGCAACTAGGAATTTAGTACCTTTTAGAATAAACACAATATGCCTAGCTGAAATGGTTGATAAAAACACTTGAAACACCCTGAAAGTTCTTTGCGTTTGTCGTCTGCCATACTTCACTAAGTCTTCAATTACAAGATCACATGATTTTTTAAATGACAACATAGGAGTACAAAAAACTGCAGAAGGTTGAATTTGACAGGTGCATTTATAGGCAAATTTCCTGATTGCTAAATGCATTTACACCAATTTCATATTTTAAATTTATTTAAGCTAGGCCAAAATCACTTCATCAAAAAAAGTTTGAGCGATTTTGAAGAGGGTAGGGTTCCCTTGGGTGGTTTGACACAGAATGACCCAATAAACAAGTTAACATCAACTTCAGTGGAACTTTCAAGGTATGCTGGTACTTTGGACAGGGGGGGCTGTGGAATCGTTGAGCTGTGATCAAGTGCTGTCCCTCTTTGCTCGACCAAATTACTTCGCAGAGACACATGACCTTACCTAAAAATTGTGCTTTATCATTTTATCAGATTGTATGCATTGACTATCTGACACAGAGACAACTCAGATTAAAGTCCTCGTGACAAAACTAGGTCATATTTCTATTTTCAGTTTGCAATGAATTATCTGTATAAAACAAATTAGTATTTGTTTTTAAAAAGGAAGATTACAATTTTCAAGTACATGTGGGATGTAATAATGGCATTTAGACCTTTGAATTTGTACTAGTTTGGAGTCAACTTAATTTTAAAGTGTCCCCCTCAGTCAAAGGCAAAGCTCTTTATATCTATGCCCTCATGATCCTGTGGCAAAACTTTTACAAATAGGTCTTTGAGAATTCAAGGCCACGCACTTCCATTTGAAAACCTCAAAGGCTACAGAAAACTTTTGAAGGGGCACCAAGGCCATGACCAGTTCAACTTGCCTTTATTCTAGGCCTGGTGTAAATACTCAATTGTATGTATGTAGAGTACCTTCAAATACTTCCAGCTGTTGATATATTGATGACTAACTGCTCATAAAAAGTTTAATTTGTATAAAAAAAAATTGGGGGGAAAGGGGGAAGGAGGAGGCGTTGGTTTTAAGAACAAAAGAGACTACCATAGTTATAGTTAGTTTGGCTAGAGTGGGGCAAAAAACCTCCCCCCCCCCCCCCCTTCTTTCTTCTTCTATGTCAGTCTGCACCAAATTGTTTGGGATTAAATTTACTTTTGATTTCCCGACCCTGTGGTTATTAATGATAACTGGGTTTTCTGTTCTGGCCCAAGTCCTCTAAAATACTTCCTTTTATTACTGGACTGTCAAAAAAAACATGAATTAAACTGTAAAAGATTGAATATTATTTGTAAACAAATAAGCCAGTTGCGCTTGTATCTTTGTTTTGAAAGAGGCTTGTAGCATTTTACTTGCTCACTCTACATGTAATAGTTTCTTTGTCTCCTCCAAACAGTGCGACAGTACCAGCTGGATCTGACTGTAAAGCAATGTCGAGATAAACTACGAGAGATGTTCATGAAAAACTCCCATGTTAAAGATCCTAGGGCAATAGAACTATTAGTCATCAAGGTATGTACAATAACACAGACATTGGATGCACTTTATGGATACAGAATGCCCAGACATGAATGGTACATGGATGCCAGAATAAAGTCTCGTACATTTTGCTTCTTTGTAAAGTTTTTATCCTCCAACCAGGAAACAATGATCCACGTGTGATACAACATGTGTATAAAACATAATGAGTGTTTAAAATTTGTATAATGGTGAGAGTGTGTTCATTTGAGATTGTGCGCCGAACAGGTCGCCACCCACACTTTTTTTGTCTCTGATTTCTGCACCTTTTTTGGCTCTCCACAACCAGGTGATCCAGTTTATTCACTCTTTCAAAACATCTCTCAAAACACACCTTGTTGATAGATCCGTTCTTTTGTATTTAATCTGTTCTTTGTGATATTTGTTTGAGTTTCTTTGTAATAGCGCCCTGAGCACTTTTGTGGATATGTTCGCCCTATAAAACTTTGTTATTATTATTATGTTTTCGCTGTACACATTGTACATTTACTTTTTATGTGTGTAGTTATTTATTTAATTATTTTGTTATTAATTTTAGTTCCTAATTTCAATAATTTGTTTTTATTTTCTAATTAAAATATTTCAGTTATTTTCGTTTTTCCCCTTTCCTCTAACTGGCATTTCATCTGCTCTTGGTTTGGACTATAAACAAATAAGAAAATGAAACATATCCAGAAATATCCGATATTAATCCCATTTTTGAATCTTTGCAGGGTAAGATGGAACTTGAAGAGACAATCCAAGTGTGGAAGCAGCGGACCCACGTCATGAGATACTTCCAGGAATCAGAGAAACCGCCCAAAACCGACTTCTTGTCTAAATTCTACGAGGGTTCAGATTAACGATGATGAAGCCTTGTGCAGAACACTTTGGTCAGGATCTTTAACTCTTGAACTTTTTATGGCATCGGGACCGAGAACGATTACTGAATCCATCTGAAACCCATTAGTGTAAAAAGTACATCAACACCAAAAACTGTTTAGCCCTTCAGAGACCATTTATTTATAATATCAAGTAATAATCCACAAGGGAAACTTACTGGGTAAATTGTAATAATTTGGGACTATTAACAAAGGAAAGTTGACTAGGGCGGGACTTGAACCTGCAACCTCTGGAGTAATGTGCTGGCACTCTACTAACTGAGCTATCTCGCTCTAATGTTGGCAGTCTCCGTTTTGTTTGGGGTGCTATTTTAGAAGCCATTCAACTTGCAACTGCCAGAGAACACATCCAAGTTTACTTAGGGCCATGACACACAAGGCAAGTTACAGGCAACCAGTTCCAGGCAAACTCCAAGAAGAAAAGCCATTCACATTTCAATGTTGACCTATTTTTCTTTTGGAAGTAAGCCATTGTTGTTCGAAAAATAGCTCATATACTACAAAAGTGTTTGGGTGCCTCCAAGTTTCCTGGGATGGGTTTCACAAAGAGTTAGGATGGTCTTATCTCAAGTTGGAACCAGTTACTCGTCCTAACTTAGGACTATCCATGCAATTTGTATATCTCCTAGGACTAGTCCTAACTCTTTGTGAAATCGACCCCTGTAAAAGTTGCCTTGTGTGAAATGGCCGTACATTCAACCTGGGAAGCATCAGTAGAGGGGTTACAAGGAACAACTCACCTGTTGCTGATATGGGCCCAATTTCATAAAGCCTGTACATGTATTAGCACAACAAATTGCTAAGCACAGAAAAGATACTAGCCAAAATTACAACATAACATTTACACTGTTGTGACTGGTGCCCCAATCTATTTTTGCTCAGTAAAGAAAATCGTCAAGCAGTATTTTCTGCTAAACAGCTTTATGAAATTGGGCCAAGGTCTTTTTAGGGTTAATAAGATTAGTGTAACCTTCTGCCATGTTTATAGTTTGGTTTGCGGTGCAGAATTTGGAAACCAGGGACGCATTCTGGAGTTATCGGGATCAAAATGGATTGTGTACACTATGTAGCTGAAACTATCAATGTGTGTGAATAAGAAGCTGTGTACAATCCTGGAATTGCATCGTTTGAGCGGGCAAGGCCATTTTCCTAAATGAAAAGGACACTAACATTGAAGACATTTTAAGTTTATTGAAAACTTTTGAAGGGGCACAAAGGCCAAGACCAGGGTCCAATTTCATCGAGCGTAACCAAACAATGCTTACCAGAATGAGGGTACCAGTCAGATTACCATCCAACTTGTACCATTTGCCACTAGTATTCTGCTCAATTTTGCTAAGCAGAAAATTGTAAGGCACTCCTTTCTGCTTAGTAGCTCTTTAAAATTGGACCCAGGGCAATAATTGTTTGAAGTTCTCCTTTTTGTGACTTAAGTGAGAGTTAGTTTTGCATGAAAGAAAAAACCAATGTTTGATTCTGAATGGAAAAGTTTAGTATTAAATTGTACAGATTGAATAATAAAGTATTATTGTTGAAACAACTAACCAATGTTGTAGGAGTAATATGTTGTATTGTGATTACTTTGGAAGAGCTGATACAAAAACTTTTTCTAGATGTTGACTTGTACTCGGTACGACTGTGGTTAATTCTCCGAGCGCAACTCGAGAATATGTGAGGCTCAAGGTTTGAAGACTTTATTTTTGGCATCATGTGTCCCATGACCAAGTTTGTAAAGCACACAATGAGTATTTGACCCATATGATTTATTGTTTTTGTGATATCTTTCTGTTTTTGATAATTACTCCAAAAACTAATGACCTTATACAAAACAATTATGCCCATCTGAAAAAGAAAACCAGTCAAAATAGTCGAAACGTTGAGACCAGTTCAGAACTGACTCCGCAGCAGTACAGTTATTACGATCCTATAAGCTAAGTAGTAGTCCAGTCTAATTTCTATACCATCCGCCCTGGTAATAGTTATAAATAACAGGACAGTTCTTTTCAGAACTGAGAAGTCTCCCGAACCTCCGATTATCTACTCCACGGCAGTAGAATAAAGCAAGACAGTTCCCTAAGAACAACTCTACCTGGCAAGTAGATACACACATGGTGTTACCGCAAACCAAATATATATTGATACCCCACCATGCAATGCCTCAAATCCTATAAACATACAACTTGTACCGATTCTGACTGATTTCCAGCTTGATTTTGCTTAGCAAAAAGTTATGAACTTGTCCTTGGATGCTGTTTAGAGTCAAATAAATACTTAGAAACAATGAGCATTTGATATGTACCAGCTTTTTATTGTCTACAAATGCCTACAAAGTAAAAAATACACATGCCTATCAATTAAAGCATATAACTCCTTATGTATACAGATAAACCAAAGTTTGTTTTAATATTATTAAACATATTCAAAAGAAATGTGTACACATAAATATTTCTATAATACAAAGTTAAATACATAAAAGTATATCATACCACACACAATAGTGTACTGCACAAAAGAAGGGGCTCGGAGGTAAAATTAAAGTTTGCGATGAAATCATTTTCTAATAGATTTAGAGTTCTTGTAAAAATGGTAAAAACTTTCTTAAGTCTCTTACCTCGCTTTATAATGGTATGCAATTACATTTTATTGATCCCCTTTCAGTGCAAAATTTCAAACATTTAATCTACGAATAGCAAAAACAAATAGGTCTGTCACTGTACAATCCAAAGAGGAATTCAATCCTATTAGAATGGAAAATTGTCAAAATTCAGGAATGAATCGCAAATTCAGGAATGAATCGCAAATTCCTTGTAGCACAATGTACAGACAATAATATATTTGAAATGTGATGTCATCTGTCATAAACAAATCACACATAAAGGGTATCAAACACTGTGGCATTTTAAATAATTTAACATGAGGTTAGAGACTTGTAATTTTTTCCCAATTTTCCAGAAGGACCCAATCTATTGGAAAATGAGTGGATCACAAAACTCAATTTGACCTCGAATTCCCTCTTAGAAATGAAAAAAAAAACAAGAAGAGAACAGTGTTGTAGCCACGGTGGGCGGTGCTGGGCGGGCCTGCCCAGGACTCACAATTTTTGCCCAGCACTCTGAGAAAAATACATCATGCCGCCCAGCACAGATTTCAAATATTGTCCACTTTGCATTGGTCTGAGACACAGCTAATGATAAGGAGTGAGAAAGAACACAATCTAAAGACCATTTAACTTATTGCATGGCCCCATAACACAAACAGTTTGGGAACATGGCCCCACTTCAGCAATAATGGCCCCATAATTAAACATGGATAATTTTGTTGATCCCCTTGCCCTCAGTACACTTTCAACAAAATTTGATTTACGGCCCACCACTAAAATTGATCTAGCTACACCCCTGGAAGAGAAAACTGTAGACCAGAGACAAATATAATTGGGTGTGAAGAGGACGGACCTGGGGTCCTAATTTTTAAGACTAGTCCCAGGAGTTTTGAAAAAACTTAAGGCTAGTAACTCGTCCTAACTCGAGATAAGACTAGTCTTAACTCTTTGTGAAATCCACCCCTGGAACTTTATAACTGGAGTGCAGGGACATTGTCATTTTGCAAAGGGCACTCCTTCGTTCCGCTTGGAGACCTTCACATAATAGACACACTGGTACATGCATTTAGATACAAAACAACGGAAGTACAGTGTAGCTTGAATCTGAATAGCCGACTAGTAATAGGTACAGCCTTTTGTATGGACCCAGTAGATGTAGAAGTAATGCCATAAACATTTGAATAGCCATTTTTTGCATGCGGTTGCAAACTACATTTCAAGCGTCAGTGAGCAGTGTTCAACTAGGCATGATTGATATTCATCCTACTTAGGTTTGATTTTATTTTTGTTTGCCCTTGTGAAAAAAAATCAGGAAAATAATGTGATTAAAAAAGGAAAGTAGCCTGAAAAGCCCACAACATGAAGGTCAGCCCTTGTACTTAATAAAACGTTCCTTTTTTCCAAGGGGCAAACATCATGCCTTTACGATTCTGATAAGTTAACTTACATGAATTGTTTATATGGCAAATCCTTTTTCTGAGTACAAATGAAATTATGTTCGACAGTGAACAATTTCCCTTTCATAGCAGAGCAAAAAACTACACAAAATGTATCTGTCTCAACTCAAAAATCACCAATTTTGCTACTCAATGTTAGCATTCAGTATGCATTAAACTAGGTCAGTGTAAGTATTTTGCTATGCAAAATCGTTCCCTGTTAGACCATTATAGCAAATGGATTCCTTTCCTTTGTTTTCATTTCATGTTTTGACGAACGATCAACTTTTTTTGGAGGGGGGGGGGGGTCTCCTGATGGGCACTAAAAAACAAATGGTTATTTTTATACTTTTTTTTAAATATAAATACAGACACACATTACAAATATTTGTTGATGATAAAGTGATTAAGGGGCCTCAAAAACAAATGGCAAGACCTAATGTTGAAGACGAGCCAAAATGTTCTGTTCAGTTGGTGATCTAAAATGTGCCTTTTTTCCCCCTTTTTAAAAAAAGAAAATACCCCAAAAAACTTGCATGTAATAGAGAATGATGCAGCCCTCGAAATGACACACCGCACCTACAGCAATTGCCATAGTGCCCTGTGTTTTGCTGTAATGCCCTTTGCAAAGTTCCAACACAAGTTTACATTGTCGTATATTATAGCATTGCCCCTTACCAGAGGCAAATGGCTCTGCCCCCTTCAACAACAAAATTCAAGGCTGAATGATTAATGGGTGAGAATTACAAAACTTTATACCCAAAATAGTCTTTTTCATCCTTCTTTATGATATCGTCATTGATCTTAAAGGCAGTGGACACTATTGGTAATTGTCAAAGACTAGCCTTCACAGTTGGTGTATCTCAATATTATATGCATAAAATAACAAACCCGTGAAAACTTGAGCTCAATCGGTCATCGAACTTGCAAGATAATAATGAAAGAAAAAACACCCTTGTCACGCGAAGTTGTGTGCGTTTAGATGGTTGATTTCGAGACATCAAGTTCTAAATCTGAGGTCCCAAAATCAAATTCGTAGAAAATTACTTCTTTCTCGAAAACTGTGGCACTTCAGAGGGTGCCGTTTCTCACAATGTTTTATAACATCAACCTATCCCCATTACTCGTCACCGAGAAAGGTTTCATGCTAATAATTGTTTTGAGTAATTACCAATAGTGTACACTGCCTTTAATAAATGAAATTTAAAAAAAAAATGCCAGAGTCCTCATAAAGGTCTCTGAACTTGGCTCTGTAAGGTCAGAAATTCAAGTAGCTTGATACAGATTTATCTTTAACTACAATTGTACTTGAACTACTTGAACTTCAAATCAATGATGATGTTACCTTAAATCATAGTCATCACAAACTTTGTAAGTCCAAAGCTAGATAAGTTGTCCTAATCAAAAAGTATGAACTGTACCTTTCAAAGACCTTATCAGGTTTGATTCTATTTTTATAAGTTAACACAATACAATCAGCCTTTGAGAAAACATCTACTAGGGGTGGAATGTCAGGCCATTAACTATTTTTAACACAATACAATCAGTTGAAGTTACAAGAGGGGCTCCAATGTCAAATCCACTTTTGTTATAAATGCACTAACTTTCTGATAGATTTTCCTTCACAGTTGGTGTATCTCAACATATGCATAAAATAACAAACCTGTGAAAGTTTGAGCTAAATTGGTCGTCGAAGTTGCGAAATAATAATGAAAGAAAAAACACCCTTGTCACACGAAGTTGTGTGCTTTCAATTCGTTGAAAATTACTTCTTTTCTCGAAAACTACATCACTTCAGAGGGAGTGGTTTCTTACAATGTTTTATATACTATCAACAGCTCCCCAATACTCATTACCAAGTAAGGTTTTATGCTGCTGAGATGCATCTTCCCCAATTTGCGTAGTTAATCTTTTCCGCTATTGGATAAGCTACTGAATATTTGACTGGTAATAAATACATATATTATTGAGCTCATACAACTACATGTGGTTAAAAAAATATATATATATTTTATACCTAAAGTATTTCCATTTGCAACATCCTCGGTATGGGAGAAATTGAATAGATTTGACTTTGTGCATTTTTACTGAAAACCGTCTGTAACACAACCCTTGGCATTGGTCTGGACCATTTTTAGTTGTAAAGGGTGCAGCTTGTACCTACAATCACACAGACTCCCTTCCATTGTTCTCTACCATTTTTAGTGATTAAATTTGCAGCGTTGATGCAAATTCTGTGAATCTTCTTATACGCACGTATTAAGCCTGAGACAACATTGCGAATGTTCAAAGACCAGTGTCTGCACTTTAGGTGACCCAACATAATACATAAAATATCAGACCTGTGAAAACCCCCCTTGATAACTAGGTTTTTCACATCAGGTTTTGAACTCCCAAAATCAAAACTAACGCCATTAATATTGTTTTACTTTCTCAAAAACTGTAGCATTTCAAATAAAACTATTTCAGAGGAAGTTTTCCACTACTCTATGGCCATTTGCACACCATGTCAGTTATGTGAAAAACTGTGCACATACATAATTCCAATCTTACCAATGTTGTGCGCACTGTTTTATCATTTCAAATTACCCTTGATATGGAAGCTTCTTCACAGTTTAAAGATAAAGATTAGCTAAGCAACAGAAGCAAAGGGGTTCGGAAAAAGGAAATAAAACACCTTCATAAAAAAGCTCGAAAGATTGTCTACGTCTTGTCTTACACTTTCCAACAATAAAAAATTTGCACCTCTAGTTCTATTAAAAATATTCTACACTACCACCACTATATAAATTCAATACCCTCATATTTTAAATCAGCAAATTTTCTATCCGCGACAAGAATCTTTCCATAAATATCAAAAGCAGTAATATACGTTGCTATACTTCCACGGTCCTCCTCAGTTTTAAGTGCTACTATAACCGTATCTTTAGTACCCGGGATGAACTTAAAGGATGAATAGCCGCGAATATTATTCAAGACACCGATTTTATTGACGTGGACCTCCTTGAAGTTGTCGTCGCAGGTTATCAGGAGGTTAGTGGCTCTGTGTTCGTCGTCCGCCTCGGTGTAACGCTCTTTGCTCGCTCGACGGGGGAGGAAAAACCAACGCTTGTGGATGTCACTCCACACCCCAGATTCGTGGATCATGTAGCCTGAAAGTGTCAATACAAGAAGGACAGGAAGTAAGGAAGAGATTCAATAAATAGTCTCAGAATTGTACTGGTACATGTTCCTATATTAGTTAGAGCATTTTCCACTTCCGCATGTTATGCTGGTATATGTCAATCCACGATAATAATGCAGGCCTATAACCCGTTTTTGAAAGGTCAAGAGAACAAAACTTCATACATTTAGGCTTAACAGTACAAATAAAACTATCAAAATTTCACTGATTTTTTTTTAAATTTTTTAAATAAAATAAAAGACACTTCAAATTTTAAGGAGCGCTTTTTTTCGCCCTCCTTGTATAAGGAGTGCAGAAGACAGCAATTAGACTTGCACAAATGAAGGTCTTGTGTTCTATTTTTTGTCTTGTAAAGTGCATGACACAAAATACAAAGGTGCCCAAGGCCTGTGTAACACGGTAGGACCTACAGAACACTTGAGACTAATGAACACTGCTGCCCGGAGCCTATGGAATAATGGTACCTAGTGCCTATGTTGGGCCTACAAAGCATAGGGCAGCCAACCAACCAAACACAGTAGGACCTACAGAACACAGGTGCCTAGGGCCTACTGCACACTGGTACTCAGAGTCAATGGAAAACTGGTGCCTAGAGCTTATGGAACACTGGTGTCTGGGGCCTACAGAACACTGGGGACCAATAGAACACTGGTGCATGGGGGCCTACTGAACACTAGTGCCTGGGGGCCAACAGAACACTGGCGCATGGGGGCCAACAGAGCACTGGTGCCTGGGGGCCAACAGAACACTGGTGCCTGGGGACCAACAGAACACTGGTGCCTGGGGACCAAAAGAACACTGGTGCCTGGGGCCAACAGAACACTACTGCCTGGGGGCCTACTGAACACTGGTGCTTGGTTGGGGACCAACAGAACACTGGTGCCTGGTGGCCAACAGAACACTGGTGCCTGGTGGCCAACAGAACACTGGTGCCTGGGGGCCTACTGAACACTGGTGCCTGGGGACCAACAGAACACTGGTGCCTGGGGGCCAACAGAACACTGGTGCCTGGGGGCCAACAGAACACTGGTGCCTGGGGCATACTGAACACTAGTGCACAGAGCCTATGGGGCACTGGAACCTAGTGCCCATGTTGGGCTACAGAGCACAGTGCATAGGGTAGCCTATCGACTGAACACTGGTGCCTAGGACCTAGTGAACACTAAACCAGAGCCTACAGAACACTGGTGCTTAGTGCACATGTTGGGCCTACATAGGTCAGCCAACAGAACACTGACCAGAGCCTATGGCCCATGTATCACCCGTCACCAGCCTTCGACCAATCAAGATGCTTTTTTTTATGATCCTTAAGGTTTTTAGTAAATGCTACCTAAGCCCGGTTCATACTTCCTGCGAATGCGAATGCTAAGCGAATCTTGACGCCACAAATTCGCAACAAATAATTCGCAGCAGTTCAACTCTGCTACTACATGTACTCATTTGCAAATATCGCTGCGAAAGGAGGGTTATGACGTCAAATTCACATCAAATTCGCTTCGCATCCGCATGAAGTATGAACCTGGCTTCAGTATTATTTGTTCTCAAACAATCCCATTCTCTCACCTGGCCATGGTACACCTGCAGCATCTCTCATGGCGTTGTACTTCTTGACCCAGCTCAAGTGGGCAACACCACCCTGGAAGCTGATCAATTTCACCCATTGGGGGTTCAGGTTGACAAGTTCCCCATCTGTCGTCGTCCATTCCTTACCAAGTCCGCCTACAAACAATTTCTGGTCCTTCACTGCCATCCATTCACCTTTAAACCCTGTCAAAAATTTTAAAAGACAAGCGGTTGAAAATTTCCATTGAATCTTTATTAAAAAGCCAAGCAAAACAAAACCATGATTCCTTACCAAAATGAGGTTACCAGACAAAATAAAAGTTCACATCCTGCTCATTTTTGCTTTGGAATGATGTTAAACATCACCGTCTGCTTATAAATAAAAGCAGCTCTATAATTATAAGAATTGTGCCCTGGTACATTTGCAGGGTACTTTAGGGGATTTTTGTGTGTTTTGGTGCATAACAAGTTGTTTTTCTGCAATCATGTACAACAGAATATAACAATAATAATAAATAATAATTTATTATTATTTATGAATAATAAAGTAACATTTAATAAACTTAAGTTTTCTCTCACACTTGCATTTAGTGCTCAACTCCTGCGAAACATTGGCTTTGAAAACAGCATTCGCAGGAACATGAAGTATGCACCAGGGTAGACCCAGTAACTGGGGCGCTGTACTCCTTTTAAAACAATTTTTGACTTCAAATTGTTTTAAAAGGAGTACAGCGCCCCAGTTACTGGGTCTAGCACCAGGGATTTTTAGTTGTTGTGACCAAAACGAAACAGATACCTTCCACGGCATTATAAATAAAAAAGATCTCGGTTTTGGTCAATCAGTCATTATGAAAACAAACTGGCTCCTCCTAGAACTACGAGGTTTGTTGAGCTATTGTCTTTGAAAGCCGAACAAACCTCATAGTTCTAGGAAATAGGAGTACAAAGTGGCGGTCAGACTCAGAGTCTGATCAGCATTCTTCCCAAAAATATTCCTTTTGTTGGCCCTCCTGTAGTTGCGATAACGTAGCCCTCCTTGCAGCCGTAGGGAGGAGGGTTCCGTTATCGCAACTAGCCCTCCCGAGTACTCACCCTTTGTAATTTTTCCATTTCCATCAGAGAGAATTAACCATGGCACCACGGTATCACCAATTACTTCGTAGACGACACCCGTACGATCATCCACTGAATACAGCTTCCCGTTGAACGTCACCAACTCGGACAACTCCATCCCCCTACCTCCCTGAGATAGTTGTGACTTCAACACCGCAGGTTCGCTGTCGAGTGTTATACTAACATGATCGTAGTAATTGTTTATGGTGAGATATCCTTTCAAGAAATAACCAATCCATGTATTATCTTTCGTCGTCGATTTTGAACTCTGATCCAAATCTGAAATTAGTCCGATGCGAAAACGCTTACCGTCTAATGTTCTCTCAGGATTGGTAATTGGGTAAGTTCTATTGTACGCAGCACTTGACATGGCGAATGTTCCATCTATGTCCTCTGTAATAAGCAGTCCACTAGCACTACCATGTTTAGAACTTGGGAGGAGTAGAAATACAAGAACTAGTATCAAAAACATTACTACACCTATGACGACCTTTGGTTTGCCCCGCAGTACACCGACACAAGGCCAGGGTGAGCTGGTCCGGTTCCCCCTCGATGAAACAGACGTCAAAAGATTGGAGGAAGGGGATCGAGCAGTGTCTGTCGATTTCGCGATCCAGCCAACGTTTGACATTTTCTCTCCTCGGATGATTTCTTTTTCGGTCTCGTATGTAAATATGATGGCTACCCGCAACTTTCAAGCCAAATTAATGACCTGAAATTTCTTCACGGTTCAAGGGTCGAACACCAGCGCGGTGATTTCTAAAAATAAAACAAAACTTAGAAATTTATGACAGGGACACGGCGGAGCATGACGATTGCAGCTATCTTCCCGGAAAGAGAATCGTTGCCGCAGCGCCGCCACGTCGCCCAATCTTTCGTACCCGGTAACAGCGGTTTCTGGGTGCCAGACTAGACTGTTATATATTTGTAGAAGTCAATTATTTAGATTTTCAGTGGTCCCCGCTATTCTAGTGACATATTTAGAAGAAAACCAGCGATTATAAATTAATCGATTAAATAAATTGGTACTTTGAGGGCGCTGTGCATAAAATTTAAAATGTAAGAAGTTTGTTCAATGCCGAATACACGTGTCACTGCCAATAAATCTACATGCCAGAGTTTGTTCTTTAGACAGAGTATTTTGGTACAAAATATAGGGTCTAACACACGAGATTCACTTTTTGTGCCCTGGTTGTCTGGTCTGTAGGCTGATGCTGCGCACACAACGAAAGGCTGCACAAGAAGGATGAAGGAGAAACATGCCGTTGTTGTACCACCATGCTCAGCAAAAATCTGCAAAAATCTGCAAAAATCTGCATAAAGACTTTTTGCTTAGCAAAGTGGTTTAACCACCTAAAAACCACATGTAGCCAAGGCTATGATTTTGTCTGTGAGTGGTTCTCTTATGTTCCACAATTCCTTCTAATTTTTATCAGGGAGACGGCAAACAAATGGACATATTCCGCGTATAATGATAGAGCGCCAGCAGGCCCGTTAAATCTGGAAGTGGTTCACATCCCTCTCTAGTCATTTTTCTCTCTTCAACCCCAAATCAAATTTGTAAAGATATAATTATTTCATGACCCAACACAAAAATAATTGCCGGATACAAGGAAGAGTAGTAGCCTTGCTCAAGGCAGTCGCATTATTCGCTCCGAAAAGACCCCGCTGTAAACCCACCCGTATACCATGTGCATGGTGTGTGCGATCACACCGCATGACCCACCCGTATACACACTTTCACATCGTACGAATACTGTTCACACAAGTCATCGCACTCGTACCACTAACCGCATGCGGAGGCCGTCAGGCCGACAGCCTTGTCGGGTCTGTATCTTCTGGGTTTAATGTGTTGTATTGAAAAAATTCCACTAGTGGAACAAATTGGGGGGGGGGCTCTCGGATATGCTAGTATGCAGCTCATGAATATGTATATCTTTCGTCAGACCTATCAGACAACACAGGATGTGAGGCAAATGAATTATTCATTTTGATGTCCAATCACGCACTTCCCTTATCATGACCTTTGGACCCTATCATGCGTCCGTGGTGGTGGTGTGTGATGTAAACATGTCGTCTTTCGCGGGCATTATGGTAATGAGCTGACCGTGGGAACTCTTCGCTTATTATAGTAATGAGGTCAGTGGCTTCAACACAGACCCTACAAGGCTGTCGGCCTGACGGCCTCCGCATGCGGATAGTGTACGGGGGCATCGTGTCGTGCGATGTTACGCACAGTGAATACGGGTGGGTTTTTATACAGCGGCGGTCTTTTTTCGGAGTGAATAATTCGACTGCTTTGAGCAAGGCTAAAGGAAGAATTCAGTTTGTCCTGTTTGTAGTTCAAAGTTTTATTCTAGAAAGCACGCAATCGAAAACTTAAATTCACTTTTTTGTTATTTTGAATGTCAAAATAGTCAGCCTTAGCACAAGTCAATCACAGATATCGGGTGAGAAATTGATGCTAACAAAAAGTTGGATGTTTCTACTGAAAAGTAAAAAGGCAAACAAAACAACATCAAGTGCCCAGAAGCTGATACAAACTCGCAGATTAAGGTTTGTATATAAACTCAAATTCTTTTAAATAATGACCTTTTGGAGTAATGTAACTTATCAATTGTGTAAGTTACTATGAGCAGTTTCCACAATCTTTGGGTTCTGGTGCTTCAAATATTTATATTATTATTTGTTGGGGGACTTGGGGTTGTTGTGGAGCCTACAGGCCACTGTCTGTTTCAGTGTATTTTTCTGGGGTAACTATAGCAACAATTCCAAGAGGCCGACCTCGACCTGCCAAAATTGTTAAAGAAATCTAAACCTTAGTTATCCGTACATTTGATTGGTTTTCAAGAGGATGGGAGATTTTGAAGACTTTTGAAAATAAGTTAGCATGCAGGCTAGAGTTTGGTGTGTAGCGGGCGCGCGGTGTGTGGCGCAGAATCTAACTAGCGCCCTCTTTTGTTTATTATTTTTTTGTAAAGCTTCCCTGGTAATCAGCAGCCTCTTTGAATTAATTTGAAAGTAAGTGCAGAAGTGGTACACAACTGCCGACTACCAGTGTGAATCTAGCGTGCGACGGATTGTGCAGCCTGAATGTAATGGAACCTGCCTAAAAAATACTTTATTTCATTTATAAACAAAAGAACTAATCAAATAAAAATGCCTGGGACAGACGAAGATGATAGGAAGAGTAAGTAGTGCTATAATCGTTAACAATAGTGTTGTAAATAAGAGGTAATTACATCGATTTTAGCCGAATTAAACGCCGATATGAACGTTTGTCTGATTTTCCGTGGTGACCGACTCGCCCGGCAGCCCGGTCAACTCGGCACAGGTCGAGTCATCTCGGTCCCAAGTCTCTTTTAATAGTCTCAAGTCATCTCAATCCCAACCAAGTACAAGTCATCTCGATCCCATTTCATTTTTATTCTGTTTGTGTTTGCATGGAGCAATTATAAACTACAAAACTAGTGTTTGCCAACATTGTCTGAATGGATGTCGGACACTTCGTACCCAGGTCTAGGACACTTCGTACCTTGCCTTCGGGACACTTCGTACCTAGCCTTCGGGACACTTCGTACCGTACGTAACCAAATTTGTCACCGTGGGCAGGGTACATAACCACAATTGTCACTGTGGGCGGGTGCCTAGTTACCATCGGCTGCGTACCTTCAGTAATGTGTATTTCCTTAATAAGTTAATGCTTGTTGAGATACAAAATATATACTTAATAAATTGTCATTTTGTTTAATTAGGCCTACATAAACAATAATAAATGTCCTTTTTAATTTGAAATGTTATTATTTGTAATAATTTAATGTCCACCAAGGGCAACATCTTCTACCAATATTGTTTATAAATATTTTAAATGTATCTTTATTTTGTAAACCCGATTTTTATGTTTTCATTTTCTCGCAGGTAAATGTTACATTGAATACGTTTCCTTATTTAATTTGGTCCTGATACTTCACGACAGCAACGATGGCAATTGTCATTGCCCCTAACAATGGCCGCAATGCCCTTCAAAAACCCAATTTGTCGCGGCAATGTTTGCAGTGCCCTTTTCTCATCATTGCCGCCGTGCCCTTCCTACCGAATTTTTTTTATATTTAACGATATCCAAGTTCAAAAATAAGCCAGAAAGTCTGATGTCTGTGTAAATTTCAGGCAAAGAAATAGCAGCCAATTTCACGCACGTATCGCACAGCAGCAGATTTCAAGCCCGCTAGTTTTGTTGTTTGCGTGCGACAAAAAAATACAAGAAACATTGAATGCTAGAGGGCGTTTCGGAACAATGCCATAGCGTGAGATAAAACGCCCTCTGTTGGTAAAATTACGCGAACCAGCAGCACACGCCTTGAGACAACGACTTGAAGTGTCTGCACATGCTCCTCCACGATGCATGCATACATGTACATAGTACATGTAACATACATCATGCATAGCATAGCATAGTCGTCGCGCACCGCATGGATATGTACATGTATTCATTCTGTCAACATCGTGTCAAAATGGAGCAGTCATGTGGGAATTTTAGCGTCTCTACAAAAACCTACACAACGTGCATGACCAATAGTAGCCGTATGAATAAAAATATTATTTTATTGTGTATTGTAAGATTTGTTCTTTGTTTTGTTTAGTTAGATGAATGCTTTCTTTTTCTGTGGGTTAGTTGTTAGTGCATATCATTGGGTATATGAGGCAATTGATTGAAGTGGAAAAGTTGGAAGAACTGTTTTTACTGGCACCTCAAATTTTTTTTCAAAATTCCGGCGTGCCCTTCGCAACTTTTTAGGATTGCCTTGATGCCCTGTGAAATTTTTGAACATTGCCTTGCTGCCCTAAATTTTTACAAAAAGTCAAGGCAAAACTGCCTTGCCCCGTAGAAGCTGAAGTATCAGGGCTGTAAGTGACCCAGTAAAAACGACTCAGAAATCCAGAAACGGTGCAGAAATTCCAAATTAGTACGAGGTTCAAAGTGTGTTGTATTTTAAGACGGCACTAAGTGTCTTGTGAGAAGGTACTAACCCAAGGTCACTTTGTACCTTGCAAAAGGTATGAAGTGTCCAGGGTGCAAAGTGGCAAAGATACAAATTTCTTCAGCAAATTTCTTCAGCAAACTCTGAGTTGTCCAGCCATCGACCTAGCGCACACACAATATTTAGCATTTGACACAGAACCACCAACATCGTTAACACATACCGTACAGGGTGAAATCCTATATGGTGGCCTTAACAGCACGCGGTTAGCAGAAAATGGCTGTGCTCGGCGCAAAGCATAGACATTTGTTACTGGATCAACTCATCAGGTCTTATCTAAATGGATTTTGGGGTTCTTTTGTTTAGGTACAGAGCGGAGGAGAAGAAGTCGAAGCAGAGAGAGGCGCAGCAGGAGTCGGAGTCGTAGTAGAGAAAGAAGAAGGCGCAGCAGGAGCAAGAGTCGAGACCGTGACAGGAAGAACAGACGCCAACCAAGGTAGGTTTTTAATGTCTTGATTGGTCAAAGGTCTCGGGTAGGTAGGCTGCCTCTGAATAAGTCATTTGCGAGTTAAATTTGAAAAATGTCTGGTTACAATGACTTGCTTAGTAACAATGGACCCTTAATTTGAATTCCTCAGACTATCGCTACGCCACATGATAAGGGGCAAGCTTTTGTATAGCAACTTCCATGATGAGCAAACCCTGGTACCATTGTGCTAACAGATTCATTCAGAATTGTGTATTGGTGTTCACCGTCTTTTCCGATATTCTGAGAAATTCACATGTAAGCAGTGCATCGTAACTTAGCGAGTCATTGTACCAGACATTATTCAAATCCAACTCGCTATTGGCTTACTGAGGGCTGCGGCTACGGATCTGACTGTTGCTTTGGGTGTTGCTAGGGATGTGCTTCAATGTATGATGACGCGGCAACTTATCCGTAGCTGCCAACTTGGGCATGGCCTTTAGTAAACAAATATTTAAATTAATGGGTCTTGGCTTGGTTCCTTTTCAAAAGTTTCTCTTAGTCTTTATAAGATCTTGAGGTGGAAGTTCCTTTTGCAAAATGAAAATAGCCTCGCCCTCGTTAAGGGCAGTGGACACTATTGGTAATTACTCAAAATATTTATTAGTATAAAACCTTTCTTGAGCTATTTGATAGTATAAAACATTGTGAGAAACTGCTCCCTCTTAAGTAATATAGTTTTTGAGATTTAGAATTTGAGGTCTCAAAATCAAGCATATGAAAGCACACACTTCGTGTGACGGGTTATTTTTCTTTCACTATCATTTCGCAACTTTGACGACTGATTCAGCTCACATTTTCACAGGTTTGTTATTTTATACATATGTTAAAATACACCAAGTGAAAAGACTGGTCTTTGACTATTACCAATAGTGTCCAGTGTCTTTAAAGATGAAATTCCAGGCCTGTTACTAAAAGTAAAGGCCAATGGAAATCTTTACACGCAATAAAAACATACACAGAACTGTGTCCTACAACTTTGTAGACCTCAGCGATTACTATAAACTGTGTCACACGTCAAAATTTCTATCGCACAACTGACTATAAACCGACCTTAACACTAACGGTGTGTCCGCCCAATAGATGGAGCAATTTTCGCGTTTATTCAAATGTTTTGGGGACCACTTTGGTCCCAGGTTAGTAGATACCAAGTAGGTACCGATACATTGCTTTAGTGTGAAGGAAACAAACTTACACACTTTAATAGGTTTAAATATTAAAAAACGTATGAGACTTGCAAAAGTCTTCAGAAAACTGTTGACACTAAGTTCATAGTGCACAAGCAATGGAGTAACACATGCACCCAGTGCTTTTTATGATTCTGTGTGGCAGTCTGAGGGTTCATTGACTGTTCCCTGAAACCAATGTCTTACCATTCCTTTGTTCAACCCCAAATAATTTAAAATTTACCCAGTCAGTCTCCGGTTTGGTTTACTATTTGATATTATTCCTATAAATGCTAAGCCTAATTTTCATTTTGTGTTCTCAGTCGATCACCACCACCACAAAGACGTCGACGCAAGCCTTACAAGTACTGGGATGTTCCTCCAGTGGGCTTTGAGAACATCACTCCTCAGCAGTACAAGAAAATGCAAGGATGTAAGATTTTCTTCGCTTGTTTGGATAAAAAGGAAATTTGATTCAAGTTGTTTGTCGTTCACCCATGTTTGATGCTTTAAGATGTTAAAAAATGTTGTTATTGACCTCCGTCCTGTTCAGCTTATCAGACAGTCTTTCTGAATCGAGATGTTATCTGTTTTGCCCCCTCAGGTCCAGATACTTCTACACCTGCTGTACCGTTGTCTCCGCCCAACATGGCCAACATGCCCAATATGCCGCCGATGCCCGTCGCCCCTCAGCCCATGATGATGCCTCAGCAGCCTGCATCCGCTATGCCCATCGTGGCCAATCAGATGACTCGACAGGCACGCCGACTCTATGTAGGGAACATCCCCTTTGGGGTTACGGAGGTGAGAGTTTGGCTGCTGTAGAAAAGAAAATCACCTGGGGGGGGTGGGGGGGGGACTAGAGAAGAGTTGAACTATATTCTGTCTGAGGATCTGCTGTGGATCCTCTTCTATGCAGGCATGCAACCTTTCCTTGGATCGGTTGATTTCCTATTTTATTAAGTTTTAGTTTTACCATTAAAAATTAAAAAAATACTGTACAAAGTCATTTACATTTTGTAATTTTCTCTTTTTTGGGGAAGTTGCTTGTATTGTGTTGTAAAACTTGGGTAGGAGACCAGTTCTGGCAAATACCTACGTCTACAAGAGAGAGAGAGAGAGATACCTTTAATGACAGATAAAACTTTGTGTCCAAAAGACACCCAGACACCCCTCTGGCTTACACTATGTGTCTCATATTCTACTTTACAGGAGCAAATGGTGGACTTCTTCAATGCAAAGATGCTGGAGTTGGGGATCGGTCAGACCCCTGGGAAGCCGGTCCTAGCCGTGCAGGTCAACCACGACAAGAACTTTGCTTTCCTGGAGGTAAGATTTAGCCAACCTGGGCCAAATTTCATGGCTGTGCTTACTGACATATTCTGCACTGATGGCAACTATTCTCGCTAACTGTGCAAGTGCCAAATTGCTGCGCTTGCACTGTAAGCAAAGAATGCCTAGTAATGCGGAGTAAGCCTGTGCACAAGCAAAAATTCCCTTCTAACCCCATGAAATACGCTTGCCGTGAGCACGGAACTTTCTGCTTCTGATTTGGTGCTTATGATAAGCAGAGCCATAAAATTGCGCTCTGGTCTCTGATAAAATATCTCTTAACAACACAAAAAGTGCATACTCACTGGACCTTGCATTCTCAGTTGGGTCAGGCGTACTCAACAACAGGCACCCACTCTGCTTAAAGGCAGTGGACGGTATGTGGTAGTTATTGAAAATAATTATTATCATAAAACCTTACTTGGTGACAAGTGATGGGGAGAGGTTGATAGTATAAAACGTTGTGAGAAACGGCTCCCTCTAGAAGGACATAATTTTCGAGAAAGGAGTAATTTTCCACAAATTTGATTTTGAGACCTTGGATTTAGAATTTGTGGTCTCGAAATCAAGCATCTCAAAGCACATAACTTCTTGTGACAAGGGTGTTTTTTCTTTCATTACTATCTCTCAACTTCAACAACCGATTGAGCTCAAGTTTTCGCAGGTTTGTTATTTTATGCATATCTTAAGATACATCAAGTGAGAAGACTGGTCTTTGACAATTACCAAATGTGTCCAGTGTCTTTAAAAACTTTTGGCTTTGATTTTTGATTTTGATTCTGTCAATGTTAAGTTCCGCTCCATTGATGAGACGACCCAAGCCATGGCGTTTGACGGGATCATGTACCAGAACCAATGCCTGAAGATTCGACGACCCAAGGATTATCAACCTATGCCGGGAGTACCTGAGACGCCCTCTATGCATGTTCCAGGTGTGTATTTCATATAGATGGCTTTTGAACACCTAAGTTTGAAGTTTTAAATGTGTGTTGTCATTATGTATTTTGTATTTCTGCATTTTAAGCTACTTTTTATTGGTCGTGTTGTTTTTTATCTTAATAAACCATTATGAATGAATGAATACAGAGCTCTAATTTTTTTCACTGGACCAGTAATTTCATTGTCGGGCCAGTAAACTCAAGACAGGAAGAGTTTGGTGGCCTTGTTTTTTTTTTTTTTTTTTTTTTTTTATTAACATCTTTGTCTCAAAAGAATTTTTTTTTTCAAATGTTGAGTTTGCATCTCATAGATATCTTTCAATCCTGCTGAGTGTCACCCATAAAACATAAGAGATCTATTTTCTCTTGGTTTTTTGTTTAAATGAAACAGTTTAAATGATACAACCATATAAATAAAATCCTGGTCCAATAAAGATTCTGAGCTACAAGTCTTGTGGATTTTTCGCCCCAAATTCAAGCCTTGATATATTGCAGGCTTGTTAATTTCTCAGGATTATTTCCTGATTTCAGGATTTTCTCAAAATGTCCTTCAGTCTTCAGATCTTGAAAAGAAGCAAAGCAATCACCAAAGTGAGAAAGAATTTGTCAGTAGTTTGTCCAAACCTGTAGTTGTGTATTTCTGGTGTTCGAGTTGTCACATCTGGTAGGTGCCTGGGAAAAACCCAGGCAAGCAAATAATGTTTATGGTTTTTTTGTTTCCCCTCCAACTCATTCACCGAAAGAGAATGAAATGGTCCACATTGTGTCCAAACCTGTACTTTTGTATTTCTGATGATGCAAAGTGTAGGTAAACCTCCCGAGTTGTTACAACTGGGAGGTTCTAGGTCTCTGAAACAAGGGGGAACCTGAGCCAGCAATTAATGATTATGTTTTTTGTTTCCCTTCATTCCAATCATCAGGAGAATGAAATAGTCCTTACTATGTCAAACCTGTTGTTTTGTGTTTCTGGTAATCCTCCTGAGTTGTAACATCTGAGAGGTGCTTAGACTAGAACAACGGGAAACCCAGGCCTGCAAATAGTGTAATTGTTTTTAAATTGTTTTCCCCCTTCATCACAACAGGTGTTGTCTCTACCGTGGTGCAGGACTCCCCACACAAGATCTTCATTGGCGGTCTACCCAATTATTTGACTGATGATCAGGTAAGGCAGGACAACCGAGAGTGGTCAAAGCAGAAAACCACAAGGAGGATATTTGTTTTTCGTTTTTTTCTTTCAAATATCTTTCAATTTTGCAAAAAAAATTTGACCTAAAATGAAGAAAACAAATTCTCGGAGTGAGATTAATAGGCAAAGGAAGGATTGGTCATACTGGCAGAAAACTTGTGGGATTAAGAAGGGGAAAAAAAACCTGTTCTTGAATCATGACAGAAAATGTACATTTACTTAGACTGAAACGGTTAAGCTCGTTTTGTTTCCTGACGAAGACATCTCCCCAGCATATCATTCAGAGAAATACTCAAGTCTAAGGTTCCTCAAGAAGAACAAATTTTGTGCACCAAAAAAGGGGCTCCAATCTACAAAACCCAAAGGAATACTTGGCTATCTGGGGGTAAAGTGGTGCATTTATCGAGATGTTTTTTGTTGGTTCTTGTTCTGGATTTCTCTCTATGTCTTTCTCTCTCTCAGTTTTCACAACTCGCAGGTAGGTTTGACGATCAGCGCAAAACTGCAAGAGAAAAAGTGTTTTCCTTCTGTTCTACTTTCCCTTATAGATATATATATATACATACAAGGCATTATTAAAAGGGTACTTATGATGTTACATCGAGATCCATATTTTCGTTGAAGTTTCTGTCATATGATAAAAACAACCAAAAGTTGGATTTTCCTCTGCCCTGACGCGGATCATAACAATATTAATTTTGGTGAGCGAAGAATGCTTACAAGGGAGCGGAATCTGATCTCTTAGAGTACCATGCTGGTTTCTTACCACCTGAGCTAGCTAGGCAAAATTACCTTTTCCCAAACCTTGGGTTGGGCTCCAGCTTGGGCTTCGTTGTCAGTTCTGGAGCAGTGAATTTATTTTATGTTTCCGAATTTCAAACAAAGCCTGCAGCCAAAGATAGAGCCTAAGCTGAGGTTTGGGAAAAGCATCAAGTATCAGGTTGCAAAGTTTGGTCTTTCGCATATGGGTTGATGGGGAGAATTTTGGGTAGCTAGGGAAACCAATTGATAGTGGGATCGGCTGGGGGTTCTGTTTGGGGGTTTTTGGCCTTGGGTTCGGTGGGGGACCCCTTGAGACAAGTGGAAAGATTGGGGAACCAGGGGGCATGTTGGTTGGTTTTTGGTAGTTGTGTGGGGGATACAAGTGGACAGGTAGTTGGTGTTGTTATCAGACCAGCTGACGATTTCACAAATTCTTACGCAGCTTCAAAGGTCCGCTTGCGCAACATTTAATGCGAATGTTGTGCATCAATAACACAAGAGATCTGGCTCAAGTGGACTTGCGTAGCATTTTCGTGAAATCAGCTGCAGTTCGTCGCATCGTCCATTAAACAAAGTTTGTTTATAGCGGACAGTGAGTGTAACCGGCAATCGATCCAGCAGTACATCATAGCGCTTGTCTGCAAACCCAGTTGCTGTCTTCTCTGCTTATAGCTCATGCATATTTATTTTCCATCTAAACCCAGGCTTGTTGTAGTTCTCATGAAATTCGTTCTTGGTTATAGCCAAAACAAGGGTCTCAAAATTGTAAATGTTATAGTTCAGAGGAAATGGGTTGATAGCTATCGTTTGTTTGTGAAGAGAATTGTTTTCCCTTACAAGAAGAAGTGTTTATTTCCATATCAGTTTGAACACAAAAGATTTATGAGTTATTGTTAAACCTGTCAGTGGAGTTAGTTTTTAGATATCAACATCAGATCGATTTCATAAACAACCAGACAAAAGTACAACATGTAATCTGAAATAGGTGAAATTCTTTGGTTACGCATTGCCCCCCCCCCCCATGATCGTCTTCAAAACAAGAGTCCTCTTCTCTTATCAAGCTGTCAGGCAAGTCTTTCTCTGGACTGTTTATAATTTCAGGATTTCCTCAAAATCTCACTGAATTAAAAAACAATTCTTGGAAGAATGAAGTTCCCCAAATTGCGTCCAAACTTGTAGTTTTTTATTTCTGTTGATGCACAGAAACTGTTCAACGTCTGGGAGGTTCCAGGTCTAGAATAAGGGGAAACCAAGGCGCATGCAAGCAAGATTTTTTTTCAGGAATCTTCACATTTTTCAAATGTTACCCGAGCTGTATTGCAGACTTTCTTTCACAGCGAACCTTTCCAGCTTACAGGAAAAACAAAACATCTTCGGCAAGAGACATTTTTTCCCTCTATTCAGATTATCTGGCTGCGAGCAAGTAGACTTCCATCAGTCTGTCTACGGTTTTTCCCCCCCATTTTTTGTTTCCTTCTTTTGATTCCAGCATTAGGTTTGTTATAAAAAGAACTTGCAAAGTTCTTCCCAAAATTTCTTTCCCCAAATTCTTTCCCAGAGAATTTCTTTGCAGATTTTTTAGATTTTAAAGCTAAATGCACCTCTGCTAATCCATTTAAACTAAGGTAAGAATTGCAGCCATTCTGTAATGTAAATACCACAGAAGTGAGTTCCGATTTCTACTTGCAAAAAGATTTTCTTTTGAAATTTTTGTCAATGAGATGTCAAGACTTTGAAGTTGTGGTATTCGTCATTTTTCTACCAATTGTGAAAGTCGCATTTTGAAGGATAAACAAAAAAATCAACTCCTGTTTGCATTTAGAGCTTAATTTAAATACAAAGAGTAAGAATAAAAATGTCATAAAGTACATTGTCACTTACCGTTCTCTCTTTTTTGTTCTTCCCCGTTCTTTCCCAACGTCTTTAATCCCCAGCTAGAGGGGCCAAGTTTTAAACATTTCGTACGCACTTGCATTCGCTCATTGCTTTGGTTCGGCAACATAACACAATGTCAGCCCCCCTAGTCTGCTGGTAATAAAGCATGATGAAGGAAACCACACAAAGGCAAGTTATGTCAGTACCCGTGCAGGCTGTCTCTTTTCTCCGACAGCTATAGGGTCATTTTATGGTCGTGGATGGTAAACAACGTGCGGTAGACTGACAGGTAGCAAAATGCATGCAAGAAATGCCTGGACTGTCCCGCGTCGTCCGAGTCAGATCAACCCTGTAGACGAAGAAATGACAGAACAATACTCATTATAGTATAGGCTTTATTCATTGTACTGGGCATCCATTGATTTAAAAGAGTAGAAGTTAAAAATAGATTTGACCTTTTCTCACTACCAGGTCAAATCTATTTTTTTTTAATTGAGCCTGACCTTGTATTTGGAAATCAAGTTTAGAGAGTTATTTATACATTTATTGAAGGTGTTCAAATTTGATATTGTTTTAACATTTATAGAGGGCTTAGATTAATTCAGTTTAATAAAACAGAGAATGGCATGAATTGATGAGACGAATTGTAGAGTTTGAACCCCTTGTGACAGTTTTTGGTTTATACTTTGTTCATTTTAACAAGATGATGGGATTGTTGTACTTTTCACTTTCTATTGCAGTCTACCCGCAACCCATGCGTTTTAATGAACTTTTGCCCAGTTTTATCTGCATGGGTTGGTGTGGTTTTTCATGCTTGACCTCCGTTTTAATATATATTATAAGTCCAAAGGGCTTCTGAAATTCAGTCTTTTTCGGCCTTATCTGAAAAGTATTGACATAAATAATGTAGCAGTACATTGAAATGAAGAGCATATCTTTCGTTTTGTATGAAAAAAATCGGTGCAACTCAAATTTTAAAAAGAGAAATTTGTACGTAAAAAAATGTAACAGTTTGATTTCAGTTTTTCTGATGTTGGAGGAAAATTGCTTATATTTTATTTCAATTGATGTAATGTGGTTTCGAGAACAATCTAAAGCTTGTTAAATACACTGGAATCGACGCAATTTAATTTTACGTTCCTTATTTGTTTCTTTGCGTTTAAAAAGAGTGCCATAAACTCTCAAGATTCCAAAATGAAGAACAATCCCAAAGTTTTGTTAAATATTTGTAAAATGTCTGCCATGGGAGGAGGTTTGGATCATTTCAACAGATCTCACATCAGAACCTAGACTTACCCAAGTCTGTCCATTCCTCCCCTTTCTGATATCAACAGGTGAAGGAGTTGCTGTCGTCCTTTGGGACTCTGAAGGCGTTCAACCTGGTGAAGGACAGTGCCACGTCTATGTCCAAGGGTTATGCCTTCTGCGAGTACGTCAAGACTGAAGTCACTGATCAGGTCAGGAACTATTTAAGCTCTTTGTTGTACTAGTATATGAGTGAATTTCAGAATTATCTCCTCCGCTGGGCCACAGCCAGAACTATTTAAGCTCTTTGTTATAATAGTTTATGAGTTGATTTTCAGAATCATCTCCGCCGTCGATTTCACTAAACTCTTCCTAACCTTTATCCCAGGACTTTGGACGTGTTAAGTGACATATCCATAGACATAGGATGCATTGAACCCGTCCTAAGTTCGGTCAGGTTACTCGTCCTAACTCAAAATAGGATTAATCCTTGCGTTTCGTGAAATCTGCTGCTGGTCTTCTAGCCTAAAACTTTTAACTTGACTAGAGTGTTTTTCGGAATGGTCTAATTCACTGGACTCGTTCAGGTGGTGTTGGCAGCAGAGTGTATGTTCAAAACCAGGGCTTGGTCTTGTGTGTTCTTCGGATAGGATGTAGGTCCTAAAGCTGTAGGTGTAATCAGGTAAAAGAACCTGGAATAAAGAAGTGGCTTGTCTTGGTGTTTCTGGGCTCGTTTTCACAAAGCACTAAGATTTATCGTAAGATAACTTAATCAGTATCGCAATAGTGATTTGTATTGTGACGTCGCACTTTACTATGCAACTTTGATTGAGTTGCAGTTAAGATTTGTAATCGTATAGCTTTTTCTGAAATCGGCCCCATGTACGGTTTGGCCCTGTTAGAAAAGGCCCCTTCACCATAAGTGGCAAGGCGAGTGCGTGGAACAAACAGCATGCTGCCCGATGACCTACCATGGCATTTAATGACAGCCATAGTTCCCAATAGTTTTATTAAGTGTTTTTTAATGTCCTGCAATGTTAATCCTAACCACTTTTTTCCCAATCATAAGTAAGCGTACTTCATTCAAAGCTATGCAATTTGGTATGGATAGTTGATTCGCACAATGGCCGCTGCAGGGGGAAATAATCCTCAAAAGTGTATTACAAAAATACGATCCCTGTTTACCGAGTTAAGATAGTGGTTTTGTTCTGCTCCTAATGTAGGCTATTGAGGGTCTGAACGGCATGCAGTTGGGAGAGAAGAAGTTGATCGTCCAACGAGCTAGTGTGGGAGCCAAGAACGCCACTGCTCAGAATATGGTAAGTCTTCTCTTTCAAGATAGAGTATAGGGAAACTCTGACACAATAATCCCAGGTAAAGAGTGAATTAGTCCGGTTATTCCAGTGCCTGTTGTCCCGCCTGTTGTCCCTGTTCACACCGGGACAACATTGTTTGACGCCCTGAGTGAATGCATGGTGCTCGCTACACAAAGCTAGTCCAAGTCTACACGTTCGTCCCTGTTGAACTTGTTATGTCATTGAGCTTTTGACTAGTGAGTTGAACTCATTTCTCAAGAACTATTGAATAGTTTTGAATCCTGACCGTCTTTATACCACCATGTAACTTGTGTGCGAATCTGTGAACAGTTAAAAAGATAATTCCTTACCAGTGATGAAGTACATTTCACTAGAGAGATGTTAACATGCTGCTTCCGCAAACATTATTTTGTTCTAATGGCTCATATAATCATTCATATTCTAATCTCCATATTTGTCATTTTCTTAACCAAGGCTGCTCAGGCTGTGCAGCTGAACATCCCTGGATTGAACCTTCCTGGTACAGCCGGTCCACAGACTGAGATCCTGTGTCTCATGAATATGGTGACCCCAGATGACCTCAAGGATGAGGATGAATACGAAGGTAGGTCACTAAAGGTCAACGTCAACTTTTATACAGGCATGCAACTCTTCCACGGTTTCATAAAATAGAAATCCGTCGATACAAGCAAACTCTTTAAAAAATAAAATCAAAATAGTACTTTGGGTCACCTTGCATTTGAATTGGCAGGGCAAACTCTGCACTGGAATGTTGAGGTCATGTATCTTTCATTTTTGTTCAGTGACATTCACACCACTGCTTTTGGGGTTTTCAAGCCTGTATGCGTCAGTTTCGAAAGGGAAAGAGCACCAAGGCATTTTCTCCTTGGTAAAGGGGCACCCTATTGTAAATTTATACTGTTGCATTTCAAGGGCACGAAGGGGGCATGGAGGCAATCGCCTTCCTTGCCTCTGTGAACTTTCAAGCCTGCAGGTTTGAATATTTTCTGTCCTGTTGTCTAAAATGTGTTTATTTTGTATTAAATTTCTGTTTAGACATTCTTGATGATGTTCGTGACGAATGTGGAAAGTACGGCGCAGTCCGCAGCATTGAGATACCAAGACCCATTGAGGGCATGGACATTCCTGGATGTGGAAAGGTAAAACAACCGTTTTAAAACACTCCTAGTGTCTGACCATTTGGTATTTTACTCTGGTTCTGCAATTCTATTCCCACTGGACTTTCTGATGGAGAACTTTCTAAAAAATAAAACGAGGTTAAAGCACTGCTGGGGTGGATTTCACAAAGGTAGTCCTAACTTAGGACTAGTCCTAGGCAATGCTAAGAGATAGGACTGGTCCTAAGTTAGGACCAGTAACTCATCCTAACTCATCCTAACCTATGACTGGTCCTATCTCTTAGCATTACCTAGGACTAGTCCTAAGTTAGGACTACTTTTGTGAAATCCACCCCTGGGTAGCTCTACTACTGAACACCTCAATCTCAACATATTACACCTATTTGACAAGAACTCCACTGGCTCCCAATCAATTTGCACATCACTTAAAATGATTTTGTTCTGTCCTTTCAGCATAATTCGTTTCCCTTCTCTTTAAAATGTTGTTTTGTTTTTTTGTAAATCTTACAGATTTTTGTGGAGTTCAGCAACACTATGGAGTCTCAGGCTGCACAGCAGGGATTGTCCGGCAGGAAGTTTGCCAACCGTGTCGTCGTCACGTCCTTCTTCGACCCCGGTGCATATCACCGTCGGGATTTCTAGATTTGAAAAAAAAACGAAAAACAGAATAACTTTATAACAAAAATACAACCTGACAGAAACCTGGAATTTGCTCGCATGGGAGGGGGGGGGGTGGACACCAATATACAGGCATGATATTCTTCCTACTTTGGTCTGATTTCTGATTTTGTTTTGCCCTTGGGTAAAATCTGAAAAATTGTGATCAAATAAATAGCTTGAAAAGTACTCCAAAGCCTATACTATGTGTACATGTAGTTCAGCTCTTGTACTCAATGAAATGTTTGTACTTATTACCATGGACTAAATATCATGCCTGATTATTGGGGGTAAAAAAAGTTGAGCATTTGTTTCACGCTCGTCCAAAATTAACGTGAGTCAAGTAAAAAAAAATGCTAAGAGTAAGTATGGGTTTGCTAAAGTCAACTCTGTAAAGATAAACCGTTTTTAATATTCAACTTTTTTTTGTTCATGCTTCATCATTTCTATGCTTTCCCAAGTGCTGGGTTACCTTGGAAAAGAAGATTTTTGTGTCTGTGTTTTTGGTTGTCATTATGTTGTCATTATCAAGGTTTATTAAATACATGTATCTCTAAGTTCTGCCTTAACATTAAAACACCCATTCTATATCTTGGAATTTTCCCAAGTCCACAAAATCCCCAGGAAAAATTTCTATAACTGGCAAGACTACTGGACCCATTTCTAGCATGGTTAGGTCGTCTTTCAGTACAGAATCCTTGGTGAAAAAGAAATAAACCAAAACTGGTTGTTGGATTTTGATGGAATTTGGGTAGGTAGTGAATATCCACAATATTAGTAAGATGTCATTGTAAGCGATTATTATCAAAGACATATCTTCACTGTTTCCCTTCAACAACAGAATTAGAAAGTGCATTGTACTATAACAATCCATTTTGTCCCAATACATCTGTACTATATACACATTTAAGTAGGTTTAGATTACCACAAAAAAGAAGTGCTGCAACATGCGTTAGTATAATAAACCAAGATAGAATTGTTTTTCATTGGTATCCTAGAATATCTAATCTTGAAGAATCAACAGAGAGTGGGTTAATCTTTCAGCTCTATATCATTATTGTAGTATAATTGACTTCTTATGTAATTCAAATCCTTGTCACTGTAGTACATATCATGTGAGTTTCACATACATAAGCCCGGTTCATTTGAATGCGATCCAAATTTTGCGTCACATATTCGCAACGAATTATTCGCAGCAGTTGAGCTGTGCTCGACTTTCGCTGTGAAAACAGAGTTGTGACGTCAAATTCAAGCCAACTTTGATTCGCAGGAAGTACGAGCTGTCCTTGTGGTCACTTTACAAGACAGGCATGATGTTCGTCTGATTTCCGTTTTTATTTTTATTTTGCCTTTGGAAAGAGTCAGGAAAAATGTGATTAAAGGGAAGGTACACTAGTGGTAATTGTCAAAGACCAGTGTTCTCACTTAGTGTCTCTCAACATATGCATAAAATAACAAACCTGTGAAAATTTGAGCTCAATTGGTCATCGGAGTTGGGAGAAAATGATGAAAGAAAAAACACCCTTGTTGGACGAATTTGTGTGCCTTCAGATTGGAATAAAAGACTTTTAGCTGGAAGTCTTTTATTATTTTAGTGAGAAATTACCTCTATTTCAAAATATATGCTACTTCAGAGGGAGCCGTTACAATGTTTTAAATACTATTTAACAGCTCTCAAATGCTCGTTACCGGGTCGGTTTTTAAGTTAATATTATTTGTTTTGAGTAATTACCAAACGTGTACCTTCCCTTTAAAACAGCCTGAAAATTTTATTAATGCCTACTACTGACCCTTTTACTCAACACAATATTCCTACTTTTTTTTGTTAAGGACTAAATATTATGTCTGACAATTAGTATTGTTCAATTTCATAATAATGGATTAAGTTGTGCACAACATAATAATGGATTAAGTTGTGCACAAAATAATCAATAAAATTAGCGCATCTTGTTAACATTTTGTGAATTTTACTAAGTGCCATTGAGTTGCTTCTCGAGAAACAATAAGGGCATTTGGTTGCATCTGTTAACTCTTTTTAGAAAGTGTTCATTTATATTTTGCTTGATGCACCACTTGTATCCTCTCTGTAATAATTTTACGACTTTATGTACATTTATGTAGGTACTTCACAAGTGTCCACTTGAATTGGTGAGAAGTTTATTCTTGTTTATGTTCTGCCGTCGATTTCACAAAGAGTTAGGACTCGTCTTATCTCGAGTTAGGACGGGTAACTCGTCCTAACTTAGGATTAATCTTAAGGTCTGCATGCTACAGTGCAGGGTTGGGACTCGTCCTAAGTCATAAGATTAGTCTTAAGTTAGGAAGAGTTTTGTGAAATCGCCGGCTGGATTAATTTTCTTTTTGTGGTAAGGGGGGAAATTATATTTGTCCCATTTCTCAAGTCCAAACAAAAGAAAACTGGACAACAAAATTCCAAAGAGAACGAGGACATACCGTTGTTATTGTCTGTATGTTTGCTTGTTTGTTTGTTGGGGTGTTTGTTTGTTCGTTTTAAGGGGGTTTTCAATTGCTACTTAATATGTAAATTGCTTTTTAAAACTAAGTCAACAACGTGATGGCCCCTGTAGTATCCATCATGTTATATTTTGTTCTTGTCACATTGATTGTTTTGAAAATGTTTGTTTGTACTTGTCCTTATTTCTGTAATAATATAAATCAATTTTGAATGTTCATTTTGCTAAGCGTACAAATTTTAGGTGTTTCGTTATCTTGAGTTTATTTGTGCGCCCCCATAAAGCTATGGCTTGTGCAAAGTTTACCTGTTCAATAAACCAGTCATTTACTTTCAAGTGTGTCTTGTAAACATACACCATCTTTAGTTGGCTCCTTTCTTGTGGTCAAAGATACCCCCTCCTCCAATCTTGTCATACCAATTAATTAACTTAATGCAGTTTCACAGAGATGCTTAAAAAGGTGCTCTCCTATGACATTGGCCGATTTGACTCGTGTAATAGTGTAGATGTAATTTCCAGCAAGTTTCCAGACAGTTCAAAGCTATTCCATCAAAAAACTGCCAGTGATATAACGATGGGGAGCTAAAACCGCCCTTTTCATTTGGACATGATGAAAAAAGACAAATAAAACCACCCTAAAGTCGTGGACAGCTGGGCAAAAAGCAAGTGCTTGGGAGAAACCAAAGAACGTTGCGCCGAGCTATTATACGATTTAAGAGAAACCGGTTCACTGTTGGGTTCACTGTTTGGTTCACCTTCATTTTTTTAAAGGGGCATACTTCCTATTTTAACGCCTTCGATTACAAAAGTAAGTGTGTGTAACATGATAAAATGTAATCAGGGAATCAATTTCCTTTCAACGGAAGTAAAATTGAGAGCTGGAAGCACAATCTTGTTGCACAAAAACTTGGGCTTAGGATCTGTGAATCTCTGTCCTTACTCTATATGGTGAACCGGACCATACACGAGTACAACACACCTTCTTAAGAATGGTTTCCTCCGTTTTATTGCGTGCTCGGGAATTTCCCCAAAGGTAGACTACATTTTAAAATAGGGGGTTTCAGCTTTTAGTCAAAATGTACTCGGAATAAAACAAGAAGAACAAAGACACAATGAGTTTAAAAACAATGAAACTGGTAATACAATTATGCTGTTTGCTTATATTTTGAATTTTCAAAGGACCAGACATGAAATTTTTTATTTTGGTATTCAATTTGTAACCCTCCAATGACAATTTTTACCTAAACGTAGAATGGACGGCCGAGGCGAAGTGTGGGTATTATTTCGAGGCCTTCATTTTGTTGCAGGAGACCAAGGACAAGCAGGATTGTTTTCTCAAAACGTATACATTTTGCCGTTTGAAACATCGTTTTTTCACTGAAATTTGGTAAGTTAAGTATCAGTATTTTGCATAATAAAAGTTATTTGAACTAAATATCATTAATATTGGGTGATGTTCATGTTCTTAGAAAAGTGAACCCCATATGCAACCAGAACTTCAGAACAGAAGACAAAAGAAGATGCAGTGCACTATTTATTGTTTTGGAATATATTAATTTAATATGAACACAAAAAAGAACGATAAAATGTATTTATTAGTGGACCACCTTGAAGTGACCTTGGCTGCACTAGTATGGTGGGCTAGCTATCTATCTAGCATAATTAACACTAGCCCATGAATAGGGAGTGGTACTACTGTATCCTGGTGTCATGTGTTTTCAGTAGGATAACAGGAAAATTGTTCACAATCAAAAACTTAATGTTTTTTTTCAAATCATCTATCAAATTTTTTAACAATAACATTAACAGTTACACTTCATGGTGTGTTGAAATTTTTAAAGTTTTGGTCTTGCATTGCGAGAGACAGTCCACCATTAACAGTGCTTATGCATGCACCACATTGGAGCAACGTCATATGTTTCCACACCTTTCATTGGTTGGTATTTTAGTGAATATTCAGAAGCTAGTATGGCGTGCAAAATAAATCAAAAATATTATTCAATTACTACTTAACAAATTTAATTACATTTTTGTCCTAAGGCATTATGGCTACTATATAAGAATCCAGAGATATCATAAGACATGAAAGTAAAAACACCCCAACCCCCTTGAAGCACACACACTTCATAACAATCCATTTTCCCCCATTTCAGACCAGTAATGTTTGGTTTCAGGAGATAAGAAACCAATCTATGATATTTTATCTTTAATGTAGACTTAATATTTATTACGCTTATCGGAATTTATTACAGTATGCAGTTAAAGCCATTGGACCCTTTCGGTAAACACAATTGTCCAAGGCCCACACTTCGTGTATCACAACTTATATATAAAATAACAATCCTGTGGAAATTTAGGCTCAATCGGACATCGGAGTCGGGAGAAAATAACGAGAAAACCCACTCCTGTTTTCGCGCGTTTCGCCGTGTCATGACATGTGTTTATAACAAATCCGTAATTCTCGCTAACGAGAATTTATATTGTTTTACCAGTTTCTCAAAAAGTAAAGCATTTCATGGACTAATATTTCAAGAGAAGTCTTTCACCATTACCTTCTGTAAACCCTGTAAATTATTTGTAAATCTGTGAACTTTTTTTTTTTTTCTGTACTGAACGGGTCCAATGGCTTTAACCAAAAAAAATTGTTTTTGGCATTTTCACTTAAAAAATGTTTTAATTTTTCCCCCATATTGGCACACCATAGAATCCCAAATAGTAACCACCTCACGTGATCCATCTAGTGACTAAAGCAGAATGAAACTCAATCTAGTAGATGGTAATTTTGTTTTGAACTTTCGAGGTTGGATGATGTTTCTTTGGCTCATTTGTAGTGCTGGACGAATAGTGAAATTTTGTTATTCGGATACCGCTGGCCAACTATCCGAAATTAACCGGATACTCGAATAATCTTTTTTGCCACGAGAGGGTGCTGTTCGTTTGTGAATGAGATCTTATGAGCGGATTGATATTAGTTTTAGACAGTGTCACTTGGTTCATTCATAAAAATGACCGGATCTAATTTAAAGATGGCGATTTGCTTTTTCTTTTGATCGTGATTGACTCTACGTGAAGGAAAACTTGTGTAATCTTTGGACAAATTATGTCAGAAATGTCATTGTTTTAACTCTTCACGGAGGTGAGCATAGTTAAATACTTAATTTATTCTGTTTTATGCTGTCTTAACAGAAGTTTCATAAGGATTCAGACGAAACATTTATATCCGTTGTCGCCCAACGTCCGCGGATATTCGGATAGTTAAAGAATATCCGGTTACTCGGTTGTTATTACAGAATTATCCGGTTTGTACACAGGTATTTGCGCCCTATGCGGATATCCGGTTAAGAAAAAAAAGACATTCGCGGTTACGGATAGGAAAACCTATTCGCCATTAACCGGATATTCGAATAATTCGCCCAGGCCTACTCATTTGAATGTTGGCATAATAATGTACTAGTGATTTGTACCAAAAATCATACATTTTATAAATGTTTGAGTATAAAATGACAGGAAACTTTATTCTCAGCATGATTAAGCCTGATGAAAATACAGACCGTGAGTAAACTGCGTAGCTTCTGTCACCGGTGCAGCTTGCACAATCTCGCGGTAAACGGGAATCAAAGTTGGGGTTCGAAAACATATGAGGGTCGATAACGTATATGACGCTACGATATTGTATTTGTAGAGTGGTAAAGGGTGTTACTGTTGTGGCTACATGGTTGTGAGGGATGGGTGGCTGGGCTGGGCATGGTGGGGGATGTGAGGGATTGGGTTGAATAAAAGGTAGGGATTCCTGTTGGTTGTGAGTGTGACGTTGATTTGAGTTATTTTAAGGGTGATGTGGACAGAAAATTACGCACAAACAATGTGACACTGACAGAGTCAAGGGTAGACCTAGCCCCATAAATCGGTCCAATTCCCGTATCCTTGGCCCCAGTCAAAAGATATTAAAATCTTTCTTTTTTTCTTTTTTAAACCATCTGCAACGATCTACATCATGAAACTTACCAATCTAGTGCTTCTGAAATTGTAGATAGCCAAACACCTGGCTTTGTTCAAACAAAATCACATGTTTTTAGTAAAAATCAAATATAACAAAATCACATGTTTTGAGTAAAAATCAAATATATTTTTAGTTTGAATTAATTTTCTCAACGATCTAGACAATTTTTTTGTTTTTGAAGCGCGCACACACGATCTCATAATTAGTCAGGTTCCTTCAATTGTAGCAATTCATCGCACAATAATTGATTGGTTAGGGAACCTGCCCCCCCAAAAACCGAAAGATTTTTATATCATTTGACAAATTTATGGGGCTAGGGTAGATCCAGTATCTGGGGCGCTGTATTCAACATTTTCTATGACTGTCACTAAAAAAATGGCCTTTTCTGTAGGTATGGTTATTTCACTATCCTTCGTGTGAGTGCCACCCTTTTCGCTTTTTCCACAAACTTAGTTATTGCCATGGTGGTGCACTCCAAAATAAAATAAAAATGCTGTGGTGCCCTTTTTACACTTACAAAATTGCCCTAAAATTTTTTTTTTAAAGCATGGCAGTAATGGCAGACTTTTGGGACGCTTGATGGCAGCAGACTTACCAAGTAAAATCCATTGTTCTCGGTCATGTGCGCACGCTCAGAACTACGTAAACAATGGAAATTTACCGGGTAAGTCTGCTGCCACCTAGCGTCCCAAAGTCTCCCATTGCAGCGTTCTATTAAGCCCTAAATTCAAGGCCTGACATTGTGTCAAGAAAGGATTGATGGTGGTTATGAATACAAACACTTGTGCAAAAACAAATCAGTTGATCCCTCACTTGCACAGGTATTTTGTGCCTCAAAATCCATCAGTTTTTTTTTTTTAAAGGAACACGTTGACTCGCATCGGTCGAGTTGGTCTTTGAAAAGCGTTTGGAACAATTTGTTATGAAATGCAAATGGTTAGATAGGTCATTTAAAAGTAGAATAATGATCCGCAACGACATGCCTGAAAATTGCAGAGTCATACTTGTGTGGATCAGTATATTCTACTTTTAAAACATCTTTCTAACCATATGCATTTCATAGAAATTGGTTCCAAACGTTTTTCAAAGACCAACTCGTCCGATTCAAGACAACGTGTTCCTTTAAGAATAAAGATTTTGTTTTGATTTCTCTCTTTTGTTTATTTTTTTAGTGAATGGAAGTAGAAGTCCCCGCCACAACTTACCAACCCCCCATCCATATGATCATCATGAAGTGGTCAGCACTAGTTGTTGTTCTCGTGGCCATTGTCTTTCAGACGGGCATTCTACCCATCAGTAGCTCCGCAAAGGATTCTGATGAGCAGTCCGTCGAGTTTCCTTGCAGGATTGTCAATGCCACTTTCACAGACTGCAGTTACCTGAGACTGAGAAGCATACCCGAAGGGATTCCCATATCAACGGAGACCCTTCTGCTATCCCATAATAAGCTTCATCCAATCAGCAGTAGTTCCTTGGCAGGGCTGGTCAATCTGCGTTATCTTGATATGTCGTATAACACCATCTCAAAGCTCGAGCGTGACTACTTCACAGATCAGGCACAGCTTCAACACCTGTTTCTCTCCCACAACCAGATCAACAAGATCCCGCCCGATGCCTTCATGTCTGTCTCCAAGCTGAAGACATTGGATTTATCGGATCAGAACAATGGCATAAAGAAGGCTCTATCCATGCCTCAATACCTCGAACCCCTTAATATGACACTCGAAACATTGCTACTGGAGAAGATTGGCATAGATTCGGCAAAGATTGGCGGAACTTTGAAAATTAGGCTGAAGGTGTTTAGCTTGGCTAGAAACAGCATCACTAAGTTGAACCAAGATGACTTTAAGGCCTTGTCTGGTGCACGACTTGAAAGACTTGATCTGTCCCGCAATGCCATTCTGTCTATCGACACAAAAGTTTTCAACACAATCCTTGGCATCGACACTTTGAATTTCACTCAAGCTCTCAGCCAGAACCCACCGCCTGGCCGTATAGAAAACATCAGTACAGCCATCGGCACCAAAGTGAAGAAGCTGATTCTTCGATCCCTCACTCTCCAATCCGTCACTTCATCAATGTTTAAAGGTTTGGAAAACTCAACATTGGAGGAGCTGGACCTTTCTTACAATCGCCTGACAACCCTAACCAACGCAAGCTTCGGCTCTTACCTCAGCCACTTGCAAATTCTACAACTCCACAACAACTTGATTGCATCAATCAGTGAGACTGCGTTGACTGGCTTGACCTCCCTGAAAACCCTTGCCCTCTTCAATAATTTACTGACAGAAATAGACCCAGGGTCTTTTGCCCACAATGGGCATCTTGAGGACCTCTACTTGAATAACAATTCTATCAAACATCTCTCCTCTGAGGGTTCTTTTCGAGGATTAATAAGTTTACGAACTCTTAATCTCTCTAACAATGGTATCATTCAGATCTTCACTGGTGAAGAGTTTCAAGATCTCCATGAGCTTCTCAGTCTGGACATCAGCAATAATTTCCTGAAGTCTGGAATTATAACTCTAACTGGAAATTCCTTCAAACCACTTTCAAAACTGAAGTACTTACGTTTGAAAAAGATACACCTTCTTGACATCAGTTCCCCATCCCCATTTGCTCATCTTGTGCAACTTCATCTGTTAGACTTGAGCAACAATAATATGCATGGTCTTGAATCCGATACATTTGTCACCCTCAAATCCTTAGAGACGCTGTACCTTGATCATAACCATCTCAATAACCTGTGGTACCAGCCTAAATCGAAGAAGCCTGTTCTGTTTCTTAGGAGCCTTGTGTCTCTCAGAACACTAGATCTTTCCTTCAATGGGTTTGAGGCAGTTCCGACGGGAGTTTTCAATGATCTGGTTCACCTGAAGGCCTTACATTTGAACAACAATCAACTGTCCGCCGTTTCTGGTCAAGTGTTTGAGAATCTGAAAGAGCTGCAATTTCTTGCCCTGAATAAGAATCTCATCAATGTGGTGAATCAAACCTTGCTGTCGCCGGTCATGAAGACTCTGAATATTCTCTTCATTTGTGGAAATCCCTTTTCCTGTGGGTGCGAGCAAGAGTGGTTTCGTGACTGGATCGACGACACCAAGATCTTTCTGGGTAATTTAAGCTTGTGTCAGTGCGAATCCCCGCCAGAGTGGCGCCACAAGCCCCTTCTGGATTTCAACCCCGAAGTTTTGAACTGTGATGGAAAGATTCCGCTGCATTATTGGATCATAATTGGTGTTGGAAGCCTTGTGACCCTCGTTTTAATCATTGCTTTGATATCTAATCGCTGGAAGATTTACTATGTCTACTTGTTGGTGAAGGCGCGCCATCATCGGTCACGCAAAGATGAGTATGACAGATTGAATGATTACAGGTTCGATGCCTTCATATCTCACAGCAGCGCGGACGATGATTGGGTCAAAAATAAACTGTTACCTGAGCTAGAGAATGGAGAGAATCCATTCAAAGTCTGCCATCACGAGCGTGATTTTGAGCCTGGGCAAGAGATCATTGACAACATCATCGATTCCGTCGACCACAGCAGACGCACCATCTGTGTCATATCGAAGAGCTACATGGAGAGCAACTGGTGCACCTACGAGAGACGGGTCACCATGAATAAATTATTCGTCAACTACAAAGATGTCCTGGTTCTGATCATCTTGGAAGATATTCCAGATAAGAAGATGTCCAAGTACGATCTCATCCACCGGGCCGTCAAGAAGAACACGTACCTGAAGTGGCCGGGAGAGGATGGAAGAGCTGATGAGAAGGCTGTTTTCTGGCAACGCCTGAAGACAGTCTTGGGTGAAGATCGTACACCGGAAAATTATGAGGCGCTTGCTTAAAGGCACTTGCTTAAAGGCACTGGACACTATCGGTAGTTACTCAGAACAATTGTTAGCATAAAAACTTACTTTGTAGCAAGCAAAGGAGATCTGTTGATAGTATAAAACAGCGAGAAAAATGACTCCCTCTGAAGTGACAGAGCTTCTAAGAAAGATGTAATTTCTCACTAAAATGTTTGAAATTGAACTCGAGGTCTCAGTTGAGGTCTTGAATATAAGGCTTTTGAAACCACACAACTTGTGCGACAAGGGTGTTTTTTCTTCAATTATTCTCTTGCGACATTGACGACCATTTGAGTTCAAATTTTGTTACTTTATGCTTGTTGAGATAGACCAATTGAATAGACTGGTGTCCTGTATTGAATATTTGTAATGAGATGCATTTGAAGCTGGATATGTTACCTTTTCTGTTAAGAAAAAAATGTCAGTGAAGAATCCAGGAAGGATGACTTAAAGACACAGCCGTCGATTTCACAAAGAATTAGGACTCGTCTTATCTCGAGTTAGGACGAGTAACTCGTCCTAACTTAGGATTAATCTTAAGGTCTGCATGCGACAATGCAGGGTTGGGACTAATTCCTAAGATTAGTTTTAAGTTAGGAAGAGTTTTGTGAAATCGACGGCTGGACACCTTTGGTAATTGTCAAAGACCAGTCTTCTCACTTGCTGTATCTCAACATATACATAAAATAACAAACCTGTGAAAAGTTGAGCTCAATTGGTCGTCGAAGTTGCGAGATAAAAATGAAAGAAAAAACACCCTTGTCACACGAAGTTGTGTGTGTTTAGATGGTTGATTTTGAGACCTCAAATTCTCAAACTCGTGGAAAATAACTTCTTTCTTCAAAACTATGTCACTTCAGAGGGAGCCGTTTCTCAAGATGTTTTATACCATCAACCTCGCCCCATTACTTATCACCAAGTAAGGTTTTATTCTAATAATTATTTTGAGTAATTACCAATAGTGTCCACTGCCTTTAATGCAAGTCATATGCAAGTTCAGAGCTGACTTCTTAAACTTTTTTTTTTGTCACATTTTCAATTTGCACACCAGTAGTTTTAAGGTCAGTGGTGTCTTGTCCTTGATTTATGTTTGTAACCTATAAATAGGGTCAATTTAATTGGCCCGGTCATTTGGGCCTATGCTCAGATATTTGACTTGACCCAAAACACTGACAGAGTTAAAGATGAAGTTCATTTTTTACACAAAGACAACTTTCAGAAGCACAAGACAATGTAGCATAATAGAGTCAAATGGCTTTTAAAAGATTCTTTGTTTGCTTCTAAAGCAGTTAAACAAAAAAACAATAATCAATGGAAATAGTGGTTCCTTTGTCGTCAATGGATTGCTTCTCTTTAAAGGCCCTCTTTTTCTTTTTTCGTTCAGTTGTTTTAAATGTAGATATCACCCAAAATCCTGAGCGGTTTAGTCCATGCAGGAAGAATTAATTGTTATTGGAATACGCAATCTAAGAACTATTTCTGACTGCAATGTTTCTCAAGTTCAAATTTTGGAGGATGGAACTGGAATATTTTTCCATAACCACATTATTTCAAAGTTATTTATTGCCATTAATTTTAAGAGTGATTACCATATATGCCTCCCCTTTCAAGGAAAATCTGTGACAAATATTTTCACTTGAGAAAATTTATGTTTGCTGTGATTATGGTAAAACTAAAGTATACTCCATTCGAAGGATATTTTTGGCATCATCGTTGTAGCCAGATTTGGGGGAAAATGTAAATAATATTTTGCTGTAAATTGAACATTAGCTAAAGGTTGCTCGTTTTCATCTGTAAATTAAAAAAAGGCCTCTTTTTCTAAACTACTGCTTCAGACTTATAGGAGTGGATGTACCCTAAATCATATTTGTTTGTTTTTAAAGTAGAGTGCAAGATTTTATTTTCTGATTTGGGTACCTTTAAAACACAATGTCCACAGGTTTGCATTAAACTTACACCATTTGAAGATAATGATAGCAGAAAAGTTTCCTTAAAATATTAGTTGCTGAGGTGCTGCAGTTTTTGAGAAATAAGTAAAACAATGTAATGATATGTTTTTACATGCTAAAATAATTTTCGTCTCATGATCACTGAGACGAAAATTATTTTCATGACATTGTTTTAATGATTTCTCTAGAACTGCAGCACATCAGCAAGTAATATTTGCAGGGAAGCTTTCTACCATCATTATCTTCAAGCTGGGTAAGTTTAATGTAAATCTGTGGACATTGTGTTTTTGTCCTACAATAGACCCTTTAAAGCAATGTTCATGGAAACGCAAGGTTTAAATTAATGTTGATCGCACGTGCAAGCAAGAATTGCACTTTCTTTTCCATTTGTATTTTAGCCATTATAAAGTCAATGCATGTTCATTTCATTTTGGTTTATATCAAATACTACAGGTAAAAAAATTATTTTACATATATTTTTTGTTTACTTTTGTTTTATTTTTAACTGCATTAAATGCATTTTATTTGTCAATAATACTAGAATACTAATATTTGAATTTGCTAGTTTTTCTTGACCACTTAATGTCAGTATAAAAACAAAACATCTTTAAACTGCATGAAATGCGCTTTATTTGTAAATATTAAATATATTTTCTTAATGCCTACCGAGACACTTTTCCTAAAACATACAGCCTTCTTCTCAACTTTTGCTAAAAAAAAATTAAAACAGAAAAATTAGCCTAAGGCGCATTATCTTTTTCTGAAAGTGATTGACAGCCAGTTTCAGAATGGGTCAAAAAGATGCTAAAATAATTCTGGAAAGCAACTCGAGAAGGCTCATATAAAATCTTGAAGTTAAAAATAAGTACATTATGGTTTGGAAGAGTGAATAAATTACCATCCTCTAGTTCTTAAGAAACAAAATTAACCTATCGGTATTATTGTGTGCAAATTTCATTGAATTTCGTGGTCACTTTTGAGTCACAACAAAAATCAACTTTGTATGTTTAGTCAGTCTGGATTTTGTTTCTTCATGATGGTTTTTATGTTCATTACTGCAATCAAAATAAGCAAGTCTATATTTGTTTTATGGCTATTTCTTTGACTTTGTTGGCAGTATTTCATACAGGGGTGTGGCCTTCCTTTTTTTCTAGAGGATATAATTGAGTTTACTCTTCTGAAAATAAATCGTTTTAATAGTTTTAAAAAAACTACTTGTTTTAAATTAATTCTTTGTGTACTGTGCATAAATGACTTTGGTGAAACTGAAATCAATGTGAACAAATTTATTTGCACATAACTTTAAATAGTTTAAAGATGGTCATGGTAGAATTTTTTTCAGAAATTTGTAATTAGTTTTAATCTCTCAAGACCCAAAACAGTGAAAACATAAACAAAGGTGTTATGTAATATTTTCTCAGACCCCGAGGACCAATTGAGCCCAAACTTTCACAGGTTTATTGTTTCAAGTATGTGTAAATGCATGTACTGGCCATTTACAATATTGCCAATGTTTTACATGAACTTTTTAAACCTTTACTGTATACTATTTAGATCAGACATTGCATGTTAGATTAAAAAGCTAAAGGTTTTAAAACTTAAAATTTAAAAACGTTTCAGTGAAGAGTTTCGGTTAAAATCATGACATAATTTATTGTTTTAGTTTCAGGAGAAGCATCCTGACTTTGTTACCTTGCCTCTTTTACTTTCGCTTTTTAAATGGAGCAATGTTTATCTTAAAAGCTTCTGATAGTGAGTTTTCCTAAAAAGAGACTTTAGCGCGGTCAAATTAATTGTGTTAAAATATCATTAAAAGGCATGAAATGCTTTGCTGTAAGGAAGAAAAGCAATATTAGTTTCGTAAGTGCAAAGGAAACAAATGTTTTAAAAGCTGTTTCGTTTTCATTAAAAGGCTTGAATGCAGTTTGAAGGAGAACAAGTTTTGGTTTCAATTTCTACAAATGTTTCTTTTTTGCCCATTTTTAAAATATTTTTTATTAATTATAACAAATTTAGTTATTAACCTTTTTTTTTTTTTTTTTGGGTGGGGTTCAATATTTTGACAATGATTTCTTTTTTGATTTAGATGAACTAAAGATAATGGCATAACTTGACACTTTCATTTTTGGATTGAGCATTTTTGGAAATGATAAATGGGGTGGGGGGACGGGGGCTTTATAATAAGCATGCATCGCCTAAAAGCACTAAATCACAGTTTTGTTAATGGAAAATTCTGATCGCGCCAGCCTTCTTGTTATAAAGGCCCTATGTTCACGGACTTATTAAAAAAAAGATGTTCATTTACAATTTGTATTTCAAATGTTTGACTAAGAAAATTGCGTAAAAAAAAAAAAATTCATTGCAATAAACATATTGGTCAATAATTTATTATTCTTTAATTTTATCTTTCATCAGAAGGTTGTACATAAATATAACTAACCTCTGAGACCTGGTAATTTAAAGGAACTTTTTTATGCCTTGTGTAGGCCTATATACAAGTTCTGTTTTCAAATTAATTCCTATATTATTCATCCTCGTGTCAATAAACATGTCCAGTACATTAAACTAGCCCCTGGTAATTTAAAAAACTGTCACCCCTTACATTTATTTTTTTATACCCATCCCCATTTTAAAATTCCTACAACCATCCCTGTCAAGAAACAGGTCATGGAGATTAGTTCATTACTAACCCCTGAGACCTGGTTAAAACACTTTTTCATCCCCATATGGGGATGAATAGGAACCATGTCAAGAAACTTTTTTTTTTTGGACATAAGGCTTCGATGAGGGCGCCCTCTATCCATAAGAAGAAATGACAACATGCTATGCTGACACACATTGACACATGCATACACATGTACATGCATTACATGCATTACATGCAGTAGTACGCCTGCACAACATTATGTGGGTGACAACTGGCAAACTCTCTCAATGTTTGCAGGTATTTTCTTCCAGATTGCACTTCCTTCGAGGGAAAAGTTTCCGTATGGCGCCACCACTTTTTCATTCGAAATAAAATAATATAGTATCTAATTTACCTGATTGATATATCCCTTTTTGTAAAAATGAGTGAAAAAGTGGTGGCGCCATACGGAAAGTTATCCCCTTCGAGGTCCAGTTGCAGGTAATGAATGAACTAGAGGTTATAATTTGTTGTGGCATGTCATTTGAACTCGTCTCTGCTGGTGGTACCCACAGCACAGCAAGCAAGTTGTGTTTTCGAGAAAAAAAACTTAATTATAAAACTAAAACTAAAGTAAAACCATATAAATATATTATAAGCATAACTAAAATTACCTGAATTAATTACTGCAAGGTCATAGAGCATTGCCCTATGCTGAGGTCGAGCATGGAGGTAGAAACAGATTTCAGGTTGGAGTATAGAATACAGGGTACAGGGCCACACTCGGCGACAGCCCTAACCTAACCTTAACCATGTTATGTTAACACTGGCTGAAAAACCCTAACCTAGATAACCTTAATTATTGGCCTAAGCCGAACCCGTGGTACCGCGGTCGTTTAACGACACCTCGTAATCACCCACATTACCTTATACAAACAATGGCCGACCTGGCGTATGTGAGTTTGCGCGTGCGCACTTGGACTTGGTTCTTCACTCGACTATGGTGTCTTGTGTTGTACAGAAAAAAAAAACTTTTTTGAGACCTGATAAAAATTGTGTACACTTTCGCCCACCAAATAAAAAAACACAATTGAATACAAACCACCCTCATGTGCCAAATTTTTAACCACCGCTAGTGAGAGGAAAGTCGTAAAAATGTAAAAATATGCCATGATATTTCCATGTAAACAACACAAACGGTAAATGAAAACGTGTATATATTCACAATTCTTGTCTCCAATGATTCAACTTTACACGAAGGCAACAGTGCAGAGAAGCGGTACCACACCTTCTGTACAAAGAGATCTTAATCCTGCTCGTTAATCGGCCGTCCAGCTGGAGGTCTCCTATCTTTTTCCACTGGTCAGACGAGGGCATTGTCGGGGTATTCTTTACTCTGCGGTTTTGCAGGTCGTTCGAACTCCTTCTCTTCCAATTCCTCCATGATTGTACCTTCAGGTTTTAGGAGTGAGCCCCGAGGAGGGTATTTTTAAAGCTACGTTACTTTAGTTAGTGTACTGTACCTTGGCATGGTGCCATCTACTTATAGAAACTATAAGGCTCCCCAATGAGCTCAGCACTCCAACCGATTAAAGTTCTACGACCTCTGGCTAGCTCTGCCTCTTGGATACTGTAAACCCAGTCTGGCCTTGGGAAATTGTAAACAGTGCACCACTATGTTGCGATATTAGGCGTAACGTAACCCTCCTCCCGACAGTAGGAGGGTTGCGTTATCCCAACTATGCACCAGAACCTTTTCTTTTTCTTTTATTTCTCTTCGCACCTTGCACTGCTGATCAATGAAGTCACCAACGCACCATCCCACTTTAGCTTCCTACGTGAGCTGTATCAGGGTTATTCTACTTACTGACTTAAAGCCATTATACACTTTCGGAACAGAAACAAAAATAAGAGTTCACAGATTTACAAATAACTTACAGGGTTTACAGAAGGTAATGGTGAAAGAATTCTCTTGAAATATTATTCCATGAAACGCTTTACTTTTTGAGAAAACATTAAAACAAACTCAATTCTCGATAACGAGAATTTCGGATTTATTTTAAACACATGTCATGACACGGCGAAACTTGCGGAAACAAGGGTGGGTTTTCCCGTTTTTTTCTCCCAACTCCGATGACCGATTGAGCCTAAATTTTCACAGGTTTGTTATTTTATATATAAGTTGTGATACACGAAGTGTGGGCCTTTGGACAATACTGTTTACCGAAAGTGTCCAATGGCTTTAACTATTATAAGACTCAAGGTGCTTGTTGGTCAAATAAAACGGTTTAATTAATAAATGATGTTAAACTTTGTATAAAAGTTTGTACTCGTTTTTATAGATTTAGATTCTCATCTTGTACATCTTGTGAAATCAATTCTGGTCCGATAAACTTTTTTAGCGTATACGAACAAGCCCTCCATTCTTGTGTCATGATCCCAAGGTCAGAGCCCTGCTCTATCATGGTTGATAGAGCAGGGCTCTATCACAACCACAACCATGACAATATCATGGTTGTGGTAAACCATGACAATATCATGGTTGTGGTAAACCATGACAATATCATGGTTGTGGTAAACCATGACAATATCATGGTTGTGGTAGTAGCAGTGTTTTTGTGGTCTCTCATCTTTCTTCATAGGTCACCGGCTTTGCAATCAAGCTTCATCTGTACTTAAAGCGTCTCGACCCTCATTGGTTCCCAAGGCAACCAGCTGCGTCCGTTTCAATCACTCGGTGACCGTGGACGTCCCTCAGATAAGCATGAAGATCAAGATATTGTCTGCGCTGAAGGACAATTACATGTACCTCATTATCGATGAGAAGACAAGAGAAGCAGCCATCGTTGATCCGGTTAATCCTGAGAAAGTGAGTGGCAAGAATCAATGTGGTCACCGTGGTCCAGTGGTTGGATTTCAGGACATGCAACCACTAGGTTACGGGTTCCAATCCTACCAAGCTAATCGTTGTTTTCACAATGAAGAATATTGTTTTCTAGGTACTGAAAAGCAATTTCTTGATTTGTGCAATAAATACTCAAAGGTTTTGTTTGTATTGGCTGTTACCAGCTTGGTGTTTATCCCTGTGGGGTTTGCCAAGTTTCCTAGATGGGAGGATCATCTAAAAAAAAAGATTTGGGGGGGGGGGGTAGGCGAGAAAGGAATTGAAGCAGGGTTTTTCTCATTCCAATGTTTCAAGCCGATGTGCATTGCATGCTGATACAGCAAATTGGTAAGACTGCAGCTGCATGACTTGCAATCACAAGGTTGTGGGGTCCAATCTTACCTAGCTAACCGCTGTTTTCACAATATTACTAGAATAAGTATTGTCATCTAGTTACTGAATCACAATTTCTTAATTTGTGCATTCATAACCAGACGTTAAACCACACACAACTTGGAGACTTATTGCACAAATTGCGTGCCAAGGATCTGTGCAAATTGCAGCCAAAAGGCCTACACACACAATATAAAAAGTTAAACTTTTTGTTTTTTCAACAAAAATTATGAAGATAAAATTGTTTAGAACGCCCCTCCTCATTGTATAAGTAGAAGGGCTTTAAATTCCAAAGATAAGCACAAAGTGAAAAACATTCTGGGGACCTTTTTGATTAAAAAACTTGGGTCCACACTCCAGAAGGTTGAAAATCCTTTAGTAACTGTAGTGACTCTCTGGTAGTGACTGTTGGAAAGTTTTTAAAATGATTGTTATTTTGATTTGTATTTTGTATAGGTAGTTGATGCCGTGAAGGAAGAAGACGTTAAATTAAAGACGGTGCTGACAACGCACCATCATTGGTATGATGTTAAAGCCATAAGCCAAGTGTATTGTGTCTCGATAATGGGAAACTTTTGGACAGTCCTTTTTTACAGTTGCCAGTTTTGTGCGTGCTTAGACCTACATGCACAATACTGAGCATGTATTGAGCTTTGTGATTGTGGTGAACCCAAGTCTGTGCGCCAAATGATAGCTGACTGCCCACTCTCTCACCACTCTCTCACCATCAAGCTGATGGTGGTATTGAAGCCCTTCATCTGTCTGAGGACGTAGATATAAACTGGCATGCGTACTTTATATGAGATCAGCATCATGTAACATCACAATACCATCCAGTCCAGATCAAAAATCAATAAGGCTGCCCATCTGGCAACTAAGATGACATGTCTCCTTCTTGACCCTCTCCTCTTTCTTATCTGCAGGGATCATGCAGGAGGCAATGAGAATCTAGTTAAGTTGATTGATGGACTGACTGTGTGTGGTGGAGACGATAGGATTGGAGCTCTCAATAAGAAAGTCAAACACGACGACAAGTTGACCGTAAGCATTTTTCATAGTCATTATGTAATTTTTAAAAACCTTCCTACTGTGAGATCGATTGTGAAGCCTATTTTGTCCCAACTTGACAATCGCCTCAACTATACACTCTTGACTCATCCCAACTTGAGTGTTACAGTTGGGGCGCCTCAACTGTTTATATTATTGTGGAAGAGTAAGGGTTGACCTTGGTGCTTCTGGTAAACTAACCTATCGCCTGTGCCAGCAAACTTAAGGCTGTAACACGGCGGAAATACCCCGAATAAAACATGTTCACCTTTTCGGGGTTATACCCTTAGTCACTTTACTGTATGTATACTTCACCCGAAATCCCTTCAGAATATTGCGCTCAATAAAGCCTCTGTGTGTTTCCAATCCTCCAACCGGAGACGAACCAGTTCACGTCCAGCTGCGGGCACGCCAGAAACGCGAATGATTTGAATCATGCGCCCTCTTTGTTCACAGTGGTGCAAATAGTAAGCGCCCTTGTTTACAGGTTTCCTCAGTCTTGCAAGCTTTAGTGGTTAAGTTCACTTAGGAGGCATCCTTGGTTTCGTTTTAAGAATATATAAATGTTTTAATCTTTGGCTGTGCTCCGTGGTCATCAAGGGTTGATGTGGCTGGCTGCTGAAGGCGCCCTTGCATGCCTGTCTCGAACGCGTTGTAGCCGCGTCCTTCGCAATTGAGCTCTTAGCTGCGAGTAAGGATGATGAGCCTCCCAAATTATTATAATAACAATTGCTAGATTTTCATCTTTCTGTTTGGTTGTCATTTTCAGATCGGCTCTCTTAATGTACGCTGCATGTTCACTCCATGCCATACTACTGGTCACATCTGCTACTTTGTGACGGGAGCTGATGGCGGTGATCCAACTGTATTTACAGGTAAAGCCAGCAGTCAGGGCCATTTACATAGAGCTGCTAAGCACAAAAATTTGCTTCCTTAATTTAAAGGGAAGGTACACGTTTGGTAATTACTCAAAACAAGTATGTACTTATAAACCGACTTGGTAACTAGCATTGGAGAGCTGTTGATAGTATAAAACATTGTGGGAAACGACTCCCTCTGAAGTAACGTAGTTTTTGAGAAATAGGTAATATTTCACTAAAATAATAAAAGACTTCTAGCTAGAAGTCTTTTATTCCTATTTGAAAGCACACAGATTAGTCCAACCAGGGTGTTTTTTCTTTCATCATTTTCTCCCAACTCCAATGACCAGTTGAGCTCAAATTTTCACAAGTTTGTTATTTTATGCATATGTTGAGATACACCAAGTGAGAACACTGGTCTTTGACAATTACCAATAGTGTACCTTCCCTTTAAATATCATTACCAACAAAACTTCTACTTGATTGCTGGTATTCAGCTGTTGCTTGCTTATCCTGAATATCACAAGGAAATTTGGTTGCTAATCTTGTTTTTATTAAGGAAGAAATTTCATGCTAAGCAAAAATTTGTGCTTAGCAGCTCTATGAAATTGGGCCCTGGTTTCAGAACCACAAAAACTTGTAAGAGATTCATGTACATGGTGTTACTGCAAACCTTACTAGATTGTATCTCCACCATGCAAAGTTTCAAATCCTACTCATTTACATGGTGTTACTGCAAACCTTACTAGATTGTATCTCCACCATGCAAAGTTTCAAAAACCTTACTAGATTGTATCTCCACCATGCAAAGTTTCAAATCCTACTCATGTACATGGTGTTACTGCAAACCTTACTAGATTGTATCTCCACCATGCAAAGTTTCAAATCCTACTCATGTACATGGTGTTACTGCAAACCTTACTAGATTGTATCTCCACCATGCAAAGTTTCAAGTCCTACTCATGTACATGGATTTACTGCAAACCTTACTAGATTGTATCTCCACCATGCAAAGTTTAAAATCCTACTCATGTACATGGTGTTACTGCAAACCTTTCTAGATTGTATCTCCACCATGCAAAGTTTAAAATCCTACTCATGTACATGGTGTTACTGCAAACCTTACTAGATTGTATCTCCACCATGCAAAGTTTCAAGTCCTACTTTAATATTAATTGTTTCACTATTTGATTTGAATCACTTCCATGGGTGGCATGGTTGGCTTGTGCGTAAGGCGCTCTCTACAAGGTGACCCCTGTTCGATTCCTGTCCAGGGCCATATGTGAGTTGAGTTGTGTGTTGGTTCGCTGCTGTGCCACGAGGGTTATCCAGACCATCCGGTTTTCTTCCCTCGGGAAAATCAAGCACTTTCGATCTCTGGCCTGTGCTCCGTGGTCATAATGGGTTGATGTGGCTGGCTGCCAAAGTTACCCTTGCATGCCTGCTTCTTGAACACATTGTAACTGCGTCCTTCGCAGTTCAGCTCTTAGCTGCGAGTAAGGATGATTAGCCTCCCAAATTATTATTATACTTCTTGAATGTAAGATTGGCTATGGTTTTTGATGCTGTTTGCCTGCAGGGGATACGCTGTTCATAGCAGGTTGTGGGAAGTTCTTTGAAGGAACGGCTGATCAGATGCACCATGCATTGATTGAGGAGCTGGGACAACTTCCTAATGAAACAGTAAGATACGTTAAGGAGAATGGGCGATAAAGTGTAGATTCGCTAATAGAGTGAACGAGTGAAGGCGAGTACATTGTATTCACGAATCTACACTTTAGATTCTATTCTCTGACTTAAACTATTTCCCCTTTGGTTATGTAACAGTTTCAATGCGTATAACACTAGTTAGAACACCTCTTATTAGTCTATCTAATTTTTATAAGTTTGTCACATTTTATAATCATTTGACGCATTACAAACGCGTTTTATATATCATTATTTTATTAAACCTTATTGTGAAAAAGTTCTCACCATGAATGATTCCTTGTAGAATGTCTACTGTGGTCATGAGTATACAGTAAGCAGTTTGAGGTATGCGCTAACAGTAGAACCAGAAAACATTGATTTACAGAAGAAGATGGAATGGGCGAAGGTAAGTAATCACATTCATCAAATATTTGTATTAAAAAAAACCAGTATGTCTGAAAAGGTGTGCATATTATAACGTCATTCATATGATTGGAATTATGAACGTTCACAGGTTTGCAGATATCTATAGAGATGGTCATGGTGGAAGTGGTAACATGGTGAAAAAACTTCCCTTGATGTATTTTTGTTACAAATATTATAGTTTTGGAGAAATTAATAAAAGAATTACTTTCGATACTTTGAATCCGAAATCTGATGATTGAAAACAACAAAAACAGTGAGGTTTTTTGTTAGCTTTTTTCTTGTGACTCCAATGATCATTTGAGTTTAAACTTTCACATGCTTGTTTTTCATGTTTATGTGTGGTTACTGGTCTTTAACATTTACTGATATTTGCTGCGAGCTTTTAATCAAGTAGTCAATCAATCTCATACCTTGTTCAGTTTGAAACTTCCGGGGGATTTCAAGGAAATTGTTTCTTGACGCTAAAACGGCGGGGCAGCCAAAATTCAAACTGGGCTTATGATATAAATGTGTTTTGTCCAACTTCTTTCTTGCTTAACTTTCAATTTGAAATTGACTCTTGATGATTCAGGCCCAGAGAGCTAAGGAGATTCCAACGGTTCCATCAACCATTGGAGATGAGAAGAAAATCAATCCTTTCATGAGAGTCGGGTAAGAGAATAATTAAAACTGTTCCTCCCAAAAGGGTGCCAAAGAAGGATTGGAATAATTTACTGTGAAAAAAACCCAGTAGAGTGTGGGTTCAGATCCCGGTCATGACACTTAAGCACAGCAATTAAACATACTTTAGAAGAAAGGATGGCCATTCTATGGTGAACTAAACTGATTTGGGTCGCCAAGGGACAATTGTGACATGGGGCTGAATTATTGTTATCCCTTCACAGTCTTTGAGGATGTAGGCATAGATATAGCATCCACTAGGAACCTGTCTAGTAGAACAGAATGCACTACCTTCCCAACTGTTTATAAAGCAATAGATCGATCCATTAAGCTCCGCCCCATTGCGTATTGACCAATCGCAACGCAACTAAGGTCCGACACTAAGGTGCAACATGCGTGCGCGTATGCTTGGCGCGCGGGGCAGAGTTGTGCAGAAAGGCATTGGAGAGCCCTACGTGTTCTTGCTCACACGTGCGTCGTGGGCAGAGCCTACTGGATCGGTCTATTACGGTTAAGTGCTCCTCTGAAGAGCACAAGTGTCATGACTGGGATTTGAACCCACACTCGGCTGCAGACAACACCAGAGCTCATAAACTCCACACCACAGTGCAATTATAATTTAAACGTGTCCACTATATTTCAAAATGGCTTATCGAGAACACCCTGTAGTATTTTTCATTTGATGCTTAATTATGTCTTTGTTGAATTGTTCAGTTTTTTGGTACTGCATGTATTTAAACAATGGCTACGTTAATCTGTTTTGCAAAACTACTTGTATTGAATAACTTATCCTTCTCACTGAGTTGTTTTGCCTTTTTAGGTATTTTGTTTTCTTCAATTTGTATTTCACTTTACTTTTTGTTTAGTTTGCTTCTGTGTGAATTACTTGGCTGCTTTCTGTACACATAAGTAATTTTTTCAATTTTATTTCAAGTATTTTTATTTCCTAGGTTTTTTAGTATTTATTGTGAGGTGCTTTGGGGTGTCTTTTACTTAAGGCGTCATAAAAATGGCTCTTTACTGTTATTATTAGCGGTATGTAAGTTAAACAAGAAATCACTGTGGATATGCCTTGAAGATAATTTTATCTTATCTTGGAAAGGATACAATTCTTTTTCTTTTTTTGCCTATGTTTTTAGTTTCTTTTGTGAGGCAATTTAAGGCACTGAACATGTTTGGTAATTGTCAAAGACCAGTATTCTCACTTGGTGTATCCCAACATATGCATAAAATAACAAGCCTGTGAAAATATGGACTCAATTGGCCATTGCAGTTGCAAGAAAATGATGAAAGAAAAAACACCCTTGTTGGACATAATAGTGTGCTATAAGATAGGAATAAAAGGCTTTTGGCCAGAGGCTTCTGGCCAGAAGTGTTTAATTATTTTAGTGAGAAATTACCTCTTTCTCAAAAACACGTTACTTTAGAGGGAGTCGTTTCTCACAATGTTTAATACTATCAACAGCTCTCCATTGCTCGTTACCAAGTGAGGTTTATGCTAATATTTATTTTGAGTAATTACCAAACGTGTACTCTTTACACTAACCCCTCCCCTTAGGATATAAACTTTGTATATCAAATATTTTTGTGTATAATGCAAATACCAAGGTGGATGAAGTTGATGATAAGGCTTTCTTTTAATGTTTATTTATTGCAGAGAGGTCTCCGTGCAGAAGTATACTGGCACATCAGATGCTATTACCACCATGGAAAAGCTGAGGAAGGATAAGGACAACTTCAAGCCCAAAATGTGATCCATAATAGGACATTTGCCTCTTTCAAGTTCAAATTCCATGGCTGTGCTTACCAAAAGCAAAGAATCTGTACTTGATTGAAGCAGGGAATTCCGCCTTTATGTCAAGTGTATTTCATGGGTTTAGTCGGGAATTTTTGCTTGTGCCTGTACGTACTCGTTGGTACAAGGCATTCTTTGCTTACAGAGAATGGTGCAGAGAATAGTGCAGAGAATGGTGATCACAAGGGCAGACTTTGGCAGTAAACAGAGCCGTGAAATTAGGCCCAGAACAAAATACATACTGCCCAGGGTCTTTTAAATGATTCAGAAGGTTCCAGGATTAGAACTGCATGGAAACAATGGACTTTAAAGATTTTCCAATGGAAGTGCCTCTTGCAAAATGAAAGTGGCATTGGTCCTCTCAAAGACGAAATTCCAGGCCTGTCTGTTTTTGGTTTACAGTACACCAAAATCCAACAATCACTGACTGGGGTTTCAGAACATGTCGATAGTGGGTGAATTTGACACACTACTACTGGTGCTTTTTGTATCGACTATTTCTTTACAATCATAAAAAGAAACATAGTTAAATGTCACTAATTGTTGTGGTTCTTATAGAAACTCATTGCTAGTTGTCTTAATGTTTTCATACTAGGTCTTGAACTACGATCTGGAAGGGGCACACCAATTTTCCACTGGTAAGGGGCAATTCTAATGAGGAAAATGTAAATTTGTGTTGGAACTTTGCAGAAGGCACCACAGCATGGTTTCTCGGCTGTGCCATTGAAAATCGAAACAAACACGGTCAAAGACTAGATTTAGCTGACACTTTCTGTCTTTTTTTCCGTTGACAAACTGCAGTAAGTAGAGTGGAGGAAACAGATCATAAACACGGTGGCAGTTCTAACTGCGGTAGGCCTATGCTCTATTCTTTATTCTCCGGACATCATCCATAAATGTCACCAAGTGATTGTGAGCTCGTTGTGTGTTCTTGCAGGATTTGATGCTTTGTCTGTATCTGCCTGACTCCTGTACAGAGTCAAGCGGCAGCCTCCATTAAAATGTGTCATAGAATTAAAATGCGACACCTATTATGCAATACATGTATAAATGAAATGAACCTGTTAAAGGAGAAATTGTTGTGTATGGTGCAAAAACGTTGCATCTTGCTGGAAAAATGATCCATGCAAAAACGTATCTCAACGTATCTCGTATGTTTCATCCATGCTTTCTTTTGCAAGATACAACTTTTGACAATTTAAAACTTTCCCCGAATGAAAGCGCTTTTTTAGGAGATAAAACGTTTTTGCACAGACACAACCAACATAAATATGAATTTTTAGAGAATAGTGAATGTGTATGTATACATAAATAACATTTATCAATATATAGAATATTAAATTAAAAAAAATAAATTAAAGAAATAAAATAGCTTATAAAATTATGTTTTATCATGTGTAACTATAATCTGTTTCGTCTGACTTTGGGAAGCAAGGTCTGTAATTAAAACCTTTGAAAACCATCGTAATTGTAAATTGTTTTTATTTTTTATCTATGTAAATTTCTGGTGAAGAAATAAACTGTTTTTTATTTCTACATAAATAGATCCTGCTCTTTGATTTGAGGGGTCACTAAAAAGTGGACATGCCATCGTTTCAACGTACCCATAAAATTGGGATCCTCGTTGCTTTATTTGTGTCAGCAATAATTCCCACCCCTGCTGATGGACAACTTGTTAGTTGCTTCGAAATTATCAAGCTAATGCGTTCATGAAAAACATTGCCCATTGATAAGTAACCAATTCAAAGTTCACAGCTGAAAGTAAGGAGGATGAAAAAAAAGGTTACACAAACGGCTGTTCTGAGAGTTAAATAATTCAATATTTATTAGACAAAATATTCCAGATGTATTCACAATTCAGCAGGATTAATTTCACAATTTTTCGGAATGTCAATAAAAGGCACTTGGTGAAAACACTAATATCAAGGTATTAAAAATTAGAATTTAATATGGTTTCCCTTTTGAAAGATGTCGACTGACCAATTATTTCTTAACAGCAGAAAGGCCCAGCCGTGCTTCAGCAAAATCAGTATCGTTTAATTTGGAGAAAACAAAACTCTCACTGGACCCAACATTTACTAGTAAACAGACAGAGTACACTTTTCAAAACATCAAGACCAGAACAATGATTAAGAGCCGAAATTCCTCCCATAAGATAATTATACAAGGTTGCAACCGCAAGTTTACCTGTAAAGGTTACTGGAAATTTGAACCTGCAAACTCCGGGAGTCGATTTCACAAAGCACTGAGATTCATCTTCAGACTTTTTTGCAAAGAGCCTTTAGTCACTGTACCCGGCAAGTAAAATATACCCAATATTTGGCAAGTATCTTGCGTTAATATCTGTTTTATATATTGTGGTTATCTAATAGGCCTTGGCTACAATCTTAGCCAGGTTCCCAAAAATAATACCAAACCGCAAAATGGCTCCAATTCTCATTTCACCGAAGAGTGCCCGATTGTTTTTTCTTCTAGCCTCACTCTGGTCACATTGATTTACAGAGAAACAAGATAGACTTTCTACTCTACACTGCAAGTGGAGGCTTTGGCAGTGGTTTTTCACTTGATTTCTGATTCCATTCGCATCATTCTCTGAGCGCTTTGCATCCTGTGGAAGAGGCGCTTCATAACTTTCATTATTAAATTTCATTATTATTATTATTATTTAATAGGCTATTATTATCATTATTATTATTACCATTATTAGTAGTAGATTGATTCTTGGCCTAGTCGTCATCAAAATGATACGGATCATCGCCTTCTAAGACAGGTTTAAGCTGAAGAATTGGTTTTGTCTTCGGAGGAAAACTATCCATCTTCACTTCCTTCTTGACTTGAACAGCTACCTCGGGTTTCTTGACTCTGTTCATCACAGAATTGGTAGAAGTGTTTGTCAATGTTTTCGATGTGGAAGTCGGTGAGCCATAACTAGTAGATGATCTATAACTACTCGATGATACAGGTTCACTTTTGATAATAACTGGCTCCTTTTTCGGGATAGTTTGGCCGTTCATGACGGATCCGATACTGGTGGTGGCTGTGACAGTGTCCGTCTGGGGCTGTGGCGTGGGGTTCGTCACCATGGGTGGATCAAGGTTGTTGGACTGGATGTACTCCTTCATTTCTTTGTGGTATCTATCCTTGTCACGTTCGTACATTGTGTAGTAAGTCTGTGATTGGATAAAGAAGTAATGACAAAGTATTTATTAATTTGCTTGACAAATGTGTCCTTAGGCAAGACACTTTACCGTTATTGCTTTGTAAAAAGTTGGGAAGGTGGTGCAATCTGCTCTACCAGCCACGCTCCGAGTGGATGATGCCCATGCCTACATCCTCAAGGAATGTGAAGAGGGTAACCCTGTTTCATCTACAGTAAGAGGCATTTGCCCCTGGTGGCAGTTGATTTGGGTTGATAGTAAAAATCAGGTTAGTGTAGCCCCTCACTTCCAAGTAGCTGTCCGGCTTAGGGTTGAGATCCTAGAGGAGTTTTTGAATCAAATTGTGACCAACTTGAGGCTCAAAACATTGTTGCAGAATATTAAAAAGGGTTGAAGTGACGCTTCCAGAATGGGCTATCTAATACCAAGACTGCAATTTTTAATATCGGGGGACAATCCAACATGCTCAGTTCATGGCCAAAGTGGAGTGAGCTGCGAAGCTAAAAGACAATTTTGAAAAACTTAAACGAGTATCTTATTTACTCAATTGAGATATTTCTTTTTGTAAAAATTAGTGAAAAGTGGTCGCAGAATATGGAATTCTTTCCGAAAATGCTAAGCAGAAAAAAATCTTGCTTAGAAAAAAAAAGGTTTGCAGCCAAAATACTATGTTATGTATAGTTTCTGACTGGTTCCCTACTCATTCTTGCATAGCAGAACATTTTTCAAATCATTCTTCAATTGCCCACCTCTTTCTCGCCTGCTTCCAGGTAGTTCCACCTCTTGGCAAGTTGGCGAGTCAATTCTTGGTGGCTCATGTCGCCTCCTTCAGGATCCTTGGAAGATGATTCTCCCTGCATCGTATGCCTCTCTGTCTGACAGAACATCAAGAAGGCATTGGCCGGCTTCTTGGGGGCAAGTGGATCTGCAGAGAGAGAAACGTTGTTATGTTAAAGCTGGAATGATGGCGCTTGCCAACTTTATCTATTTCATTTAATTTATTCTGTGCCCAATTTGCTTAGCATGAAATTTTTGGTTTGATAAAAACAGGATTACCAACCAAATTTCCACATGACTTCCAGGATAAGCAAACAACACCTGAATACCAGTAACAAGCAATATCCAACAAATGGAAATTTGGTTGGTAACCCTGTTTTTATCAAGGAAGAAATTTCATGCTTAGCAAATTTGGGTGCTAGGCAGCTCTATGAAATTGGTCCGTTGTTGTTAGGCCAAGGACTCTCAGAAAAGCAAACTTAATCACTACACTAGCCAAGAAACCTAATGGAGAGAAGACAAGGAAGTTTTAGTTTTAGATGTGAGAGGTAACACCAGAGAATTATTCCAGTGAAAATCCATGCGGCAGGCATTGACTGAAGACCCAATCCACAACGTGCTGCAGGTGGGATTTGAACCTGGTTCCTAGAGGTGGAAGGAGAGGAAAGATGCCACTACCCCAACCTGACAGACCAGGCTTGTCTTAAGGCCATGTCAACACTGTTTGTAGCCACGGTGGGCGGTGTCGCGCAGGCCTGCCCAGAACTCACAAATTTCGCCCAGCACTCTGAGCAAAATACACTGTGCTGCCCAGCACAAATTTCCCCCATATCTAAACATGAATAATTTAGTTGAACCGCTCGCCCTTGGTGGACCAAATTAAAATTGGTCTATCTGCAACACTGCATGTCACATGAGGCAATTTACAGTCAACAAGCTCCAGGCAATCCCCAATAAGCAAATCCATTCACATTTCAGTTTACTCATCATTTTCTTGGGGATAGAAGATTGTCTCTTGAACTGCCGAAGTGTTCCTTTTGCTAACAGTGTAAGTGGTTGCTTCCAAGCTGCCTGAAAAACTTGTCCTGTGTGACGTGTCCTTTAGGGTTACAATTTAAAGTCATTGAGAATTAATAAATAAAATGAAAAAATTATAACTTGTTGAGGAAGTCACCTTTTTCTTTATCCTGCTTATTTTGAGATGGCATTCTCTTCCTCTTGCCACCTCTACCCGATGGTCGGTTGTCGTGTGACGTCATCTCGGAGATCAATCTTGGCCGTCCAACACGGCCGACGCGTCCAGCGCGTCCTCTGGATGACTTGCTGCGTTGCGATTTGGTGACGAGACCAGCGAGTCCACGGGACGCCGGGAAGCTTGGTGCTATGGGGCTGTTGATACCTAGGAGTTGTAGCATGGAGTCATCCTGAGATATTGTAAAATATCAAGAGAAATGTTTCAGTTCCCTTATAGTGGGGAAGATTGGAGAATTATTTGGAGAAATTGTGCCTTTGATGATATAAGCATGGAGTTTGACACACAGTAAGAGTATGTTTTATGAGAAAGATATTTTGCTATAGGGCCATCGCAGATCCCTTGAAAAAAAAAAATGCAGAATAAAAAGCTATTTTCAAATTTTCAAAATGGCTATCACTCCTTGTTATTCTACCTTTATTTTTTTTCAATGGACAAACCTGCAATGGCCTTATAATAATAATTTTTGGGGCTAATCATTCGTTCTCGCAGCTAGAGCTTAATTGCGAAAGACGCGGCTACAACGGCGTGTTCGAGAAGCAGGCATGCAAGGGTGCCTTCAGCTGCCAGCCACATCAACCCATTATGACCACGGAGCACAGCCAAGATCGAAAGTGTTTGATTTTTTCCCTGTTTCACTGTTTCATTACAACACATACCTCAATCGGCAGAGTAAGAGTAGCATTCTTGTAGTTGTCACCGTACTTGTCCAGTTTGGTCGTCAGAAACCTACAAGACACAATTGTCATATAATACTTAAGTCTTAACAAATGTACTAAAATGCACCCATTGGCATTGGGGTAACCAGGAGAGAGGAAGAGGTGGCAATAGCCCCCTTGCTAAGTAAGAACCCTTGCCCCTGCCATGTCTTGCCCTCCCTCCCCCTTTGATACATCAAAACCCCCAATTAATAGCACTCCCATTGTGTTTTTTTTCCCCACTTGCCCACCCCACGTACATGAAGAATGTCTGGTTATCCCACAGCCATTCGGTAAAGGTTGTTGAATTCAGGCTACATTACTCAGCAGTCAACTCAACTGCACTTTAAAGATACTGTGAGCACAGAATTCTGTTGGTTAGCACGTTTAATGTGAAAAATGATTGATGAATGATGAAAGTACACTTTTGATCAATAAAAAACAAAATGGATCTAGTGTCACACATGATGAAAACTGGAAGATAAAACTCAGTCTTATACCTTCTCTCTCTAGACATCTTCCGTACCGCCTTCTTCACATAATACAGTCTGTTTAAGCACTTCTCATTGTCCTTCATTAAACAAAAAAAATACAGACATCACAGAAAATCTTTAAATTACCAGCTGCATACAGCTGCGTGGGGTGTCGTGGCCGAGCGGATAAGAGCACCGAATTCAAGCTCTGATGCTTCTGTTCAGCAGAGTGTGGGTTCGAATCCCGGTCGTGACACTTGTGTCTCTGAGCAAGACACTTAACTATAATTGCTTCTCTCCACCCAGGGGTAAATGGGTACCTGTGAGGGCAGAGATGGTTCTTGTGGTTGATTTAGCCGAGTAGCGCATATTAATGTTGCACAGGCTGCATACTCCCTACCAGGGAGCTGAGATGGTTTAAGGAGTGAATTAAGGCCCAGTGACCAGGGGTAATAATGTGAAGCGCTTTGGGACGCCCTCCGGGTGAGAAAAGCGCTATATAAAAACGGGTTAACGGGTTATACACTATTTATGCAGCCTACTGTACTTTTTCAGCACCAACAGCTGTAGTAAAAAAGAGTTCTGCATAAAATAAACAAACATGAGATTCTTCACACTTTAATTTTGTGTGTTGTGTATAAAAATACATTGTTTATAATATATGAATATTTGTGTGTTTTATCTCTTTAGAAATTCAGGTATATAGTTCAGCACTTCTTGAACTGAATTTGTTTATGTTTTTAACTAACCTGACTTTGTAAAAAGAATTACTCATCATTGGAACATAATTACAATAAATAACTTTCGTGAATTTGATCTGAAGTGTGTCCCCCCCCCCAAAAAAAAAAAAAGAGATTCAAAAAACTAAATAAATATAAATATTTAAAAATCACAACAAATAAATAACAAAAACACATTTTTTTTATAAACATTATTATTAACTTTTATACGTTTTATCAAATTAAAAATCATGGTTTCTTGGCTCAGCAGTGCATTTGACACTAGTTTGCTAAGTCGTCAGGGTGTGGGTTCCAATCCCGGTCAATGTAACATTCTATTTAACACCAAAACATTAGTTCATCAAAATTCGCGAATACCATACTAGTTAAGTTACTGCCTAACTACACTAATCAAATCCATACCACAACTGGTTAAAGCCATTGGACCCTTTCGATTCAGAAAAGAAAAAAAAGTTCACAGATTTACAAATAATTTACAGGGTTTACAGAAGGTAATGGTGAAAGACCTCTCTTGAAATATTAGTCCATGAAATGCTTTACTTTTTGAGAAAACGGTAAAACAATATAAATTCTCGTTAACGAGAATTACGGATTTGTTATAAACACATGTCATGACACGGCGAAACGTGCGAAAACAGGAGTGGGTTTTCCCGTTATTTTCTCCCGACTCTGATGTCCGTTTGAGCCTAAATTTCCACAGGATTGTTATTTTATATATAAGTTGTGATACACGAAGTGTGGGACTTGGACAATACTGTTTACCGAAAGTGTATAATGGCTTTAACGAGACTCATCATATAATAATAATAATAATAATTTGGGGGGCTAATCGTCCGCAGCTAAGAGCCGAATTGCGAAGGACGCGGCTACAACGTGTTCGAGAAGCAGGCATGCAAGGGCGCATTCAGCTGCCAGCCACATCAGCCCATTATGACCACGGAGCACAGCCAAGATCGAAAGTGTTTGATTTTTTCCTGAGGGAGGAAAACCGGATAGTCTGGAAAACCCTCGTGGCACAGCAGAGAACCAACGCACAACTCATCTAAACTCACATATGGGGGGGGGATATGGCCCCGACCGGGAATTGAACCGGGGTCACCTTGGTGAGAGGCGAGCGCTTTACGCACAATAGCCAAAAGTGATCATCAGATCATACACAGTACACAGAGCCGGGCTAGTCAGAATACAGTTCATAAAATACGCTGACTCAACTCACTCGGGATTTATAGAACAAGAAATGAGACTCACCAGCTGTATACTCTCACATTTGTGTTTAAGAGATACATATTTCTTCCGGTAACCATCTTCATCTTTTTTAACATCTGAATTGTTTTCCATCGACCTCGAACGGGAACAGGGATTATTATTATCGGCAGTAACGCCGCTGCCGCTAGCCGCCATTTTGTTTCAACGAGTTGTGTATGGTATCCCATTCACTTACGTTATTGAATCAAGTATTATTAGGCGTTGCACCACACTGTTAAGCTGGTGCTAAAAGCTAACCACTTCATGCGAGAGCATACATCTCACATTACAGACCACGTTTCTCTAGTGGGTTCCTTTTAGTATTTCTTTGTAAACAATCCCTGCAAACGTGCGTCTGCAACTAGTCTTAGTTCAAACCTGTATATATAAATATGTTTAGTTATGCCTCTCGAGTGCGCTTACGGATGGATGGAGCATGGAGGAACCTCCATGATTTTACACAATGTGCAAGACAAAAAGCAGTGCTGCCTTGTTGAAGACCTGATAACAAAAAAATGCTGAATCCTGGCCAAACATTAATAAAGTGGATATGATGGTCTCGAAACAAGAAGAAACTACGTGAAATGATGTGTGCAGGAGACGAATCGTGTATCAAAACATACAAATACAGTCTTGACTCAAGACTATCACGTTCAGTCGGTGACTTGTGTGATGTGGATGCGCATGTACATTTTGTATCACACTGTTGTGTATAATATGCACAACCGGCCCCCAGTACAAACTCTTTTATTATATCGAACGCACTCATTGCACGAACACAATTGGGGTTTTTCAAGTACCCTTTATGTGCCCATAGTTTGTGAATAGGGTCCATTCTTCTTGTTTTCACCTGGGTAGTTAGCGGTAGTTTTGAGTAAGATGACGGCGTCTGCAGGTGAACAGTTCCACCGCATGACAGAGAATGTTTACCGGGTAAGTTTGGTTTTGCAATTTTCTTTTAATTTACTAAAAAACAGCGATTCGCTCAAAAAACTATAACGTTTAAATACAACTCACTGTCTGCTGTGCACGCGGGCGGTGAGTCTGTGTTTAGTTGCCTCCTGCTACTCCTGCTGCTGGTTCCAATATTAAGTTTTAAATAACAACGTAATTCATATTATTGAGAGGATTTTCCAGGAATTTAATTTCAATACCTCAAGCTCAAGTTTAGAATTTGAGGTCTAGAAATCAAGCATCCGAAAGCACACAACTTCGTGTGACAAGGGTGTTTTTTATTTCATTCATATCTCGCAACTTTGACGACCAAGCAATTGAGCTCAAAATTTCACAGGTTTGTTATTTTATGCATATAATGTTGAGATACACCAAGTGAGAAGACTGGTCTTTGACAATTACCAAATTACAAATAGTGTCCACTGAAGAAAGCATCATGGTTTTTTTTTAACAGAAAATGTTAAAATCATCCAAATGGAAATATAGACCCAGTAATTGGAGTTCTCCTCAGCATTTATTTTTAAATCATTTGATTTGCATTTTTAAATGTCATAATAATATACGATTTGCCTAAACAATTTCCCCGGCCAAACAGCATTTTGGTTCCGGTTTTGTTGATTCAAATTTTAAAAAGCATTGCATGATGAACTACAAATGAATATTTAATTAATATTATGGTTTGTTTTATAATGAAATCTGTAAAATACCAAATAAAGTTTGTTTATTTCAAGTTTATTAAGTATGTTTTCCTTTCTTTCTGCAGAACACAATCGAAGGATTTAATCCAGAATTACGGAGCCTCATTACACTCGGAAGAGCATATGAAAAAGCATCACAAAGTATGTATAATTAATTACTTCACTAAGTATGGATATAACAGCGCTTTGTAACTTCCCTTAGACCTGAGTCCTATGCCAGGCCATGTCTTTATAGTTGGCAATTTTAGTTGATGTTTTTAAAAGAACAAAACATGTTCCCAACATTTAAAATCTTAAAAGAAAAAAAATAAGGTACAGTAAGAGAAAAAAAGTGAGCTAAATTTGCAAAATTTTAAAACATGTTGCATAGCAACCCTTCGGTCTTTTATCACACCCAACTTTTGAATGAACTATAAATATAGTATTTTTATAACATTTTTGTATATATATAAATATTTTTTAATTAATTTTATTACCGTATATATATAGTATAATTTTTTTTTTATTCCTGCCACTTCCTTTTGTTGTTTAATCAAATTGTTATAAATTTGTAGCTGGAAATGTTGAGAGAGCTGTTATAATATTTAAAACAATACTATTCTTTGAGAATACTTAAAAGATCTATCTTCTATGCATTGACGTCATCCACGGTTTGGGGTATAGTCTGGTGCTGTTAAAATTACGGTATCTAGACATTCATTTCCATAGGTGCTGTCTGTCCGTCTATGGGTTCCTTATGTCTGTGGACATCATCCAGCCGCCGTCTTACAGGTGAAATAGTAATGAAACGATGGAAGCGCGCAGATTTGTAAGCACTGCGAACAGAATCGACCAATGAGCAACCTCCTTTTGACCCGAGGCAACAGTGCTATTTTCAATTGATGTCATCTTACACGAGTTCATACGGTAGAAGTTTATAGCAAGAAGCATTTTGTGTGTAAGACTGGACTAAGTTGAGTTGACAGTAATAAAAAAAAAAGGATTGAAATCAAACCTTTTACTTTTAGGTTTAACTTGACCGGAGCTTTTCCTTTTTCATAAAAGAAATTAAACACGAACCCTGAAGTGATGACAATGCATATCTTTTTCTGCACTTGCACTCTACTATACTAGCCATATGTAGCAATCTATGCAATGGGTGATGATACTGCCTTTTCACTGCATGTTTGAATCTCAGATTACTAGCATTGGGCCATTTCCTGACAATTTGACGGACACCACTCCAGATCCTCTAACTTCCTGTGGATTTCTGTGATTGATATCTGTATCTCTGCATTTGTGGTTAGGGTCCGCAACGCAAAATGAGGAAATGGATGTTGTGAAACTATCTGACGGTGGTTGTTGTTATAGGCAAAGTTCTCAGCAAAGTTGCTTGACTTTTGCTAAAGCTTGACTTGTTTATTGTGGCTAACTGCTATGCATTAGGCACGAATAGACACAGTGTAAAAAAGCTACCAATAAAGAATAACATTTAATTGTTTTTCTCGGAAATGAATGCAAAGCAGGAACAGATTACCAGTCCGCAAAAGGCATGCCATTTACCTTTTTACTGCTGCCTTGGTATTTTCCCAGGTCAAGTATTATTTTAAAGGCAGTGGACACTATTGGTAATTACTCAAAATAAATATCATCATAAAACCTTTCTTGATTACGAATAATGGGGAGAGGTTGATAGTAAAAAACATTGTAAGAAACAGCTCCCTCTGAAGTGCTGAAGTTTTCGAGAAAGAAGTCATTTTTCACGAATTTGATTCCGAGAGACCTCCAGTTTAGAACTTGAGGTCTCAAAATCAGGCATCAGAAAGCACACAACTTCGTGTGACAAGGGTGTCTTTTCTTTCATTATTATCTCGATTGAGCTCAAATTTTCACAGGTTTGTTATTTTTTGCATGTTGAGATACACCAACTGTGATGACTAGTCTTTGACAATTACCACTAGTGTCCACGCTCTTTAAAGAATAAACCATTTAATAAATATTCATTTTTATAAGTCCCCTGGTCATTGGGCCAATAACATCCCTTTAATCTTTCTCAGCTCCCAATTGGGAGTATACAGCCCCGAGCTGCCATGGCGCTCGGAAGGCTTTTTTATTCACAATATCAACCTCTACCCTCCAGGTACCCATTTATACCCCTGGGTGAAGAGGAGCAATTATAGTAAAGTATCTTGCTCCAGGACACTAATGTCACGACCGGGGTTCGAACCCACACTCCGGTGACTTGGCATCAGAACTTGAATTTGATGCTCTTAACCACTCGGCCGTGACACTCTATGATGTACTTAAAAAACTATAATAAAAACAAGGTGCTATGTGGACTGAACATACAATAGAGTGCAAGTGTCACATTGATTGATACATCATTTAGGACCTTTTAAATTGCTCATGTTTGTTTCCTTTGAATATCAAAGCAACGTGGGACCAAAGTGCTCCCAAATATGTTTGAACACTTGAGAGATTTGAACAGTCTATTCAAGAAAAAAACAGTAAAATGTCAATCTCTCAACACTACTTCACTACTACCACTCAAAGTTATCACCCAACAGTGTTTGGGCTCAAGTATGCTGTACTGACATACTTAAAACAAATATTTGAATTCCAAACTGCAGTGGGCGTAAAATGAATGGCATAATTGTCGTCTCTTATCATTGTTCAAATACGTACGTAAGATAGACAGTATAGATACAAGGGGCTAAAAAGTCAAATCAGATTTTGATTTGAATTTAACAGGGTTTGCGCATAACTTTTTCAATGACTAGCCAGCGGGATCTCTAAGCTATTTGTTTCACTGGTCCGTCAGCCACTAGGCTAGTGGTAAGACATCTGCGAAAGCAATGCAAAGGTCATGGGTTCGAATCCCACCTAGTAGGGGGCGCTTTTACTGGATCCCGCATGAGCCTCAAACATCTTTATCAAGCTACTTGAATTTCTGACCTTACAGAGCCAAGTTCAGAGACCTTTATAAGGACTCTGGCATTTGGTTGTTTTTATTTCATTTATTAAAGGCAGTGGACACTATTGGTAATTACTCAAAATAATTTATAGCATAAAACCTTTCTTGGTGATGAGTAATGGGGAGAGGTTGATGGTATAAAACATTGTGAGAAACGGCTCCCTCTTAAGTTCTATAGTTTTCGAGAAAGAAGTAATTTTCCATGAATTTGATTTCGAGACTTCAGATTTAGAACTTGAGGTCTTGAAATCAACCATTTAAACGCACACAACTTCGTGTGACATGGGTGTGTTTTTCTTTCATTATTATCTGGCAAGTTCGATGACCGATTGAGCTCAAATTTTCACAGGATTGTTATTTTATGCATATGTTGAGATACACCAACTGTGAAGGCTAGTCTTTTACAATTACCAATAGTGTCCACTGCCTTTAAGTCTGCTTTTCTAAAATGTGAAAAAAAAATCTTATCTTGGAGGTTGGCGTTTTTAGTAACATTTGGCGGTCGATGTCAACCAGCGCCGGTTTGTTTATCATCAATGGGAAGGTCTATTGGAAATTTTCATTAGATTATTCTCTGTTGATTAATGCATTCGCTATTGACATTGTAGAAACAAATTGGATTGAGTTGAGTCACTGTCCTTGTGTTGATTGCTGATGAGTATAATTTTATATTGATTGTTGCAATGATCATGGTTCATGTACACACACTGTACACTACAATCACAACAATGTCCTGTCCTGTTCTGGAGGACCTTTGTCACACCACTAGGGTCACACCAGGAAGTGAAGTAAAGGTGTTGTGCTGTGTTGTGCTCAGGAAGTGGATATCACCAGGGGGGCCCTGGAACTAACCTTGGGGTGATCATCTAATCATTAATAAGTCACTGTAAAATCAATAGGGTCTGTGTGTTGGCTGGGACACAAATCATCAAATTTCACTTTTTTTACACATTGAGTTGAGGAAGTCAACTTTTTTGCATGAAGGTTGGAGCCACAGTATACCTTTGTTTTTTTTTACCGTCCATTGATTAAATCCTTCATAATGTAGGTATACAATTGAGTACAACTATGCCGTGGAAGTTTTGTTTCAAAAGATGGTCCCGTTTTTACAGATCGCCAACAAATCTGGATATATCCATGCAAGAAGAATAATCCCTAAGAAGTGAAATACACAATCTGATCGCGCAAACCCATTCCTGCACGATCGGTTGATTGTGCAAAACTTTTCCTGCACGATCGGTAGATCACGCAAACCCATTCCTGCTCGATCGGCTGATCATGCAAAAAATACACGGTTGCCGCGCGGCCAATAGATCTTTCAATAGCGCAGCGCTATCGACCGATCGCGTAGATTGACCGATCACGCCCAACAGGTCTGCAGTCCGGTGTAAATGTCGAGCCCTGCATGACAAACCGGTAGCTGTGTACAACTGGTACACACAAACTATGTTCTGACACACCTACTTATGTTCCACGCCCCTATTTTCTGACACCCACTATCTTCCACACCCCTATTTTCTCACACCCCTATGTTCCCACATACCCGTAATGCACTTTCCAATCCTACTCCATTACCTCAACCGTAACCCTAACCCTAACCCTAACCAAGCCCTATATCAGGGGTTATCAGAACAGCTCTGTCCCTACTCTATGATATTATGGAGGCATGCTTAGATCTGCATACCTCCAATGTAGGCCTACTATATGGTAAATGGTACAGTTTACAAAAATGTAGGCCTCGCATCGCAAGGATAGAGGGGTTAAGGGAATCTCTATGAAGCAATCTTAAATTTACATAGGAACATTTCAAGGCAGAAGGAAAGTGCCTCTATTTTGCCTCTATTTTGCCTCTAAGCTTGGAATGAGAGTCCGGCCAAATATTTGGCAGTATTTAAACATTGGGCAATATGAGTGCACTATGCTGCAACAACATTGCGGGCAATATAAACTTACTCCCTATTTACCCAGTCATTTCCAATCTGTTGACCTGTCAAACACATTGAGGTGAACCTCTTCCCAAGGCCCTTCATAGTTACCATCCCCAGACAAGTAACTTACTACTCTTATAGTCTTAAAGGCACTGGACACCTTTGGTTATTCTTTTAGAAACCAGTATTCTCACTTGGTGTAACCCTAGATCCCAATGTAAAATAACAAACCTGTGGGAATTTCGACTCAATTGGTCATTGGTCAATGAAAGAAAAACGACCTTGATTGTGCACTTTCAGATGCCTAAAAAAGACTTCAGGCCTGAAGTCTTTTAAAGGCAGTGACACTATTGGTAATTGTCAAAGTATCTCAACATATGCTTAAAATAACAAACCTGTGAAAATTTGAGCTCAATCGGTCATAGAACTTGTGAGATAATAATGAAAGAGAAAAACTCCCTTGTCACACAAAGTTGTGTGCGTTTAGATGGTTGATTTTGAGACCTCAAATACTAAATCTGAGGTCTCGAAATCAAATTCGTGGAAAATTACTTCTTTCTCGAAAACTATGGCACTTCAGAGGGAGCCATTTCGCACAATGTTTTATACCATCAACCTCTCCACATTACTGGTCACCAAGAAAGGTTTTATGCTAATTATTTTGAGTAATTACCAACAGTGTCCACTGCCTTTAATGTTTGAGTGAGAATTTACCTCTTTCCTCTTTCACAATAATAACAATACTTCAGAGGGAGCCGTTTCTCACAATGAGTAATATACTACATGTACATGTATCAACAGCTCTCTATTGCACGTTACCAAGTAAGTTTTTATGCTAAAAATTATTTTGAGTAATAACCAATAAGTGTCTAGTGCCTTTAAAACATCTTTGCTTTGTGGTGTTTATTTATCTGAAGGTTAGTTCCAACTGGTCAAGTACAATCAAGTGAAAGATGGTGATGTTTGAATAGGAAGTATCCACACCCATATTTATGGGATTTATCCTCATTATAGAGGCACTCTAAGTTTACACTAGGGATGTTAATAACAAAAGTTGTCAACGAGTCTGATTTGACGTCATACCAACTTGACAACAGGTGGAGGCGTTTATGATGTAATAAAATTCCTGTCATGCAGTGGATTGTTAGTTTGAAAGGGTTGGGGAGGGGAGCGGGGTAATTTTAGCTGATTTCTGCTGGTGTGAATTTTAAGAGATGTTGTAAATTTTGTTTATCCAATAATACACTACAAGGGAAACTGACTAGGGACATTTTATACAATGTTAGGTTTAACAAAGATAAAATTACTGCCGTTGGACTTGAACCTGTAACCTCAGAGTTAACATGCAGGAGCTCGGCTACATCGAACTGAGCTATCGTGCTTTGCAGATTCCTTTGCTAAGCACAAATTGAGCGGGTCACCAGTCACAACAATTTATACAGTATGGAATTTCGGCTGGGACCTTTTTTCTGCTTAGCAATACTTATGTGTGCTTAGCAAATTGTTGTGTTTACATGCTTGATAAAATTGGGCCCTGTTCATTTAATAGGGTTCTGCCCAGGATTTATTTAGTGGCAGATTTGTTTTTCCTTAGATCATAAAAATGGACTGAAACCAAAGATTAACCCTAAATGTATGGCTTTTTGGATAACATTATTGTACTAGTACTGTTTATATTCAATTTTACAAATTTTTGTTGAAAAGATTTGAAAGGAAATTACAAGTTTACATTATGATTTTGAAAACGTGTGGTGATCGGAAATTGAGAAAAATCCTGAGTGCTGAAATGTTTTCCCGCACTGACCATGTGGGCAGGAGTTAACCGATGGAATTCTGCATTTACCCATTGTTAACACACTAAGACAATTTGCACTTAACCCCATTCGCAGGTATCACACTCAACCGTCTTTATCCACAAATAAGATAAAATCATTACCTGCTCGTAGGAATTTGTAAGACAAATGTACTCAGACAAATAAGGATGAAAGAAAGTCAAACGTTGGCATGGTAACTGCCGCTCATAATGCATGAACGTTTACATCAATCAAATCTTTGCATTTGGGTGCTTTGTCGGTTGTGTGCAGAGGGAAGAATTTTACATAATGTGAAGAAGGTGATAAGGAATTCACTGTCAATTTCTTGGGATTTTTTTTTTACACATTTATGGTACGTGTAGAAGTGGTATACAACACATGTACACATGACAAATAACTCATATGCTGTGGTTTTTGTTTTGTTTCTAAATCATACAGACAAATTTGTACATTTTATGTTTAGGTTTACAATGTACATAGTGTATTGGATATTTGACAAGTGAAAGTACATTGTATGTTGACAATTGAAGCCCAAACAATTTTTGATTTCTAAAAACAGAGTCACCTTTCAATCGCAATATTATTTTATATTCTTAGCATCGAACTTTCTAAACCCACTAAACCAAAGGTCCTGAAGTCTCATTATTTTTAAGCCAATTACCAATCACAAAAGTTACTCGGCATTATGCATTCAGTACTCGAATTTGGCCAGGAAAATCCACAAAACCAGGGCTTTTTGCCTAAAATGGACAAGAATTGAACAGGACAAGAATTGTTTTTACACCAGAATCAAAACGAGAACAATACTTCCTGACAATTTAACATGAATTTAATTTTTTTAATTTTTTTTATTTATTTATTTGAACAAGTACTAAAAGATGTTAGAGAAGATTTAAATCTCATTTGTCTTTGATGAGTATTTTTACTTCATTACTGAATTCAATTGAAAGTATCGGACTCAAAATCATCATTTAAACAGGATATTCATACAAAGAGTGAGATATTCTTATTCAATTGAAGAAGAAGAAAAAACCAGACTGCGGTAATTTTCCAGTCATTAGTTTACTGGCCCAATACTAAAACTACTGTACTGGCCTTGGACCTGTGCGTGTAACATTGGATCCCAGATATGATGTAGCCCTTCTTGCTAATACTATTAAAGGGTCTATGTAACTTTTGTAGGACAAATAACACTATGTCCACAGATTTACACTAAACTTACACAGTTTGAAGATAATGATAGTAGAAAGCTTCCCTGAAAATACTACGTGCTGAGGTGCTATAGTTTTTGGGAAATGAGTAAAACAATGTCATGAAAATAATTTTCGTTTCATGAGACGAAAATTATTTTAATCATTTACAAACGTATTTTCATGACATTGTTTTACTCATTTCTTAAAAACTACAGCACCTCAGTAAGTAATATTTGAAGGGAAGCTTTCCACTATCATTATCTTCAAACCCTGTAAGTTTAATGTAAATCTATGGACATTTAGAAAAAGTACCCAAATCCTTTAAAAGCCATTCTATCAGACTCAAATTCAACATTTGCACAAGATATTACACAGAAAGGTATGCTAATTCAATTGAATTTCCCTTTAAATGTTCGTTGGACTTGTCCAGTCATGTTTACTGGCCCAACACTAAAACTACTGGCCTCATGCAGTACAGTGTACACAAGTTTGAGCCCTGGTATGATGTAGGCCTTCATTAATAACACATTTGAAAGGTATTGCATCAGACTCAAAGTCAACATTTGCGTTTGTATATTACACAGAGAAAGGTTTTCTCATTCAATTTTCAATAAATAAGGCCACTGACTGGACTTGTCCAGTCATTATATGTTTACTGGCCGAACACTAAAACTACTGCCCTTGGGCCTGCAGTCCAGTTTAAAATTGAAGCCCTGTAATATGAATATAATATATAGTACAAGATGAAGAAGCTATAGTGTTGGAGAGGTGCTAACCCCTTACTTACTGAACAGACTCATTGATTTCTTAATTGACCTTACTGGGCGTCCATTCATTCATGTATGATTCAGAACGACATATGGTTTCTTGCTAAATTTCAACAGATCAATAATTGGGAGGTTAACATCACAGAGAAAGATTGTACTTATAAGATTGAAAGAGCATGTACATGTACATGTTATAATAATAATAATAATAATAATAATAATAATAATAATAATAATAATAATAATAATAATATCAAAGTCTTATATAGCACATGTATACCAAAATGTACAACATTTATTGTGATGTATTTACTCGATATTTTTATGATGTAATTCTATGATCCCCAGAAAACTTCGAGTCTCCAGTTCTAAATGTGAAGTTTTCATCAAGGATTTTGAGAAGATACAAGCAAACAAAATTAAGATTTTATTTTATTTAATCTTGTTTCTGATTAATTCAGTGCAACTGTATTGAAGGAAGATCATTGAAAGTAGTATGTATTTGTTTTTCTTTTCTTTTCTTTTTTTCTACAGGAATTTTTTTCCCCTGATGTTGATGATTTTTCTGAAAATCGCAACCGGCCTTAAAATTGTTCTTGAAAAAAGTAAAGTAGTCACCGAAGGAAGAAAGAAATTGTCAACCAATTTGTGTCCAATTCAACAAATATGGCGTTTCTGATGATGCACAGAGTCTGAATTATATATTTGTTGTTTCTGCCATTTTTAGATAGTAAAGACTTCCCAAGAAACCAGAGTTGTGTTGATTGTATTCAATGAGTGGGTTGATTGTTTGTATGTATGAACCAGAGAAGGTACCATGCCTTGTTAGCTCGAGTCACAAGTGCAAAGGTGGGATTGTGAAATCAAATGATAAAAACATGCAATTTCATGGAGAGAAATGTAATATTGGGTGCGTTCGTTTAGCTTCCCTGGGTCGACCCCGGTGTGTGGCAAGTTTTTTTTCTAGGAGGAACGTGGGTAATTATCTGTACACGTTTGTCCTTACAAAAAAAACGCCACACACCGGGGTCGACCCAGGGAAGCTAAACGAATGCACCCATAATGAACAAAAAGTAGAGGAAGTTCATGTGATGACATTGGTTTCAGATTAGATTATATTCCTGGAGATATAACTCTTCTCACACAAAAGAAAAGAATGTCTGATTAAATGTTGCTGGATTGGTTGTGAGTAATTGGGAAAACATTATTGCTCAGTATTAATTTTATTTTCACTCTCAAAAATGTGAGTATTGTAATTCAGATGTAGAAACAGCTGATATAACAACAGACATTCCCAAGTTAATAAGACATGTACATACACCACCTACACAAATGTTTGCAAATCATACATGTAGGCCAACCATAACAACAAAATATACTGCACTTGTACAAATGTTTTGAGCAAAATAAATAAAATGTGCATTGGTGAATACCTGATCGTATGCATAGTACACGTACAGGCATCTTAGGCCTGTATGATTTGTTTTTGAAAGGGCAAGGGCACCAAGGTATTTTCTCCTTGGTAAAGGGCACCCTATGAGGAAACTGTAAATGTGTACTGGGCATAGCATTTCAAGGGCACCAAGGCAATGACCAAGGGCCCTGGAGGCAATCGCCTTCGTTGCCTCCATGAAGTATCAGGCCTGCCCCTTTGTTTTTCAAAGGGCAAGGGCAACATGGCATTTTCGACTTGGTAAAGGGCATCCTACAAAATTATAAGGAAATGTGCCTTTGTAAATATTATTATCAGGCCTGCACGGCCTGCGCGTATGACCTGCCATAAATAGCTTCATGTAAATATCACCCCAATCCCAATCAAATTACAGGCAGATCTACCTTTTTATATTCCCCATAGATTATTCACGGTTTGTGCTTTGAAATCAGCCTCTGATCCAACACAATTTAGCATGGATCAAGGCTACATGGAAAAGATCTAACCAGACATGTCAGTGAAACACTCATTTCCCCTGTATAGCAGAGCAAAATGCTACACAAAATGTGTCATTTGCTACTCAAAGTTTTTTTTTTTTTAGTCATTGTGCACAAAACTTACCTGTCACAATATTTTTCTAGGCAAAATTGCAAGGAATGAAAGATCTGTGTTTACGCATAAAGTGACACAAATATTCATATTCTCCCTAGGCCCTTTTCCAGCTAAGTCTGTCAAGTTTGTTTGGGATTTTCTATTTCCATGGAAATGTCACTTCCCTTCCATTATAAAGTCAAATTTCCATGGTAACTTTTAGGCCATGGGCATCATGCGCAAAACGTTAGCCTATAGTTGAAGATAACTAACTGTCCCTTTGTATAGTGTTTTTCTGGAGTAATACATTATTTAAATGCAATTATCAATTTCAAAGCCATTTGTAAATAATTTGTGGATAATTTATTATATCAGGTACATGTAGCTTCAAGAGTACATACTTAGACTTCTCATGATTATGTGAGAAACGTTTAACCCTCTTGAAAAGTAATTCAGATTAATTTCATTGATTTATTCATTGATTTCAATGATTTCAGCCATTTTGTTTTAGTGATCCGAGTCATTGATTTATTAAAATCATTGGTTTCATTGATTTTAGTGACTTCAATCATTCAGTTTATTTATTTCATTTTCAGTCATTGATTTATTTGATTTCATTGATTTTAATTCAAATGTCCGGCGTTTGCAAACAGAATACTCGCAAAATGTTTGTTATTAATACATTTGATGATTACGTAATTTTGAAAAACATAGCACAATGGGGCTACAATGGGTTCTTTTCTTTGACCTGCCCTTGAAGTTTCACTCTGTATCAATATGCCCAGCATCATCTACAAATTCAGCTTTTTTTCTTCAATTGATCTGTTATGAGCTATAATAGAGATAAAATAATATTGTTTAAACACATTTCCTTCATCTTCTTGAAATCGCTCGTCCAGATCCTGTTTGTCAATGTTTTTTTTTTGTGGTCTTCTCTTTCTCCAGATGTCACTCAAGTTGCCAAAGATTACTACGATGCGCTGATGAGAGTTGGAGAACTGGCAAGTGAAAGCAAAAGTGCCAGACAGATAGGTGAGTAAAAGGAGGCCACTTGAGGTTTTTCTCTCTCATTAGGCCTAAAATTTCATCTTTGAAAGGGGGGCATTTTCATTTTGCAACAGCACATGCAAAATCTTTGAGTCTATGAGAAACTTTTGAAGGGCACAAGACCAGGGAGCCAAGACACCAGGGGCACTTGCATTGGGCAATCTTAAAGTCTGTGAGAAACTTTTGGTTGGGCACAAAGGCCAAGACCAGGGGCAACAGAGGCCATGGTCTGCGTGGGGTCTGTGTCCATTGTCTCATTGTGGATGTTTTTCTTAACATTTTTACTGATTTTTTGAAATATCAATATAAACCACTAGAGAAACTGACTGGCTGAATTTAGATTTAGTTAAACTGAAATTATGTCGGAACTATAAATTTAACAAAATATTTTTCTTTAGGAAACTGAGATTTGGTTGTTCTTTGAACCCATTACAAGTCCTGCCCCTTATTTTTAGGTTTTCTATCAGTGTTCTATCAGTGTGCTATCAGTTTGATCCAGGGACCTGCAATCAAACATAACAAACCACACTTAATACGTGATGACATGTGTACCAAAAGTGGACCAGCATGCCTTTATCAGTTCTCAAAAATAGAAGACTCTTTTTAAACTTGGATTCAGGGACCTGACGTGAGCATCAAAAAAGATGAAAAGTGGCCCAGTACAAAAGCTAAAATCAAGTAGCATAAAAGAACTACAGAAAAAAGTTTCATTAGTCTGTATTAAATATGATTTTAAATAACTGCCCTACAACAGCGTGTGCGAGTTGGTGTGCGTTTGTGTGCCATATAAATCAAACCGGGAGCACTGCGTGCTTCGTTGATGTATGCGTTGAGAACGCATGCGGTCTGCCTTTCAATATGGCGACTTTCATAGCCAAAAGGGGTTATTTGATACAGTCTATAGCATAATTATATGAAATGACGACAAACTAGGGAAATGAAGCTGGTGGTCATATGAAGTCCTGAAACCTACTGCTAACAGACAAGAGCACTATTGTCTTGGGTGCGTTTTCACGGCTGTAACCAATAAAAGTTTCGGTCCTTTGCAAGTGATTACCTAATGGCTAATTCAATCGATACAGTTATTGGTTACGATTGCGAAAACACGCCCCTGACTTTGATGTACACTTTTACTCCATTACTTTGAAGCAAACAAGTTTAAATGGAATCACATTACATTGGTTTTGTAACTTTGTTTACTACATAACATTTAAAATAGGGTTGTGCCTACATTTATTTTTCTTTGTGTTTAAATGGAACTTGAGACTTCCGTTAAACTGTTCCTACCGATTCCAATCCAAATTGAGAATCGGAAGTAGGGTGCATGGTACAATCATTGGCAATGTACACATGTATGGTAGTCAGTATGTGCAACCACTCTTCCTTGCTCTATGGTGCAACAGCTGGCTCCAAATACATGTAAACAGAAAAACGAGAAATGTGTATTTGGAGCGAGCTTGTCAGGGAGGGGCAGATGTCAACAAACTTTCCAGGCTTAAATATAGATCAGTACCTAGCCTTGATGGTCACAGAAGGGGAGTCTGTCGGTGTCACATCCTAAGTGCTAGTGTACAAATGTTTTAAGTAGGTTTTGGCCCACACCAAAGCATAATTTACAGATAGCATACCAGGCTACCTGCTGAATGTACTTTATTGGAATTGTCCTGATTGTTGAGATTGCAGACAGCTAAACAATCAGAACAGTCCTATTTCTTACAAGAGACAACAATGAACAAGATAAAAAAGTTCTGGTGAAAGAGGTTGCCATTTGCCTGCGACAGTAGAGATTTTGTTGTAGAATACAGAGATGTTTGTACATTGTCGTAAATATATTCTTTGTATTAAGTGTTTTAAGTGTTCAATGTACATGTAATAAGCTTACAACTTCTTGCAACGTTATCTGTGAACTTGTAAAATTAGTTTCCTAATTCTGGACAACCTGAAGTACAATCTAAAGTGCAGTGTGGTCTTCCAATCGCAAGTTGATGCAACTCTCTCAATGAAGAATATAGGATTCAAACTGTCTTTATGTGTCATGGGTTCGAATTCCACCCGAGTAATTTGCCTGTGGATTTTGTCCACACAACTCGGAAAAGTATTGAGTGAGGGTAAAAAACATTTATAGTCTCTAAATAAACAGACTCTGAAATTATTGCTACATCTTCTTCAGTGTAGCATACAGACTCTGGGTCTGAGCTCATGCCTAGTACTTCACAAAAGGAAATTGCCTCCATGCCCCCTAGTCATTGCCTTGGTGCCCTTTAGATGCTCCAGTAGAAATTCACAATTTCCTCATAGCTGAGTGACCTTTACCAAGGAGAAAATACCTTGGTGCCCTTTCCCTTTCAAAAACAAAGCATAACTTCTTGCAAAATCTTCTTCTTCAGCATAGCGATACACATTGATAGAGTTCTCTCTGTGGTTATTGTGAACTGTACAAGCATTGTCTCCATGCGATGTAAAACTCATTAACAAAAACCCTTGGCTTCCCATGCTGACTTCCAGGTTGTAGTTTTTGACACTTTCACTTTGCCGAGCTAGGAAACCAGTACATGTGGTGAAGGCCTTTTGAGTCTCACAGGAAATGCTTTCGGTAATTTATTCTGGTCGGGACAGATGTTTTTGACTGTTTCTGTTTGTGAGCCACAAAACTGATCCAAGCATCATTTGGCATAAAAAGCAGAGATGAAAATTTCAGACTTTTATCTGAATTCAGACCTATTTATGTCTGCCTGGTGAAAAAAACAGTACTTAGCTCTGCTATTTTTCTTCAGATAATTTTTACGAAATGTTGCTCTCTGATATGTCTTTCTGGCTTACACTAGGGATACTGTTCTCAGAGGTTGAAAGCTATACCTCCTCCAGGGGTAAACTAAAAGGTGGAAATCTCATCATTTCAACATGCCTTCTAAAATTCAGACCTTTTTGTAAGAAATTACTGTTGCTAAATTGCATATATATATGTATAAGGTTTTTACATACTCTTTTGGCCATAAAACATGTACTCCGGAATGATAAGATGTAGTCCATGTGCAGCCTCCTCTGGCAATTTCCAATACTTAGGTAATTTTTAGGCATACTTTTAGACTTCGATTGAAAAACTTATGGCAAAGTATTGTAATGAGACATAATAATACATTTAACTTCTGGGTAAATTGAAGTTGGGAAAGCAATGTCAAACAAATTGTGCCGAGAGGCTTGCGAAGGAAAGAATATTTTAGGCTGCTGCTTATCTTCGGAAAGCATTTCTGCCAAGTTGTAGTGCTGTTTGCGGGTTTTGACCAATTTGAAACATTTCAGATGCTAAATATTATATGCCATTTGAAAATGTTACTCGACATTTTACTGATGAGCAAAAACAACCAGGAAACCATGTCACAAATGGGTACGTGTGGCATTGTATTTTTTTGGCTGGTAAAGCCCCTTTCACACGAGAGCAATTTAGCATGGGTCCCTTGCTAAATTGTAGCATTGTTGTAAGATTTTACAAAATGCACCTCGTGTGAAAGGACAATAGTTTCTGGAGTGTCCAGGGTCCCTTGTCATATCTTGTCCAACATTGCTACATTTTGTCTGGAGGTCCGGACCTACAACAAAATCTTACACTAGCGGAAGTTTTGACCAAGGACGTGGGCTACATCATCGTGTGAAAGGAATCCTTGTTTATTGAACGACGTCCTACATGTCCTAGGAGAAAATGCCCAACAGGCATGCTATTGTGGGTGCTATCTTGTCCAATCAAGGTGATCAGGATTACTATACCAATTCGTCATATCACTCTTATATTGCACAAGGGTTGTTAGTTTTTTAATTTTAGTGGGAAAGCTCACAAAATCAGTCACACACAGTGATATTAAATAAACAATCCACGCTCATAAATTTTGTAGCAATGGACCCTGGCTACATTTTGGTCATGTGAAAAGGGCTCAACTTTATTCTGGTAAGCAACTTTTTTGTGCTTTTGCAGCTCTTCTTTAAATTTGGCCCTTGAACTTGAACTCGTGCTCAGAAGTAGAGAGTGGCCTTCTTGAACAATGGCAAACGAACCAGATCTTTCTGCTGGTACCTTGCGTTCAAAAGTTAAATCTTGACTAATACTTTGACTTTTTACCAACACATAAGTACATTGACTCCCAAAATGGCACAACCGAGATTGTGGCAAAGTGACGCAACCAATATTGTAGCACTAGTGTAACCTCAGGTGAATTGTGTCAATACAAGTTTTATGTGTTCAGTGAAAGATAATAGTACTGTAAATTTATGTACTTAAGATACCCAGTTATCGCTAATGAAAACATCTTTGTGTTTGTAATCTATCTGACCTCGTTAATGTATTTATACTTGTAAACTCAACACACACATGAAACAATAAATAGTTTTAGTTTATGACAACTATAAAACTATGACGTGAGTTGCAGAGCAAGTCGAGTATAAAATAGTACGTTTTCACAATTGTTTGTTTTCAGCTTAAGTGTTGCCATGTTTTTGTTCTCCTTTTCCTATGTGAATTTTACTGCAGGGTATTGTAGTCCCTGCAAAAGTGCTCATATTAAGTTGCTTGTCTTTTTATATTGTGGTTTATCTATTGTAAAAGCAATTGAATTAAAGGAACACGTTGCCTTGGATCAGTCGAGTTGGTCTTTGAAAAGCGTTTGTAACCGTTTTTTATAAAATGCATATGGGTAGAAAGATATTGTAAAAGTAGAAAACAATGATCCACACAAACATGCCTCGAAATTGCGTGGTTTTCCTTTTACCTCGTCGACTAACACGTCGGCCATTTATGGGGGTCAAAATTTTGACTCCCATAAATGGCCAACCGTGTTAGTTCTCACAGTAGAAGGAAAACCATGCAATTTCGAGGCAAACTTGTTGATCATTGTATTCTACTTTTAAAACATCTTTCCAACCATATGCATTATATAAAAAACGGTTACAAACGCTTTTGTTTGGACCAACTCGTCCGATCCAAGGCAACGTGTTCCTTTAAGGCAGCCTATTTTGGTTTTTACCCATACACCGATGTGTGTTAGCACTGTATACTCAGTACTTTCCCGAGTCCTGTGAAAAAAAGATCACCTGGGCATTTACTCAGGTGGGATTCAAACCCACGACCCTTGCAATTCTAGAGCAGTGTCTTACCAACTAGACTACTGAGGTTGCCCGGTAGCTAGAGGCAGTTCGAATTCTATGCTCTGACAGTGGGTACCGCTACGATAATAGATGTTAATTTGGAATCGGGGATGAAGAATTTTAATTTTGTTTTTTACCCATACACCGATGTGTTAGCACATAACTCGATATGTAATGAAATGAAAGTAAAATGAGTCGTTTGTCAACTAAGGCAATTTTTTGTTTGTTTCATTCATTTGAAAAGAGCATGTTTGAATGCTTTTAAAACCCCATGTTGATACCACTTTGGGTTCAAAAGTTGTGAAAGTAGAAACACCAATGAGATGATATCAGAGAATAGTTGAGTTGTTTATTGATCATACATCAGCCTGTTTTCTTTCGATGCTTATTTTAACCCAGGCCTGTTTGCTTTGTTTTTGAAAGGGCGACCTGGGCACCATGGCTTTTTCTCGTTGGTAAAGGGGCACCCTTTACTTCTAAATTTCTACTGGAGCATTTCAAGGGCACAAAGGCAATCACCAGAGTGAATGGAGGCAATTACCTTCGTTACCTCTGTGAAGTACCAGAGGCGAATTTCACAAAGATGTAAGACAAGCCTTATCTCGACTTAGGACGAGTAACTCGTGCTAAGGCCTAGCTACACGTTTTTGATCTTAGGAGCTACACACAAGTAGTCCTATTTCTTTGTGAAATTGACCCCTGGCCTGTTCCTGTTAAAGGCAGTGGACACTATTGGTAATTGTCAAAGACTAGCCTTCACAGTTGGTGTATCTCAACATATGCATACAATAACAAACCTGTGAAAATTTGAGCTCAATCGGTCATCGAAGTTGCGAGATAATAATGAAAGAAGAAAACATCCTTGTCACACGAAGTTGTGTGCGTTTAGATGGTTGATTTCGAGACCTCAAGTTCTAAACTTGAGATCTCGAAATCAAATTCAAGGAAAATTACTTCTTTCTCCAAAGCTATGGCACTTCAGAGGTAGCTGTTTGTCACAATGTTTTATACCACCAACCTCTCCCCATTACTTGTCACCAAGTAAGGTTTTATGCTTATAATTATTTTAAGTAATTACCAATTGTGTCCACTGCCTTTAACCCCTGTTTGAAGAAGAGAATTTTCATCATAAATAAGATGTATTTTGGCATTTAAATTTACATTTTTTTAATTGTCATTGTTGGCCTGTTTTGTCTTGTTTATCCATAACGGTATTTGTGAGAAACGACTCATGTAGCTTGATATGCCTCCTATATTTGAGAAAGGTCAGACAGTAGTAGAGTTACAGTGTTCATGTATACAGATATTGTGATTTTATTGCATTTAAGTTCTTGTATTATGGCTGATTGTTCAGTACACTCCATATGGGACAATCCATGAACATTGCCCAACAATTATCATTCCAGGGTGGGTGGACAGGACCATTTCAAGTACATCTTCAGATAATTATTGCCTTTCATGTGTTTATTTTTTTTCTTGTGGGTTTTGTTCGCCGAGTTCAATTGAATTGTTGACCTTGTATTGCCCCACATGGTTGTTTATACTCAGGACAGTTTTAATCAAATCGGTGATAAAAATTTCAATTTGTTTTATGTGCAGGTAGAAATAATTCAATGGCAGAAATAAAGAATACCCACTGACTGTGTACTTATACATTTGTCATGTACAAGCTACACTGATAGATTTACATGTGAACAGACTTCACAATTGTGTTTCTGTAGCTTAAAGCCAAAACAACAACACAGATTTACAAATAATTTACAGGGTTTACAGAAGGTAATGGTGAAAGACTTCTCTTGAAATATTGTTCCATGAAATGCTTTACTTTTTCAGAAAACATTAAAACAATATAAATTCTCGTTAGCGAGAATTACGGATTTATTTTAAACACATGTCATGACACGGCAAAACGAGCGGAAACCAAGGGTGGGTTTTCCCGTTATTTTCTCCCGACTCCGATGACCGATTGAGCCTAAATTTCCACAGGATTGTTATTTTATATGTAAGTTGTGATACAAGAAGTGTGGGACTTGGACAATACTCTTTACCGAAAGTGTATAATGGCTTTAAAGGGAAAGTATACATTTGGTTATCACTACCAAAAATAATGGCAATAAAAATTTCATTGGTACATCAGCTTTTGATAGTCTAAAACATCACTTCAAAGTAATGTTGAAATAGATAGATTGAACTACATGTATGAACTATGAATGTGGTCATGGATATTGTTGTCGGATATGTTTCTCAAATTGTATAGATCATTCTTCCTGTGTAGACATAATTGCTTAAAGGTTTTCAGCAATATCTATAAAAAAAATGCTACAACCCTTTGAAATGAAATTTTCACAGGTTAGTTTTATTATTTATTCTGTTAAAGGAACACGTTGCCTTGGATCGGACGAGTTGGTCTATAAAAAGCATTTGTAATCATTTGTTATAAAATGCATATGGTTAGAAAGATGTTATAAAAGTAGAATACAATGATCCACACAACATTGCCTCGAAATTGCGTGGTTTTCCTTTTCCTTTGCGAACTAACACAGTCAGCCATTTATGGGAGTCAAAAAGTTGACTCCCATAAATGGCTGACCGTGTTAGTCGATGAGGTAAAAGGAAAACCGTGCAATTTCAAGGCATGGTTGTGTGGATCATTGTGTTCTACTTTTACAACATCTTTCTACCCATATTCATTTTGTAACAAACGGTTACAAGCGCTTTTCAAAGACTAACTCGACCGATCCAAGGCAACGTGTTCCTTTAACTCTACATTTGTATGGGATTAAAACAATGGATCAAAAGGTATACATGCCCTTAAACTACACATGAGAAGTGTCGTGGCCGAGCAGTTAAGAGCACCGAATTCAAACTCTGGTGTTCCTGATCAGCAGAGTGTGGGTTCGAATCCCCAGCCTTTACACTTGTGTCCTTAAGCAAGACACTTAACCATTACTTGGTCCTTCGGATGGGACGTAAAGCTGTTGGTCCCATGTGTTGTGTAACGCATGTAAAAGAACCCAGTGCACTTATAAAAAAGAGAAGGGGTTCTCACCAGTGTTCCTGGCTGTGGCTGCTTCATGCGCCGTAGCACCTTGTGAACCCTTATAAGGTGCTTGGGTCTCAGAATGCATAACTTTCAATAACCTATCTTTCTGTGTATTAATATATACTAAGCGCCTTGAGTACATTGCTGGTAGGTACACGTGTGCTATATAAGACTTGGATATTATTACTATTTAGTTGTATGGTTGGGATCAGAGTTTGAGTCCCACCCGAGTCATATTTGCCTACATGTATGTGGGGTTTTTTCCTGGATGTTTCAGTGCAGCACTGTATACGCAGTGCTTAAATTAATATTCATAAATACCTCAGACAGTTTCGTTATTCCTATTGGTGGAGAGCGCGTCACGTGGGGGTGTTTAAACCTTTGATAATGACCAGTGTTTGTGACCGGTTGTGAGCGGGACAGTTTCTTCATTCATATTGGTCGAGAGCAACAGTTGTGCCATATCACGCGATACGCGCGACACGCACAGCCATCTCCTTATAAGGAGTTGTTTACCCGAGGGCCTTACCATTTCATAGTTGGAGGGGTGTTGTGTTGAAAGAAATCATTGAACATTTATAATTTTTGCATTTGTTTTACTTTTTGACCAATAAGTGTTGATGTTTTTTTACCGAAAAGGTATTTATGAATGGGAATCAAAGTGTGTGGAATCGGTTTCCAACTAGTGGTTTAAACCCGCCGAGGCCTGGTTCTTGATAGTTTACCTCGACTTCATCTCGGTAAAATTATCAAGAACCAGGCCTTGTTGGGTTTCAAAGACTAGTTGAAAACCTCTTCACCACACATTGATTCCCTTATTAATCATATTTTTTATTCTGTTGCATTTATTGCATGAATATATCTGATAACGCATTATCTGCTTCTTCAAAGGTTGTGTCGTTAACTTTTGTGGCTTTCCTGGCTATCAGTGGTATGATAATGTGTTGATGTTTATTTTGATAAAAGAAACTTAAACAGTATGATGTCTCTTTTAAGAACAAACAGAAAGCACAGCTTTTTAATAAACACTTCTGTATTATGATTCAGGTAAAAAAGAAAAACACACAAAATGGTTTCTGTTTCAATTTGGGATGGATATCATCCGTCCTGCGTGCAGCTCAAACCTTTTACCATAATCGGTCCAAATCAATCAACTTCTTGACTACCACGTCTGATAATTGATGTCCATATGCTTGCTGGATTCCTGCAATCAGTGCCAAATAGATTGGATGTAAGAAGTGAAAGACCATTCCGCAATTATGGCTCAAATGGTAGGGAAAAAGATCACTTAACAATCGTGTTTCAAATGGCTTAATTGACTTGCATCTTTGATAGCTTCAAGATAATTAATGCCTCTATGAACAATTGTTCACAACCTTGTACCTTCCATGGCCTTTCTGGCAGGCAAGATACTTCACTGGGCATATGTATGGTAAATGTTTTACATTTTGTCTCATGATTTCCACATGAATTCAAAATGTTAGATGAAGTATTGAGTATGCACCCTTTCTTCATATCAATTTATTTTTCTTTTTTCTATTTTTTTAAAATAAAGTACAAGCACTTTTTGTTTATTTCATACATAATGCACGCACAACAAACCACAAACATACAAAACAAAGTAGAGGACAAAACATAAAAACCTTATCAAGAAGCAATTAATAATTCAACCGTAAACCTCCACTTTGTGATAAACTTATGCATTGTATTTGAGCCAGTCGCAATCTTTCTTTCTAATTCATAATTAAATTTTACTAAATTAACAACAGAGTAAAAGTTGATAAACGTCAGACAGTGTAATCTTCATAAATATTTATCATCATAGGGTTAAATGTGCTCGGCTTTCTTTGCCACGTTTCTTCCATCTTTCTCTGTCGTTCTTTGCATTTGGTAGATCTTCAAACCTGCATCCGGTATCCTCCGTCAATTGGTCAATAAAGGTCTTCTTCTCTGGTGTTTGTCTACCATGAGTAGGTTTACAAAGTAGAATATCTCCAGCGAGTTCCATTTTGCTACTCTAGGAATGGCCGGCAAACCACATTTTTGTTGTTGATTGGATCTAAACGTTGCTTATGAGGGAAATTTGAATTTTTACTGGAATTTTTTTTTCAAAGGGTACTCGGCAATGACCTTTTTTAGTATGTGCATTCAAGTTTGCTTTAGTCAAAGAACAGAAAGATCACTGTGTTTCTACTGCGTTTGTTTTTTTAATATCAGAGATAAGATTTGTCAGTCTTTTGATTGATTTCAGACTTTTTAAAAGTCCACCTTGTAGTAAAAAATGCTGTACTTTCTCCAAGTTAAATAAGACGTGCTCTTTGATCTACGTCTCTAGCACTGAGGGTACTGTTCCCAAAAAGCTCCTTGAAATCTAGAACTCCAAAGGGGTGATCAAAAGGTTGAAATACCATCAATTCAATTTATCCCCTAAGATTTGAATCACAGTTTCAGACTTTTTTGTCGGCAATGAGTCTCATCCCTGTAATATAAGTCTAGTTTCATTGTACATGACACCCTTCTTTGTTATTTTGCCAAATAAAGACTGTTAAATTGTTTGAACTGTACGTGCGGTTGAAACAGAAGGCAAACCACTCAGTCAAATAACCTATGACTGTACAAGGATAAAGGTTTTGAAAGCAATTCTTATCCGCTCGGCCACAGCACACCACTAACAGGGTAACTGCCCATTGCCAAGGCTGGTGTAAAACCAGGTTACTGCACAATGCAACAGAATCCCTTATACTTTGCTTCAGTTTAGCAGGGTTTTCATCTCGATTTAACATCTCTTATTATCGTTGCGGTACCCGCTGCCAAAACATAAGATTCAAACTGCCTCTAGCTACCGGGCAACCTCGGTAGTCTGGTTGGTAAGACACTGCTCTAGAATTGCAAGGGTCGTGGGTCTGAATCCCACCCGAGTAACATGCCTATAGATGATATTTTTTCACAGGACTCAGGGAAAGTACTGAGTATACACATGGAGCAATAAACTATCTAGTTTATTGCTCCATGGTATACAGTGCTAACACACATCGGTGTACGGGTAAAAACCAATTCACATCTCGATTGTGTTACATTTTGATTGATTTAGCAGGGTGCCTAGAAACCACTCAATGGTGGACAGTTTTTTTTTTATATGAGATTGTCTTACATCTCAAGGCCACAGACAGCCAATTTAAGGTGAAGGCTATCCACCCAAATCAAGTGTAACCAGGGCCACGTTGCCACCTACTCCTGAGGCTGAAACAGAGTTACCCCTTCACAGTCCAAAAGAATGTAGGCATGGGTATCATCCACTAGGAGCCTGGCTGGTAGAGCAGAATGCACTACCTTCCCAACTTGAACAGAAAGTAGAAATAGGCATACATGTAGTTAATAACCCTCACGGCAGTTAAATTTAAATCACTTGTGCACCTAGATAAAGAGTGAGCATACAAAGGAAGGGAATGGTCTCATGTTGGGATTGTTGTTTGTAGAGAAAGTGAGACTGTTTGATCTGGGCATTATTAATGGCTCAGTAGAATCCAATCCAAACACCCTGAAAACGGTCCCGATTTCAAACAATGCCCTCAAAATTAAATCTTCTTTCCAGTCCAATGTTGACTTTGATTCTGTGTTAACCGATCATAATATTGAGACAACAAAATGGAGGGTTGACCAATGTGTTTTTTTTCTTGGAGGGAAGGAAGTCTTCTGGTCAATAGCCAGCAAGACGACTTAAGCCAGCAGTGCCTCAAATGATATCGCTCACCCCATAAACTTTTTCTCTAGTCGTTCATTCATTCATTCATTTTCATTCATTTTTATTAAAAAAACAACTGGCAGCACGAAGCTGAATAATGTGGCATAACAAGATAACAATATTGATAAAAATTGCAGAGATAAAATTCACAAAAATTGCACCACCACGGGGTACATAGAAACATTATATAAGACTACGACAATAAGTAAAAAATAAATATTAGATAAACTACTAAAAGACTCCAAAAAAATGCACAGGGTGATGGGTGAACCCTCTTATACATTTAAACCCCACTATGGAATAAACCAGCTAAAAAAGAGTAACCCTAGCAGTTAAAAACTGAATATATGACAAAAACAATGATGGCAAAAATGGGAAAAAAAATTTGATAAAACAGATAAGATTTACAAACAAATACAGGATTTAGAAACAAATGCATTTCAATCTTCAAGTCTTCATTTTCACATTGTTTGGAATTTAAATTTGTGTAAGAATGATCTGCAGTTTAATCGTCTATCTAGAGTCTTATGTTGACTTCAATTCTGTGCTAAAGGCTCTGGACACTATTGGTAATTACTCAAAATAATTGTGAGCATATAAAACTTACTTGGTAACAAGGAATGGAGAGCTGTTGATAGTAAAAAACATTGTGAGAAATGGCTCCCATGGAAGTAACATAGCTTTTGAGGAAGAAGTAACTTCTCGCTATTATTTGAATTGATTTTGAGACCTCAGGTGAGGTCTCGAATTCAAGCATCTGAGGGGACTCGACTTGTACGACAAGGGTGTTTTTCTTTCATTATTATCTCGCAACTGCGACAACCAATTGAGTTTAAATTTTCACAGCCTTGTTATTTTATGCATAATGTTGAGATACCCCAAGTGAGCAGACTGTCTTTGACAATAACCAAAGGTGTCCAGTGCCTTTATTCTATCATTATTATTGAGATATAACAAAGCAATTTTTTACGGAGGAAGATAACATTTTGTTGTCAATATAGCCAGCCAAACTACTTTAGCTTGCTGAGTCACTCAATTGCAAGCTGTTTCTCTGGTCTGTCTTCAAGGTTTAATTTTCACATTTGCGAATTTAAACTTGTGTATGAATGATCTGCCCATCCAGTAGCTTTCTTTATGTAGCTCTGATTATAAATGAATTATCTATAGGACCACTTGGATGGAATTGTTACTGGTGGTCTCAGGTGTTTGAACTGGCAATTTGGTCAGCGGACCGCTGTTAAAAGTGATCACTGAAATATTTGCATTATAAATTATCTCTAATTGAATGGGTCTTTCAATTACAGACCTACTTCTGGTGCAGCAAGTCACTACCACTATAAGTGTATGCTCTAGCTGGGGACCATTTTCATAGAACTGCTTAATGTCAAGCCAATTTGTCTACGTACTTAGCAGACAAATTTGCTAAGGCATTTGCCATGAATTTGCATCGGGAGGTTAGGACAAGGTTGGAGATCTGACCCTGGTTTGACTTCTTATAGTGGACAAAATAAGTTTAATAAAATACAAAATAAATTATATTTTCTAGGCAAAATTGTGTAGGACTTAAATCTGAAGTCAGAGATGTAAAATGTGACACTGATTTTTGTTTTTTTTATTATAAATATGAGCACATTTGTAGCTTGGGAGGAAATAACATATAAGACCTGAAAACAACAATAAGACCAAAGTTCACATTAGAAATGAAAGAAGTTTAGCTTCTATTTTCTTAAATAGCTTTCTTAAGTCTCAATTACAAGGTATCATAGCTTGATAAATATATTTTAAACACAATTTCTTTACTATTTAAAGTAAGGTCTTCAGCGAGGCGGGGGTCTGATCTCAAACCCTGTCTTAGCATAGCTTTTCCTGTAACTACAGTTTTAGCAGCGCAATGAAGTCACAGTAAATTAGCATCTGTTATTGGAAGCTATATGAAATTGGGCCCTTGGTTTTCCATAAGCAAATCTTATGACTGAAATACAGTTTAACACAAGTAAAGTAGAAAGCTGAAACAATCCTTTTCTCAGTGGTTTTCTCAAGAAAGAGAAATCAGAAGCAATAAGCCAGTAGTGTTAGATTTGATTATCACAATGACATGCCTAATCACAATCACTTATGAGGTACACGTTTGGTAATTGTCAAAGACCAGTGTTCTCACTTGGTGCGTCCTAACATAAGCATAAAATAACAAGCCTGTGAACATTTGAGCTAAATTGGTCATCAAAGTTGTGAGAAAATGATGAGAGAAAAAACATCCTTGTTGGACAAATTTTTTGTGTGCTTTCAGATAGGAATAAAAGACTTCTGGCTAGAAGTATTTTATTATTTTAGTGAGAAAATACCTCTTTCTCAAAATCTATGCTACTTTTATGCTATCAACAGCTCTCCAAGGCTTGTTACAATATCAGTTTTTAAGTAAAAATTTGATTTGAGTAATTACCAAACATGTACCTTCCCTTTACATTTGAATCTACTAACTCGCAAATGGGTTATTTTTCAGAGTTTATACATCTGCATGGGCAAGGTCAGAAGTCATGAGTTTGCTATTCAGAATGATTATCGCTTTTTTTCTAACCAGTGAACAATCCACATTGTGCATGATAGATTGTAATTGTGTTTTGTCTATTCTGTTGTTCTGTATGCCCCCAGGGTACATGCATGTCTACATGTACATTTTTAATGGAGCCATTAACTTGACAGCTTGTATTGTTCTGTTTAATCATCGGCATCCGTCTAGCCATGGCTGATTTTAAACAGTGGAAAATATCTATACAAATTCATAAAACAGGTATGATGTGAAAACATTATGGCTGATTTTGACAATGGAAAAATATCTATTAAGAATTCATGAAACTAATTTGAAAACAATGGCTGATTTTGAACAGCGGAAAATATGTATAACTATTCATGAAACTAAAGTGAAAACAATGGCTGATTTTGAACAGTGTAAAATATAACAATTCATGCAACAGTGATGTGAAAACAATGGCTGGTTTAGAACAGTGAAACAATTCATGAAACAGTAATGTGAAAACAATGGAGCTGATTTTGAAAAAGTGAAAAATATCTATCACAATTCATAAAACAATAATGCGAAAACAATGGCTGATTTTGAACAGTGGAGAATATCTATACAATTCATACAACAGTAGTCTTGTGAAGAAAGACAAAACAGGGGAAAAAAAAAACTCGGGATGATTTTCTTCCTACTTTATTCTGGTTTCCGGCTTGTAGTTTTACCCTTGGACACATATGGAAAATTGTGATTAAATAGCCTGAACTGTCTGTTGGAGCCAACAATAAATGTACATGTAGGTCAGCCCTTATACTTGATAAAATGTACCTATTTTGTCCAAGGGCCTGAAAACTGTCAATGGCCTTTTAATTTGACACAAGCATAGTCGATAATTATTGAGAATGACTCTGATTTGAAGCATAAATCCATTAACAATGATTTCTTCAGTTTAATAAAATAATGATTTAATGAAATTTGTATGCACAAAATGTTTACTTTACAATTTATGTACCTGTAATTGTGGCTGAATTTGACTGAGAAAGATGTAAACATTTCCAGACGCAATAGGGCCATGTCACACAAGACAATTTACAGGCAACCAAGAAGAAAAAACATTCACTCAAATTTCTACAAACAAATTTGAGGTTAGAAGGAAACTAAGAAAAATCATGTGCATACAGTGCCATTGGTTGCCTCCAAATTGCCTGTTATGGATATTGGTTTAATTTAGTTGCAGCTGATACAATCTGTGGAGAAATTATTCTGGACAATTCTTCAAAAAACACGTCCTCTTTTATAACATAATGTGAATACAGGACTTGAATTGTACGAGTCTGGCGGACTGGTGTTTTTCAATTGAATACATAAGTACATCACCATATAAAATCTTGAACAGAAATAAATGTTGCAATGTTGACTTTAAGTCTGACGAAAATATTTGAATTATATTGAGTAATACTTAATATCTACAAAAGCAGATGACACTGTGTCCTTGAGCAAGACACTTACCCATTGCTTCGTCCTTCGGATGGGACGTAAAGCCGTTGGTCCCATGTGTTGTGTAACGCATGTAAAAGAACCCAGTGCACTTATCGAAAAGAGAAGGGGTTCGGCCCGGTGTTCCTGGTTGTGGCTGCTGTATGCGCCGTAGCACCTTGTAAACCTTTATAAGGTGCTAAATAATTGGGTCTCAGAATTCATCACTGCAATAACCTATCTTTCTGAAAGTTTGTATATACTCAGCGGCTTGAATACCTTGTTTGGTAGATATGTGCGCTATATAAGACTTCGATATTATTATTATTATTATTATTAAAACTTCTTCACAGTTGTCTCAGTGTATTGAAATGCACATTCTCAGGACTGGGGAATTTTACTTTCATTCGATTCTGGTCTTTTACAAACAATTCTGGTCCAGTCAAATCTTTTAGTTACACACCCAGCTGTCTTGTGATTTTTTTTAATCCAAATTCGAGCCCCGAAACTTATAACTACAGTTCTAACAAACATTTCTTCAATTCAAGATATTTTTTTTCTTTCTTGATGTGGAGTTTATTACTCCATTTATTCAACATTCATCAGCAAAAGCATACATCAAATAAACACACTATTAAAAGACACTCCAGTAAACACTTCTAATATATCACAAGCACAGTCAGGAAATAGCTCAGAAAATAACAATAATAATAATAAACACAATAACTAAATAGTTAAATGAATACCTTTAATATATATACAAATATCTACAATTAGCGTGACAAGATCTTAATATTTTGATTTGCTTGATTATTCTTGCAGGTCAGTCGCTGCTACAAATTGCTGAAACCTACAAACAAATAGAAGCTGAACGAGAAATCACAGTAAGTAACAAGACAAAAAAGGGATCCAGACCTCATTTTAATTTTTTTTAAATAGCTTCCTCTATGCGTACTTGTATGTCATTTCCGAATGACTAATTTATTAACTGTAATTTATTCTTTTAATATTGTTACCCTCCCATGGTTATGGGGTGTGTTCTAGTTTTGAATAAAACATAGTACAATACAATGCAATTAAAGGAACATTACAGAATTGGTAAGAAACAAAATCGTGAAGATAACAGATTTACATAAAACTTACACCGTCTAATGATTATGATAGTTGAAAACATCCCTTGAAATATTTCTGTCTGAAATGTCATGTTTGATGAGAAATAACTTTTAAAAAAATATCTAGTTTCGCGTTTGGAGTTTATCGCCCTGTGAGCGTTTTCTTCAAGGTTTTTTTTGCATCGATGTCATGTAAAATGTGTAATCAGTTTTCCACTATTTCTCGTGAACCAGTTGGCTGATCACTCTCAAACTTCTCCAGGTTTGTCAGTTTATGTATGTGGTGGATTACATTAAGTGCTTACACTGCCAGCAAATGTTTTGTAGCAAAACCAATTCTGTAATGTTCCTTAAACTTAGTTCTGAGTATGTACACAATTTTTGAGAGCACTTGAAAGTCTGCAGCCATCTAGCGTCCCCGAAAGTCTCACAAAGCCATTTTTTTTAGATTGAGAAAAAGGGGATGAAACTCTAGGCCCAATTTCATATAGCTGCTTAAACGCAGAAAATATTGCTTGAGAATTGCTTAGCAGAATTTAGGAGGAGACCCTTAATACAAAGTGTGTGACATTGCAGTTTGTCTGGTAACCTTTATTTTGTATTGTGCTCAGCAACTGTTTGTGCTTAAGCAGTTTGATTAAAATTGGGCCCGCTCTTGCTAACCTTTGAAATACGCTTGGCGTAAGCGCGGAATTCCCTCCTTCCATAAGCAGTGCATGTTTGTTTATGGTAGCAGAGTAAGCTTAAAGCAGAGCGATGAAAATGGGCCCCGAGATTCCCCTTACTCGTTACTGAAAAAATAATTGCAGGAAAGTTCTGCAAATGCAACTGCAGTGTAAATGTTGATAAAGAATATTCCAGAGATACATCCTGTGTGTACGTGTGCACTATCAGTAGCTACTTTATTTTCCTTGGAACAGTTTTAGGACGGAAACCCTTGGGGAAATTCGTTCTCAACAGGAAACGGGGTCAAGGGCCAACCAAACATTAGTATCGCACAATTGCACGATATACACGACCTAAATCTGATGCTTGAGAAGAAAGAAATCGGTGAACACAAACGTTGTAATGGAGTTTCGTGCACCTGACTAAAGTTCTGGTGTTGTTTGGTCCATGGGCAAGACACTGCCCAATAATTACTCTGTCCTTCAGATGGGACATTAAAGCACGCAGACAACATTGGTAACTGTCACAGACCAGTATTCATACTTTTTTGTGAACCAACATCTATACTATTAAAGAACAAAGCTGTGACAGTTTAAGCTCAAGCGGGCTATTGATTTGGGCACAGGAAAACAAGGACTCCCTCAAAATAAAATCCTGGTATTGATGTTCAATAAGGTCCGCCCTAAAAAATAATAATAATAATAATAATAATAAATAAAAACCTCCCATGTAAGTGTACCTTCCGACTGACAAAAAAAGTCTTGTATGTATACAAGAGCACTTTAATGGGGAAAAACTTAAAACAAGTTTTGGTAACAAATGTCTTACAAGCGCTAAGAAAAACCAGGGCTAAGGCAGTAGGCCCCTACAACCATTACTGTTTGTGTCTGTGAATTTGAGACCTGCAGTTTCAAAATGTGATATAAGGAAGAAAAATAAATACTGACAGTCCAGATAACATCATTTTTGAAAATCTAGTTCCCTGGACAAAAGCTTTACCTAACTGCCACTCTAGATGCAGGCCAGTTTGACTTCCTGGCCCTTTTGTGTTTATCTTGTTTATTATCTCTACACACCTGTCGATAATATTACCTACGCTTTTCTGATTGGCCGGTTCTAAGTCCAAGTCAGCCTGAAATATCAACCGATTATCAAGCGTTTCTACAGCAATTTAAAAACAAAACGCATTCTTTTTACTCAAAAGTGTTAAGAAAATGAAGTTTCTTGTTTTCAGATTTAAACATACTTAATGCCTCAATATAATTGTTTTCTAATTAGCCTCATTTTGATCTGCCTGGTTTTTCCTGGGGAGCAAAGCCAAAATCATCAATACACTGTTTTGATCCAGATTCATAGACTTGCCTAGTCCCTTGGAGCTAGCCTCCGAGTCAGTCGATGTTGTGCCCCCCAAAAAAGAAAAACCGTCGCCGATCACTAGACTAGTCAATAGCCAGGGATCATGCCTACACCACAATACAACCTGGGAAGGGTTCTTTTTCCTTGATTCTTACTATTTTTCTACAACTGGGGGTGTCTTCTCTTAAAGCCATTGGACCCTTTCGGTAAACAGTGTTGTCCAAGGCCCACACTTTGTGTATCACAACTTCTATATCAAATAACAAACCTGTGAAAAGTTAGGCTCAATCGGTCATCGGAGTCGGGAGAAAACAACGGAAAAACCCACCCTTGTTTCCGCGCGTTTTGCCGTGTCATGACATGTGTTTAAAATAAATCCGTAATTCTCGTTAACGAGAATTTATATTGTTTTGCTGTTTTCTCAAAAAGTAAAGCATTTCATGGAATAATATTTCAAGAGAAGTCTTTCACCATTGCCTTCTGTAAACCCTGTAAGTTATTTGTAAATCTGTGAACTTTTTTTTTTTTTCCTGAACCGAAAGGGTCCAATGGCTTTAACATCTTGTTTTTATATTATTGTTCTTTGTTATTATTTTTTTTTTTAAGTTACACGCTTTCAGGAAGGAGCTTCTTAATCCCATCGAGGCTAAGATTGAAGAGGACTGTAAGGTGCTGCTCCAAGCTCAGAAGACGTACCAGAATGAGAACAAAGCCAAATCTGAGGTACAATTATGTCTCTGTACATTTCTATGATGGCTGGGGTTTTATTCTGGGAGGGGGGATTTAGGGATAAATCAGGCCTTGAAGTCTGTTCTTGAAGCGTAACATAATTTGCAACGTAATTATTAGCATTAATGTTAGCCTTCAGTGCATGTGCTTCTGTTCAGTCAAAATATTTTGCTATGCAAAAGTGCTGAATGAAATCCGTGACCTGCAATTCACAAAAACTCATTTAAGGGTCAATCCGTGTCAAATCACCCCCCAAAAAGGCAGTTTTAAACTCTATCCTCTTCAAATTTGCTCATATTTGGTTTATGGGGCAATCGTGGCTCAACAAGCTCGAATTTCAAATTTCAGCTCCATCCGATAAACGGTTTTTGCGCTACGGCATGCTCTTTCTTGTTGATTTCGGTCAAAATGCGCCTGACCTCTGACATTCAACTGACCATAAATCGGTAACCTTTGGGTCAAATTGGTTGAAACTGGTGTCTTTGGAAAGGAAATTGTGTAAGCTTTCCAAATATGTCTTTATTTCTTTTGTAGGAACATGTTAGGTATGATAACCTTTTGACCTCTACTTTGACCTTGAATTTGACCTTGTGGATCATGTGACCCGGCAACGAACTTCGGTGAAAATTTACCCTTATATGTTTTCTCCACAATATCAAATATTTAGAGATATAATACTTTTGGCTTGCTTTCAAGCTCCACTCAAAGTTGTCCTACTTCACTTTTCCTGTGCAAAGTACATGTACATTTGATACATGTCCATACGTATGTATGTCATGATTTTGCGGTTACCGCTCGATAGTCCGAAGGTTCGATGGTCCGAAGGTTCAATAGTTCGAAGGTCCATTAGTCCGAAGGTTCGTTAGTCCGAAGGTTCAATAGTCTGAAGGTCCGACAGTCCGAAGGTTCGATAGTCCGAATGGCCTGTTAGTCCGAAAATAGGATAAGGTTAAATATTCCGAAGGTTCGGTAGTCCGAACTGACAATAAGGTTCGATAGTCCGAATCGACAATAAGGTTCGACAGTCCGAATTGACATTAAGGTTCGACATTCCGAATTGACAATAAGGTTCGACAGTCCGAATCGACAATAAGGTTCGATAGTCGGAATCGACAATAAGGTTCGATAGTCCGAATCGACAATACACACGCGCCATTGTCTGTGTAGAATTTTTTTTTGGTTCGCCATGGATGCGGTAACGATTTCACATTCGAAAGCCGACGCGCAGAAAATGCACACGGGAGATAGGCTTTGGACGCGCTAAATGTCACGTGACCACGGCAACAAGTTACGTGACCACGGCAACGCACAGAAAGTGAACAGGGGAGATAGGCCAATGGCGGACCCATGCCAGAACCCGTGTATTAACGCACGGCCGGTCCAGTTATTTTAATTTTATATCTATGAACAAAACGAACTTCTTATTTAAATTTTCCTACGGTGTGCGTCTTTCGAACCTTATTATCGATTCGGACTATCGAACCTTATTGTCAGTTCGGACAATCGAACATTATTGCCAATTCGGACTATCGAACCTTATTGTAAATACAGACTATCGAACCTTATCGTCGATTCGGACTATCGAACCTTATCGTCGATTCGGAATAATGAACCTTATCGTCGATTCAGAATAATGAACCTTCGGACTGTTGAACCTCGCTTTTGTTTCGAACTATCGAACCTTCGGACCAACTTACCTTTTTTAAATTCGGACTACCGAACCTTCGGACCAGTAAACCTTCGGATCGATGAACCTTCGGACTAATGAACCTTCGGACTATCGCATCATATGTTCGGATTAACGAACCCTATTACATTTTGGGACTAATGAACCCCCTCTTATGGAAAATTTGCGCGTGCGGACTATCGAACCCTCGGACTATTGCACCTTCGGACTAACGGATCTTCGGACTATCGGGCGGACCCCGATTTTGCTTGGGGATCATATAGCCTTGCTTGATATACATGCGTATGAACAGGTATGTATATGTACATGTACTTTGCATAGAAATAGGCAAGAAGGGCAACTTTGAGTGGAGCCTGAAGGCAAGTCAAAACTATTGTATTTCTAATTTTTCTATATTGTGGAGAAAACGTATAAGGGTAAATTTTCACCGAAGTTCGTCGCCGGGTCACGTGATCCACAAGGTCAAATTCAAGGTCAAAGTAGAGGTCAAAAGGTTATCACACCTAAACATGTTCCTACAAAAAAGAAGAAGACATATTTGGAAAGCTTACACAATTTCCTTTCCGAAGACACCAAATTTCAACCAATTTGACCCATTGGGTGATTTGACACGGAATGACCCTTAACTCTTTTTTTTCTTTTCTTTTTTAATTGTCTCTTCCACTGAAAGTCTTCCCCAGACTATAACATTTTTTTTCTGGGGTTTGTGATGGTAGCACACCACAAAGTCCTCATATGGGTATATCCTCCGTGCAAAACTTTCAAACCGGCTGTATTTTTACTTGAACTCTTGGTGACATTCTGATTCAGGCAAGAAACTACCTTGTAATTATGTCAACCGCTCTTAAAATAAACCCCCCCGAATCACATCGACCAATGACAGTGCACGATGAGTTTGATGGACACCTTGAAGACACACCCCTCTGGGGTGCTGTTTACCGTTGAGGCTCACTAGCATGGTGGATTAGTCACATCCATGCGGTGGGGTTGATGATTAATACAATCATGATCATCACTGGTTTCCCGCTAAACTTTGCCATCATTATGTGGTTGGGAGGATTTTTCTCTGATGCTTTATGTGGGTGCATTTTTGTGGTCCTAGCCCATAACTTTTTGGTTGATTTTTCTATTGGTTGATCACTGGCCGATCACTGGCCATCCACCAAAGAAGGCAGTTATTGGTTTCACCGCTGCAAAAGCGCATCACTTTTGGAGGTCATTTCTAACCAAAGGATACAACTACTAACACTGAAAAAAATGTGGTGGTACAATTCTTTGACTCATTTTTTGAAACATCATACTGGTAGCAATCATAACACACAAAACATTTGTTGGATTTATTTCTATTTGGGCTACTTTTCTTTGGTGCTTTAGATCAACATTTCTGGGGTAATTTCTGACCAAAGTATACAAGACAATTACTAACTCTGAAAAAACCTGGTGATAAAAATCATTGACTCATTATTTGAAACTTCCTGGTAGCAAACATTTGAAACTCAAACATTCAAACATGTACAAAACATTCACTGGAATTTTTGTGTCACTTTTTCCTGGTGCTTTGGATAAACATTTCTGAGGTCGTTTCTGACCAAAGTGCGCAATTTTGTTAATACCGAAGGAAAAAAAAATGCCAATAAAAATCTTTGACTCATTAGATGAAACTTACTGGTATCAAAAGTAATGTACAAAACATTCATTTGAATGTTGACGTTTTAGGGATCACTTTCAACTTGAAGTAGGGTGAAATCCTCATCAACATTTCTGGTGACGAAAATTCCAAATCTGGTTTGCTTGGGCCGTATAGATGCTATCAATGTTAGATGTTGTATCAAAAATCATAACATCTTCACTTGTATTTATACTTATTTTATTTCTTTGGCAATCATAAAAGGCATGAACAAATTAACAAAAAACAGTCAAATTAGCAGGAACATTAGCAGAAACTACAAAAACATACACTAAGAAGACTGCGAATCGATGGATTGATTGAAAAGACACATTTGTTTTTTTCTGGAGGCTCTCCCTTCTAGCTGGTAAAAACAAATTTCAAATTAAAGAAAAATATATAAAAATTATATCTGCAAACACAAGGTCGTGGTCATAAAAGCAGATAGTAAAACTAAAAAGCAGTGACTGTTGAGCTGCAGAGCTTCTGGTCAACAGTGCTTTTTTGCTCGAATTTCCATCATCATCCATCAATTTTCCCTTCACTTTAAAGGCACCGGACACGTTTGGTAATTGTCAAAGACCAGTATTCTCACTTGGTGTATCCCAACATGTGCATAACATAACAAGTCTGTGAAAAGTTAGACTCAATTTGTCTTTGAAGTTGTCAGAAAATATAATGATAGAAAAAACACCCTGGTTGCACAAATTTGAGTGCCTTTAGATTCCTAAAAAAAGGCTTCAGGCTGGATGTCTTTTAATATTTTGAGTTAGAAATTCCTTCTTTCTCAAAAAACTACGTGTTCGTGTACTCTACTTTAGAGGGATCTATTTCTCACAATGTTTTATACTATCAATAGCTCGTAACCAAGTAAGTTTTTGTGCTAACAATTATTTTAAGTAATTACCAATAATGTCCAGTGCCTTATAATCCAGGCGCTGCTGAGTTTAAAAATTTCCTTATCACTTTCAACAATTCCCACAGTACTTTCTCAGATTTGATCTGGTCCAAGTTGGCAGTAGAATGTTGTGTTATTTTAAGGCTGCCAACATCACGATACTCCATCACACATTGCCAATTGTGTCGGCTCAATCATGTATCAGCTGACTCAACCCCAACCCGGATTTAGGTTCTTCAGACTTGTAATTGAATGTGGGACAGGATGTATTCCAGGGGTCCATTTGCTTTCAGTTCAGCTCGCTGAATGTTTCAGGATAGTTCTACTAGGCACTGAATGTTCTTGAAGGGGCACAGCCATGATTTTTCCTCTGGAAAAGGGGCACTTATGGAAATATTTGTTCAGTTTTTAGCCCCGCATAATATGAATCTGAGAAGCGTTACTGATAGTAACGTCTCTCAGATTATGTATGCCAATTATGGATTATGAATGAAATGTTACAGGTTAGTTTTATTGTACATCTTTATTTATATAGGACCAAACAGTTTAAAAACAAAAAACTTTTACTTTCCCTTTAAAAGGTGAGGACGGAGACTTATACCTTTCCTCTGATAAGGGGCATTTCAATTGGCAAAATTTTAATTTGTATTGGAACTTTGCAAAGGGCACCACAATAAAGGCACAGGGCACCACAGGAAATTAAAAAAATTCTTCAACTTTGAATTGAATGAAAAGAGATTCTGAGAAATGGATTTGGCTTTTGCAAACTGCTTACCTTCCAAAGGTTATACGGTATAAATGCAAACAATTGTTTGTGGCCTGACGTTTAAGCCCTACTAGAGTCAAAACTGACTATAGCAGGTCTTAAACCTGAGACCTCCAGATTAACGTACCAGCACTCTAACTGAGCTGTCTAGCCCCTAATATTGGTGGTCTCCCTATGTTGAAAATAACCTTCCCATTCAACCTGTGACTGCTGTATAGCCAGGGATCACACCCAACTTTACAATACAACCTGGGAATGCTACGCAAGGGTTCACCTTCAGGGGATGCGACGTTTTACGTCAAACGTCAAGTAATAAGCCACAAGGGGAAACTGGCTGGGTCCCTCTTTAAACCACCGCATTGTTCCTAATTAAACTACCAGGAGTTAAGTAAGGATATCCGCACAGCCAGAATTCATCATCGACCAGAGTTGAAAGACAGCCCCCCCCCCCCCTCCTAAAAGCTGACGCTCTTCAAAAATAAAATTCCTTTCCTGTTTTGACGGACCTCACCTGAAGCGTCTTAAATGGATTATCCTCCCTGGCAACCCCCCTCTCATTTTGTGAACAATAGATATTGTGATTTAATCTCTGGACCCAAGATGTGTGCAGAGGGAAATTGTATAAGGAAATGTTGGGGGTTACTCCTGGTCATTAAACCATGGATACGTTCAAAATCTTTGTTGAAGCTCCTGCTCTACCGGTATCTTTGGGGGATCCAAGATAATTTGTTTTTCTCTTCTTTATGCCACGTTTGCTGATTTTTATCAGTGGATGTTTCGTGACCATGGAAAAGAGTTACTAAACAAAATTTGAAGTGTCATAGAGACAGCCAATTGTTTTAACTATTTGTCTTTTTACATAATAATGCAAATCATGACACTCATGTGCCACATTTTCTGGATTGGTATTCCGTTTGTTGAACAAAACGGAATAATGGAAAATTTATTTATTCATTTATTCCAACAAAACCTTAAAAAAGTTAAGAAGATAAAAATATTTACAATCAAATATACATAAACACGTATTTAAAGAAACAGGATAACCCTGACACTCATGGACGACCCCCAGACCATATTGACAAATTATTAAACAAAAGGATTGTCGGAACGATCTGAGCAGCTGACCGAGAGTATCAAGATCATCACGTTCCGTCTTAAAGACAGTGGACACTATTGGTATTTGTCAAAGACCATTCTTCTCACTTGGTGTATCTCAACATATGCATAAAATAACAAACTTGTGAAAATTTGAGCTCAATTGGTCGTTTGCGAGATAACTCTAAAAGAAAAAAACACCCTTGTCACACGAAGTTGTGTGCTTTCAGATGCTTGATTTCGAGACCTCAAATTCTGAATATGAGGTCTCGAAAAATACTTCTTTCTCGAAAACTACTTCACTTCAGAGGGAGCCGTTTTTCACAATGTTTTATACTATCAACCTCTCCCCATTACTCGTTACCAAAAAAGGTTTCATGCTAAAAATTATTTTTGAGTAATTACCAATAGTGTCCACTACCTTTAAGGAAGAACTAATAATGCAATTAAGCAGCGAAACATCCTTTAGCAAGCAAAAACTGTTATCAATTATACATGTATGCAAAACCATCGCTGGCCTCGCAATTCGGGAGGAGAGCTTAACAAGAGCTGACCTTGGAAGTGTTGTTGAAACATGAAATTCATTCATCAAAGCAATGTAATGAATAAACATTATATGATCTGGTTTCTATCAGTTTGATAACTTCCATCTTGTCAGAAATTAATCTAGATTCATCCTAAGAGTCCATCAATTTAAATCTGATAATAGTAGTAATTGTTTTTTTGCGTAATTTCATAATTGCTGTCTTTCACAAAACAGTTTTCTGTTTCCATTCGGGTGCACATTGAAGCCACAAGGGACCCACCCATTATCTCTTTGAGAAACGGGTGTCATTTTTTCCCATAAGAAACAACAACTCTGATTGATTACATCAAAATTAATTTTAGTTTTATAGATGATCAATTTACATCAAGGATAAATAATGTAATTTGTTTTATACCCATACACCGAAAGTACTCCGTGCTAAGCATGCTTTACTTTCAAAGCAAAAAGCACGCTAAATTGCTGGTGGTTTCTGTAAATAGATGAAGGACGCAACAATGCAAATCCATTTTCAACGCGCATACACCATGTAAAATCTTCTCAATTGCTACATTAGTTGCCCATGTTTTTCTGGTCTAAGTAAGCACACAAATTGCTTACCAGGGTTCAACTTCATAGAGATGCTTAAGTAGAAAATATTGTTAAGCAATTTTCTGCTTAGCAGAAATGAGCATTATACCACCAGTCACATGATGTACTTGTGACATGGTAAATTGGCTGGAAACCTTATTCTGGTAAGTGTAGTTTTGTTGCGCTTAGCTACTTTTGGTGCTGAAGTTAGCTCTATGAAATTTGGGCCCAGTAAACAGCTTATGAAATTGTGCCCAGTTTGAATCCTGTGCCCAATTTCATAGAGCTGCTTAAGCACAACAATTAGCTAAACAAAACAAAATTATGCTTACCAGATTAAGGTTACCAGCCAAACTATGATACATCACAAGTACAAGTTATGGCTGGTGTTCTGTTTATTTCTGCTTAGCAGACACATTTTAAGCAATATTTTAAAGGCAGTGGACACTAAAAATAATCATCATCATAAAACCTTTCTTGATTACCAGTACTGGGGAGAGGTTGATAGTATAAAATATTGTGAGAAATAGCTCCCTCTGAAGTGCTGTAGTTTTCGAGAAAGAAATAATTTTCCACAAATTTGATTTCGAGACCTCAAGTTTAGAATTTGAGGTCTCGAAATCAAGCATTAGATAGCACACAACTTCGTATGACAAGGGTGTTTTTCCTTTCATTATTATCTGACAACTTCGACGACCAATTGAGCTCAAGTTTTCACACGTTGATTATTTTATGCATATGTTGAGATAAACCAAGAGAGAAGACTTGTCTTTGACAATTACCAATAGTGTCCAATGGTTTTAAGCAGAAAATAGTGCAAGAAATTTTCTGCTTAGCAGAAATGAGCACTATATCAGTCACATAATGTACTTGTGACATGGTAAATTGGTTGGAAACCTTATTCTGGAAGTGTAGTTTTGTTACGCTTAGCTACTTTTTGTGCATAAGTAGCTCTATGAAATTTTGGCTCCGTAAACAGCTTAGGAAATCGTGCCCAGTTTGAATCCTGTGCCCAATTTCATAGAGCTGCTTCAGTTAAAAAATTAGCTAAACATAACAAAATTATGCTTACCAGATTAAGGTTACCAGCCAAACTACAATATATCACAACTACAATTTGTGACTGGTATCCTGTTTATTTTTGCTAAGCAGACAAATTCAAAGCAATATTTTAAGCAGCTATATGAATTTGGACACTGTTTATATTTGGAAACAGTTTTGTTCATGTTAGTACCAGTAAATTCACAGTAGTCCTGAACAGAGTCATGAATGGAAGGGAAGTGGGTGTTTCCCTCATGCTTAAATGTAATATCCTTTCTTTACTGATTGTAACTTGATGAAAGCTGACAGGCTTCAGTTAGCTCATCTTATTACATGATCGGCTGGGCTAAACATACTGCACATGCTCATCTGATCTATAATGTTATTCATGAAGGAGTTACTGAGATCCATGGTAGAATGGACAGAAAGTGTAAGTTCATGTTTATGGCACTAGTGGGCACTCTTGAGATCAAAACCCAAATGAGAATAAACTAAGCAGATCTTCCCAGAGCAGCCTTCACTTCCACTTAGGGGAATACAATTTTTTATTTAATAATTTATTACACATCCAACAGAACAATTAACTTTGCTTGTCTCTGATCAATGAGGTTAACCCCCAAAAAATTAACAAATTGGTGGGAACAGTTCTTCATTAATAAAATGCGATTTGAGTGATTTGTTTTTACCTAGTTGCTGTTAAGAAGCAGGGCTCATTTTTTTTTAACATCTTTGTCTTAAAGGCAGTGGACACTATTGGTAATTACTCAAAATAATTATTAGCATTAAACCTTTCTTGATTACTAGTAATGGGGAGAGGTTGATTGTATAAAACATTGTGAGAAACGGCTCCCTCTGAAGTAATGTAGTTTATGAGAAGGAAGTAATTTTCTGCATACAGCTTCGTGTGACATGGGTATTTTTTCCTTCATAGTTATCTTGCAACCAATTGAGCGCAAATTTTCACAGGTTTGTTATTTTATGCATATGTTGAGATACACCAAGTGAGAAGGCTAGTCTTTGACAATTACCAATAGTGTCCAGTGTCTTTAAAAGAATGATGTTCTAATGTTGAGTTTGAGTCTAACTTTAAATCTCCACTTTAAGTATCATCACTCATAAAACAGAACAGATAAATCTTCTCTTAATACATTGTTCAGATGAAAGATTAATTGTTAAAAATGTGTTCTCATTTTGATTCCAGGCTGTTTTCATTTTGATTCTGGTCTTGTTAATAAAATCCTAGTCCAGGGAAGATTCTGAGCTGCAAGTCATGTAGTCTTTTTAATTTTTCCTCCAAGTTTGAGTCCTGTAAAAAGTGTCGTTTTACCTTTGCTTGCTTCTGATCAAGGGGCCAATTTGAAAACTAAAAAATGGCCATGCTGCTGGAGACTCCTGCAAACAATTCTTCAGTACTAAACTGTGATTTGAAATATTGTTTTCTTTCTTTTATCTAAAGGCCGTAGAGAAGTGTTGGACAGCTCTATTAGATTTTGTTTTACATTCAACATCTTTACTTGACTCGGGTCGAAATTCAAAGCCAACTAGAAAACTGATTAAACTTGCTGGAAATTCTTCATTAAAAAACTCATTTGAAAATCTTTTCTTTTGTTTTCATCTAAAGGCTGTTGAGAAGTGTAGGACAGAGTTGAAGAAGATCCAGAAGAAAGCGTCCAAGAACCACAGTGAGAAGTACGTAGAGAAGGAACAGAAGAGCTCTGAGGAATTACAGCATCTCACTAAACAGCTTTATGACTTCCGTAATGAGGGTCTAAGAGATGTAAGTATTAGACATGGAACTCAGTGTGAAATGGCTGAGCTGATGGGAGCACTCAACTCAAGCTCTGTTGATCATGATCAGCAAGGTGTGGGTTCAAGTCCCGGTTGTAACACTTGTGTCATGAATAAGACACTAAATCGTTACAGTGTTTTTACTTCCTCCAAGTGAATGTTGTGAAGATTTAGAAGAAAAAAAAGGGTTTGTTTTGTGAGATTGCGTAGACCCCGTTTTGCAGTGTGGGATATGGACTTTAGGAAAATAATTTTCAATTAAATTTACTTCAAAGTATAATGTGTCATGGCCCAGTGGCCTAGTGCTCTAGACTTAATTTCTGGTGGCTAAATCAGTTGGTTGTGGGTTCAAATCCCGGTCATGACACTTATTTCAATTAGCAAGACACTTACTAACTATTTCTGTGAGCAAGACACTTAACCATAAGTGCTTCTCTTCACCCAGGGATAAATGGGTACCTGTGATTTATTTAGCTTGATTTATTTAGCTTGATGCAATACTTACTTGGCAGCACAGACTGCATAATCCCCAGATGGTTAAAGCAATGAAATTTATGTGCCACTTACCATGGTTTTTATTTCATGCACCATGAGTGCAGTATTGGAGGATACTGGCGCTATATAAACTCAGGCATGATATTCTTCCTTCTTTAGTTCCGTTTTAGCTCCGAAAAATTGTGATTAAATAGCTTGAAATCCCTATTAAAGCCTATACCAGGGCCAAATTTCATAAAGCTGCTTAAGCACAAAAAGCAGCTAAGCACACCAAAATTATGCTTAACAGAATTAGGTTACCGGCTAACCTACCACGTACAGTTTGTGACTGGTATCCTGCTCATTTCTGCTTAACAGAAATATGTCAAGCATTATTTTCTGATAGAGCAGCTCTAGGAAATTGGGCCCATGTTTACATGTAGATCAGCTTATGTTCTCAATAAAATATTCCTCCTTTTTTTATTCAATTCTTCAAGGACTTAAAGACAGTGGACACTATTGGTAATTGTCAAAGACCAGTCTTCTCACTTGGTGTAGCTCAACATATGCATAAAATAACAAACCTGTGAAAATATGAGCTCAACTGGTCGTCGAAGTTCCGAGATAACAATGAAAGAAAAAACACCCTTGTCACACAAAGTTGTGTGCTTTCAGATGCTTGATTTCGAGACCTCAAATTCTAAACTTGAGGTCTCAAAATCAAATTCTTGGAAAATTACTTCTTTCTCAAAAACTACGTCACTTCAGAGGGAGCTGTTTCTCACAATGTTTTATACTATCAACCTCTCCCCATTACTCGTTACCATGTGAGCTTTTCTGCCGATAATTATTTTGAGTAATTACCAATAGTGTCCACTGCCTTTAATGTCATGCCTGATATTAAAGTGTACATGTAACTTGTTATTATTATTATGTTATGGGTCACAAATGTGAATCTTCTTCATGCGTTACTCTCTTGGGTTTAATCAAATAAATGCCAAGGATAAGACAATGTAGTCTCGAGTGACTTGCTTTCCTTGTAATTAACATTGCGGTTTGAATGATTCTCGTTTTTTCTAGGTGTGGTCCAAGGAGAGAAAACGATATTGTCATGTCGTGGAGAGATACTGTTCCCTCATTAAGAATGACTCGGCGTTCTACAGCAAAGTACGTATGACAATTAGAGCACTCTGGTGTTTCTTTTTGTTTTATTTTTTGGGGAGTATTTTGATTTGTACACTTGTGCTTTTATCGTGGTGTCTTGTGGGCTTACACAATAGACCAATGGAACAATGGACCCACAAGTGATTTCTTTGTTCAATATGGCCCCTGCAAGGGAATTCTAGAACAACAATTGCGGTGGTGGTGGGGGGGGGGTTATTACATACTTCTTATTATCCATTAATTTTAACACCCGGCCAATTCGTTTTCATTTGAAAACTAATACTCTGTCAAAATGAGTAATTCAATCGCAGCAGTTTAGCATTCACTGGTCAGATAAGATCATTCAATTTCATGTGGCTGCCAGACTCTTCCATTTTGTTAAAGCCAGCAGCAAGAGCTTGTCAATCATTCAATTTCATCGAGTGTAAATAGGTAGACTGTTCAACTCAAGAATGGTCAAAATGTAGTCACGAATGCCTGTAAATGACATAGTGACTGGAACAAATTTGTAAAGGAACACGTTGCCTTGAATCGGACGAGTTGGTTTATAAAAAGCATTTGTAACTCTTTTTTATAAAATGCACATGGTTGGAAACTGTTTTAAAAGTAGAATACAATGATCCACACAAGTTTGCCTCAGATTTGTGTGGTTTTCCTTTTACTGTGCAAACAAACACGGTCGGCGATTTATGGGGGGGGGGTCAAAATTTTGACTCGCATAAATGGCGGACGTGTTAGTCTACAAGGTAAAAGGAAAACCGTGTAATTTCGAGGCATGTTTGTGTGGATCATTGTATTCTACTTTTACAACATCTTTCTACCCATGTGCATTTTATAAAAAACGGTTACAAACGCTTTCAAAGACCAACTCGACCGATCCAAGGCAACGTGTTCCTTTAAGTAAGAAAAATGAAATTATGTGTGCACAAAAACAAAACTGAATGCCTAGATAGCCAAAAAGAAACCTTAGTTTGAGTGGGTAGTGGATTAGGGAAAATGCGTGTCATTGAAATTAAAATTTCTCAAATAATAAACCAAAAGGGAAACTGACCAAATCAAGGAAATCAGGGGGGGGGGGAATTGCTGAAAATGGCCGGGATATGTATATTATTTTTATTTTAATTTAAATGGGGATTGATTATATGCCTCTCTTAATGTTCATGCATGACGTCATAATTCTTACCCAAAATGAGGTCAGAGGCGCACGTCTGGCCACCACCAGTGCACAAGCAGTGGCTCCGCCTAAGGCCTTGTTTTGGGTTAGTATTGTGACGTCATGCAGAGGCATATGGGGAAGGGAGTCTTGGAGTAGGGGGTGAATCTCTTCATGGCCCTCTTGTGGTCAAATTACTCTAGCTGGTTTAGTTTGACAGGTGTGTTTGTTGAGTTGCTGCAACTGACCGAAACGTGAACCATGCAACTATTTTTTGTTAACTCGGCAGCTTCGCTTCATAATTAGAGTCTCAGAGTTTTAGCAGACTTTTTAAGAGTGATGTTGAATTAAATAGTAACTTGGCCCCTGGTATTCATTTATGGGTGATTGAAGTATCTGAATGGCATTTAGAGCGAGTAAAGTAGCAGATTGTGGTTCTAAGAGTAATTTGAAAACCAGAATGCAAATGCTCATCTCATTAGACTCACAAAGTTATTTGTACAGATCAGAGAAGAATACTTCATTCATTAGCTGCACTTTTCTTTCAATGGCGCCATGTATCTGGACAAAAATCACTGGGCAGGCTCGAGCTTCTACATGGCGCTCGACTTGATGATGATACAGTGCTTTACACACATTGGTTTAATAAAGGGTCTGGGTACTTTTAATGGGACACAAAACACAATGTCCACAGATTTACATTAAACTTACACGGTTTGAAGATAATGGTGGTCGAAAACTTCCCTTAAAATATTACTTGCTGGGGTGCTGTAGTCTTTGAGAAATGAGTAAAACAATTTCCAAAAATCATTTTCGTCCGAGTGAGACTAAGATCATTTTAGCATAAAACATATTGTTTTACTCAAACTGTGTAAGTTTAATGTAAATCTTTGAACATTGCGTTTTGTGTCGCACAAGAAGTACCCTAATCCTTTAAAAGTAAAACCAAATAGTATTCTTTATTCCCAAGGTAAAGTAATATTAATAATGGTAATTTTATAGATGTTAAAATGTCTATAAAATCACCATTCATAATATTACTAAAATTTGTTACAATGAACATCCAAGATTAATCATTACCTCTATATCAGCGTTGAATATCTTGAAAGATGTTTGTATGAATGATATCCATCATGGTTTAGCTGGGAGGGGGGGACCGGGGGACATACTGTGAACTGATCATGCTATAATTATGACTGCTGCAAATTAGCCATTGAAGAAAACAATGCTGATCTGTCTCCCTAGAGACTTCAATCCAATGTTCTTAATCCATCATAGTCTTGCATGGTATCATATACATTGTATCATACCTGGTTATACTGTACGTTTAACCCTGGGGGGGAACCTTTTTTACATAGTATATTGCATTTTAATGACCATCTCAATTTTGAAAGGGCAACAAACAAATCACAAGTTTAATTTGATTTTCAAACTTGTACACGTTAACCCCCACGCCAAAATATTAACATAAAGTGACCTTTTAATGTCACAAAAACAAAATGGACATAATTTAAGAGTATATTTAGCCCTGCATTTGTGTTGTATTACGTATTAAATGGTTTTAATTTATAATGTAACTAATTCATATTCTAGGCATTGTGAAATCTGCGGTTAGCTTGTGGAACAATTTTGTACTTGCAAGTCCTGCAGTCCAACCACTGGACCACAGTGTTCAGTTTTTCCCGCTTTATTTCTGGAGTCCGTCCCAAACTCAATGCTTTTTTTTTTACACCGAATGGGGGCGCTCTCAGCCGTATTTTTATCACTTCCGGGAGTATGCGATTCGTCCTGCACAGGTTTATCAGGCGATCTGTCACTTTTGTTGTACATAGTTTTAATTTGCGTAGAGGTGGATTATAACGGCTCCTTTAAAGCCATTATACACTTTCGGTAAACAGTATTGTCCAAGTCCCACACTTCGTATATCACGACTTATATATAAAATAACAAACCTGTGAAAATTTAGGCTCAATCGGTCATCGGAGTAGGGAGAAAATAACGGGAAAACCCACTCTTGTTTCCGCACGTTTCACCGTGTCATGACATGTGTTTACTATAAATCCGTAATTCTCGTTGTCGAGCATTGATAGTTGTTTTAATGTTTTCTCAAAAAGTAAAGCATTTCATTGAGTAATATTTCAAGAGAAGTCTTTCACCATTACCTTCTGTAAACCCTGTAAATTATTTGTAAATCTGTGAACTTTTTTGTTTTTGTCTGTACCGAAAGTACATAATGGCTTTAAGTTTACCATGATGGATATGATGTCTGTGGTTGAAATGTGTTCCAGTCTTCAATAACTGTTGTGGGTATGAATATACTCCCGGAAGTGATACATATGTGTTTGAGAGCGCCCTCACGGGGTCAAAAGTACGGCACATTTGCATGAATACAACTGGAAGATTGAAATGAGTGTACTCTTTCTCCGATCACATTAAAGCGTCCTGTTTGTGTTAATCCTGATTAGCTTTCAGTATGTTGCTTCCTCAAACTATATAAATGACATTGCAATGTGCAAATGTTGACATGCAATTCACTAATCAGGAAAGGGTAGCATGGAGAATGGCGGCTGCTCTATCAAGCAATCATATGCTCCAACAAACCTATGTTCTAACAACCCTATGTTCTGAAAACTCTATGTTCTGAAAAACCATGTGTTCCCCCAAAAAACTATTGACTTTCATGCGGGGTATCGTAAAAGTTGGGGTTGGGGTTAGGGTTAGGATAAAGAAAATACGCAAGGGGTGTCGAAACCAAAGAGATGTTGGAACGTAGAGGTGTCAACACCAAATTAATTTATTCATTACACATCATTGGCACAATTAGCATTGTTGCTAGCATAAGGTTACCAGCCAAAATAGCTTTGACTGGTATCACGGTTCTTTAATTCTAAGCAATGTTGGTGCTTTAGCAGCTCTATGAAAATAGGCCTCCATAAAGCTTTCAGGCAGAAAATACTGCTTAGCAAATTTCTAGGCTGAGCAAAAAGTGAGTGGGGCACCAGTTGCAACTATGTATACTTTATGAATTTGTGGCTGGTAACCAGTTTCTGTTAAGCAATTAATGTTTTTTGTGCTGAGCATGTGTTATTCTTACAGGCTTTGTGAAATTGGGATCAGGCCCCAATTTCATAGAGCTGCTTAGCACAAAAATTTACTTAGCATGAAATTTCTTCCTTGATAAAAACAGGATTACCAACCAAATTTCCATTTGTTGCATATTGCCAGTTGCTGGTATTCAGCTGTTGTTTGCTTATCCTGAAAATCACGTGGAAATTTGGTTGGTAATCCTGTTTTTATCAAAGCAAAAATTTCATGCTAAGCAAATTTTTGTGCTTAGCAGCTCCATGAAACTTGGCCCTGGTTAAAGGGGGCAGCACAGTAAAGCTTGGTAGAATTACTGAGGGAAATCCTAAAATTACGATTGGTTGTTCATTTTTGTTTATATTTTTTCCCAACAGGCTCAGAGTGTTCTCCGACATCGGATGCCAAAATGGACCGAGTCTTGTGCCAAACCAGAGAAGCTCACCGAGGAATGCGAAGACACACTCAGCACTGTAAGTTAGACAGAGTTGTTGACGATGATTACAAAACCAAGATTGTTGATTCTCATAATATCGCAAACACATGTCAGGACTTGATCCTCAACTTGTGTATAGCGTGATTAGAAACAGAACTTCAAATTTCTTTGTCAAAAACATCAAGAGAAAACCATAGAATAAAAATTCAAAAATTGTTGATGGCGACACATTTTAATTATTTGGCCTGTACATTACGGAGAATCTTTAGTTCATTTCTGAAAATTGATAATATTCAATCGAAACAGCATTTGTGTTAACCTTTTAAGTTGCGCCCTTAACGGTCATTCAAATGCATAGACATAAGACCCATTTGTTTTTTATTGATACATGTTTCAAATTTCACTCTGAAAGAGTATCAAACAAAATGGTGTTTTACTACATTTTAACGTAAGATTACAGACTTTTTGAACAAATCAGTGCATCCCAAAACTTAATTTGATCTTGAAGCCCCTCTTTAAATATTCCCTGACCAGTCAAAACTTGGTGGGAAATATGCGGCCCTTTAATCCAACACAGATAATTCAACACAAAAACAGTCTCTTGTCTTTACAAGTTTATAACTCCAGCATGATATTCTACATAGTTAGTCTGATTTCGGATTTTCGTTTTTTCTTTGGATAAATCTGAGAAATTGGGGTTTTAAAGTTTTCTGAAAATTCTATAAAAGATTACACCATTTAGACATGTGCTCGACGAAATATTTCTACTTTTTTCCCAAGACCAAATATCAAGCCTGAAAACCATTCCTCTGGATAAAGAAAGTGGGAAACTGTTCAAATTCTTCCTAGCATAAAGGCTTGGCTTAGATTCAAACCCTTTAATTATGTTTACATAGCTTCAAACTGAAAGCAGTACAAAAACAGAATGCAATAACTTGCTTCCACTCCAACAAAGAGTTCAACGTTATCTACATATGGTTCAGAAAGGAGGATTCCCGAATAACAAGATTTGCCAAAAAGGAAGTACACATTTCTTGGCTAAGATACAAATGGCAGGGGTGAATGCGTTCAACAATTCTTAGATGTGCAGTTAAAGGAATGTTTTGAAGAGATTTTCTTGCAATCAATATTACCTTGTATGACATTTGCACAAAAGCATCAGTAGGTGAAAGAAAGCAGGCGGATGAATCTCCTACAAATTATTTGTTTTGTTGTTATCAGGTAATAAACCACAAGCAAATCCCATGCAGGCTCAAACATTGGGACTGTCAAACTGCGCAAGTTTATTGCCTTCATGCTTTTAAGCAATGTTTATGGCACCAAAGTGGTCCCCAAAAAATGTGAACATGCACAAGATATTTTTTGTCATTTAAATTACAATTTATTTATTTTTATTTTTATTTTTTTTAATTTTTTTTTTTTTTTTGGGGGGGGTCAATTCACCCATTGGCCAGTTGAAGATTGTTTGTCTGACAAACGACTCAAGTAGCTTTTTCACATCACAAATGTTCAAAATACTGGTGTGATTACATCATGTCTTAAAAAAAATGTATGAACTACATGTATCATAATCGCAAATGTCAAGAATACATTTTAATCATGTCCGTTTTCCTTCAATCCAAATAAACATCTTGATATGACGTCTGGTTCGCAGGTGTACTCTGGCCCCCTGGGAAATCCACTTCAGATGGAATTAAGAAGCTCCAAACGTCTCTATGAGCGCAACATCCTGCTCGCACAGAGCGAGGGACACAAAGGGAAAGAAAAGGTTCCAACGCCGGGGCAGTCTCATGTAAGCCGCTTAGAAAATCTCCAAAAAAATAGTGAATGGCCTAATGTTTTGAGTCTAGTAAAGTCTTTCTCAAAAGCTAATAGACCTTTATCATGGTGCAGCCATCTTAAAATTTCCCCATTGATTAATGTAATCATACCGAGGCTGGAAGAACAAAATAGTCCGGTTCCTATTTGCATAATGATTATTAGCATTCGTTATTGTTAATCGATACAAGGAATGTGACCAAGATGGAGGCAGCATGATAAAGGTCTAAAGAAGGCTACTAATGACTTTAATCTCTCGTAAGGGGATTATGTCATACAGCTTTTTGGTACAGAAATTTGTTGAAGACAATGGACACTATTGGTAATTACTCAAAATAATTGTTAGCATAAAAACTTACTTGGTAACGAGCAATGGAGAGCTGTTGATAGTATAAAACATTGTGAGAAACAGCTCCCTCTGAACATGGAGGAAGAAACTCTGAAGGAAGTCATGTTGTTTTTGAGAAAGATCAAATTTTACACTAATAATAAAATACTTCAGCATTTGAAAGCACACAAAGTAATGCAAGAACGGTGGGTTTTTCTTTCATTATTCTTTTGCAAATTCCATGACCAATTGAGCCCAAATTTTCACAGGTTTGTTATTTTCTGCCTATGTTGGGATACACCAATTAAAACTAGTCTTTGACATTTACCAAACATGTCCAGGACTTTTAAGTTCAAACTGTTTTTTTTGCTATGGGGCTATTCAGAATAATCAATGTTTGAAATAGAGAAAATCGAAATTCAGTTTTTAACCTTTTTAAAATAGTGTGCATGGTTATACAAAAATATGAATAATACACTTTGCAGCTGGCACCTTGCCAATCAGCAGGTCAATATTAGATGTTGCCTAGGGACTCTCTTATAATGAGGACTCAGCTGTTAATATCTCTTCATTATTCGGATACAGTCTACGGTGCTATTCACACAACAGCAATTAAACTGGGGTCCCTCGATTAATTTTAGCATCGTTGTAAAATGTACCAATGTTTGAAAAGACTTTGCAAGAGAGCTTGGATAGTTGAAACAAATTGTTGTCCTTTCACACGAGGGACATTTTGTACAATTTGACAACCATGCTACAATTTAGCAAGGGACCCTTGCTAAATTGCTCTGGTGTGAAAGGGGCTATTACATGAGTGGGAGGGGGGATCAAGTCATCATAAAACATGTTACTAATAGCCTGTTAAAGGTTGTTTAACAGCAGTTTAGGATGCAGTTACTTTGTGAAATATGCACTAAAATATGCTCGAAAATAAGAATAAACTAAAAATGGTAGTAAACTTGTGGGTACAACCATGTATTAAAGGCAGTGGACACTATTGGTAATTACTAAAAATAATTATTAACATAAAACCTTTCTTGGTGACGAGTAATGTGGAGAGGCTGATGGTATAAAACATTGTGAGAAACGGCTCCCTCTGAAGTGCCATAGTTTACGAGAAAGAAGTAATTTTCCACGACTTTGATTTCGAGACCTCAAGTTTAGAACTTGAGGTCTTGAAATCAACCATCTAAAGGCACACAACTTCGTGTGACAAGGGTTATTTTTCTTTCATTATTATATCGCAACTTCAGGACCGACTGAGCTCAAATTTTCACATGTTTGTGTTTTTATGCATATGTTGAGATACACCAAGTGAGAAGACTGGTCTTTGACAATTACCAATAGTGTCCAACGGCTTTTAATCTCTTTTGATGGAGTGTTGGCTCTGAAAAGAACCGGTTTGGTCTCCTTTTCAGAGCCAACACTCCCTCAAAAGAGTTTTAATACATGGTTGAACCCGCAAGTTAACTGTTATATAAAGTTTATGCTGACATTTGCAATGAAAAAAAAAAACTACATAAGGAAAAGATGAAAAATTCCACCCAATAAAAAATGGTTGCATTTAATACTGCAGGTAATTTTGGTTGATGAGCATTCTGCAACAGCTAATTTTTGTTGGGTCTTTTTCAAGATAAAAATTGGTCGGACTTCCTCATATTTGTTTAGTGTGTACAATACTAGCATTCCACAAATCACCACATTGGTTTTTTTTTGACAGATTTGAACAAAGAATTTCCGTCATCCAAGTTTCACAGGAAATGACTCAGTAAAACCATTTTTGGGGGATCATATTTCACTTTCCATGTATGCTGAAGTAGCAAAGATAATAATGATTGTAACAGACTTCAAATATTTATTCATAAAAATATGGAATGTGATCATTGGTTTGCTGGATGTTGCTACAAAGATTGGTTTATGTATTAAAAAAAAAAAATTAAATTATAAAATATTAATATTAGGCACTTATTTACTACTGGTCTTCACCAGTGGCATAGGAACTTTTCTGCCCCGGTCAACGGACCATTTTGTTTAATTCCTTAAACCATCTCAGCTTTTTTACAGTCTGTGCTACCAAGTATGTAGCGCATCCAGCTGCATCTATTTGTGGGGTGACCAAAGAAAATTCCATAGACTAGAACGGGGTATGAACCTGGGACCACCTAACTTACTTGCCATCGCCCTCCCGAATGAGCTATCTAGCCTTAAAGGCAGTGGACACTATTGGTAATTACTCAAAGTAATTATTAGCATAAAACCTAGTTACTTGGTAATGAGTAATGGGGAGAGGTTGATGGTACATGTACAAAACATTGTGAGAAACGACTCCCTCTAGAGTTACGTAGTTTTCTTTCATTATTATCTCGCAACTTCAATGACCAATTGACCTCAAATTTTCACAGGTTTGTTATTTTATGCATATGTTGAGATACATCAAGTGAGAAGACTAGTCTTTGACAATAACCAATAGTGTCCAGTGTCTTTAAAGGAACACGTTGCCTTGGATCGGACGAGTTGGTCAAAACAAAAGCGTTTGTAACCGTTTTTTATAAAATGCATATGGTTGGAAAGATGTTTTAAAAGTAGAATACAATGATCCACACAAGTTTGCCTCGAAATTGCGTGGTTTTCCTTCTACTGTGCGAACTAACATGGTCGGCCATTTATGGGAGTCAAAATTTTGACCCCCATAAATGGCCGACGTGTTAGTCGACGAGGTAAAAGGAAAACCACGCAATTTCGAGGCATGTTTGTGTGGATCATTGTATTCTACTTTTACAACATCTTTCTACCCATATGCATTTTATAAAAAACGGTTACAAACGCTTTTCAAAGACCAACTCGACCGATCCAAGGCAACGTGTTCCTTTAATGTTGACGTTCTCCCTGTTTTATGAGTTTCTTTGTTCGGGATGCCAGTCAGAATCAATTCAACACTGAACTTCCGAAAACCAAGAATTACACTGAAGTTTTCGATACAACCTGGGAAGCGGATGTAGAGGGATCACACTTCAAAAACGTAGTGCTACGCCCCTTGAAGTGATAAAAGAACCTAGTATTGTTATTGGGGGTTTTGTTTTTTTTGTTTTTTGTTTTTTCAATTTCAGCAATTATTGAACCTGAGCAACTGAGTAACCATGGCATGACCCTTCCTGATTGCAAAGATCCTAAATTAGCTTCATTTCAACAGCTATTTATCAGTAAAGTAATTCAAAGTGAACTTTTGTTTTTAACTTTTAAAGGAGGCACCAGAGCGACCTTCTTCAACCGACATGACCGACGCCCACTCCTCTGCCAATTTCTGTAGTGCCACCTTGCCCAACCCTAAGAGAGATAAAGGCTCTGGGATCCGCCACACTAAATCCATGATCCAACATATCCCACAGGGTAAGTTGCAGATATTCTTCCTATTCTAATTCTCACCATTACAACATTGTGCATAAAGCAGTACTTTCCCTAGTTCTGTGAAAAAAAATCACGGGCAAATCACTCGGCTGGATTTTAAACCCACGACCTTTGCATTGGTAGAGCGGAGGTCTCACCACTATCACTGAGCCTGGTGGCTACAGGGAAGTTTGAATCCTATGTGTTAGCAGCGTGTTACTGCAACGGTTGTGGGGTTTTACAGATGTCTGGGCATCCTTGTCGTGGGTTAGATTTCCCCTTCAGTGATTTGCCCGTTGAACACGGGAAAGTACTGAGTATAGACCGTATTGAATATGAAGTCACCGTTCAAATATCTGCCGTACAAGATGGCTTCTGCGAGCGTGTGCGTGGGATGTGCGTGCTTGTGCCGAAGAAATCTACCCGGGAACGCTGCGTGCTGCGTGTTTCTTTAATGTATGCGTTCAGACGTGCATACGATTTGACCTATAAAATGGCGACTTTCATAGCAGCAAAGGGGTTAATCAATACAGTCTATTCAGTGCCTTATACGCATTGGTGTATTAAGGGTAAAAAACAAACTATATGAGTATTTACCGAACCTTTTACCTCCTTATTTTTATTCTTTTTGTGGGTTAATTTTAGGAGGTGTTAGTGTAACATCATTGCCACGGAATTCCTTCTTACGCAGAGTATCGGAAGGTGGAGATAATATCTCCGCTGAGGTCCAGAAACTGACCAAAGTACAAGCCATGTACAGTCACATTGCCAGCACTGAAAGTCAACTCAACTTCAACGAGGTACAAACACTTTATGTTCCTCTTCATTGAGGGCCACATTTTATGGGTTCGCTTACACCCGTTTCAGACAGGCGCTCCAGAGTCGCGCCAAACCAAATTCTGAATTAAGTACATGAAAAGTTTTACGTCTGAATTAGTTAGGAGCGACTGGACGTGCTAGAAGTCGACTGTTGCAGTCGTTCGGAACGGTTTTGGTGCGTCTTGGTTTCAAACGTCGATCTTGTCATGAGCCGAACCAATGTAAATGTTATGTTAAGTTCACCTGTCTGAAATTTATTTTGGGTCGACCTAGAGTCGCGTCTAATCTATTTGGTTTGGCACCTGTCTGAAACGAGTGTTAGGGTGTCTTTGGCAAGTTCTGGTGTTTAGGTCATCAGAGTGTGGATCCAAATCCCGGTCATGTCCTTGAGCAAGATGCTATACCCAGGGGTATAAATGGGTACCTGCGTGGGTAGACGTTGACATTGTTTGGTTGTTTGATATTGAGGTTGATAATAATAAAAATGATAATAAGAATTGTTATGCGCACATATCCACCCTTCTGGGTGTTCAAGGCGCAGTGAAACCAAAAACAAAACAAAACAAAACACAGAAAAACAGACACAGGATCAGTTTTGAGAACATGATTTCCTAGACAATGTCACAATGCGGGGAGCAGTATTTTGGAGGCGTTGAAGACGGGAAATCTAGTTGTTAGGAAGACAGTAGAGAAGAGGACTGCCAATGTCAATGCGAGAAGTAACAAATGCATAAATGACCTTTTCAGTGGCACTTTTGTCCAAGTACTTGCGAGTCTTACCGATATTCCTGATGTGATATGATGACAGACGAACAATGTTGTTGATGTTGGGCTGAAGCTCTCTGTTGATGTTGGGCTGATGCTCTCTGTTGATGTGGGGCTGAAGTGTCGTCGATAAATCTAACCCTGTAAGTTGAGAAGGATCAGCACAGAACATCATGGTAAAGCAGTTACATGTAATTACATCTAGGTTGCTATGCCTCTCCATTTCACCTCTTCCGACCCCACCGTAATCCGTGCTCAAACCAAAATCAGTTGGAGTCTACAGCCTTCTGCATTAATTTGGTTGTTAAATCTCGTTCAGATTTGTCGTCACGAAGTTATAATTGTTCTTGTTGATCTATTAGGGTGATATCATCGGACTGGTCGGACCAAAGAACAACGGCTGGTACTATGGACACAATTACCACTCCAAGAGAAGCGGCTGGTTCCCAATAGCCTATACCCACCCTGTACAGACCAATGACAATGAACAGAATGGAAGCAGAAGGTTTGTAGTTAGATTAAGAATAAGAATCTTTTATTCGGGCAACAGTAAAGGAACGTTACAGAATTGGTAAGAAACAAATCGTGAAAATCACAGATTTACATCAAACTTACACAACGTATGTTGATGATAGTAGAAAACATCCCTTGAAATATTTCTTTCTGAAATATCATATTTGATGGGAAATAACTTATCTAGTTTCGCGTTGGAGTGAGCGTTTTATTCTTCTTCTTTTTTACATCGATATCATGTAATATGTGTAATTGTTTTTCACTATTTTCTCGTGACCCAGTTGGCTGATCGCTCTCAAACTTCTCCAGGTTTGTCAGTTTATGTATGTGGTGGATTACATTAAGTGCTTACACTGCCAGCAAATGTTTTTTTAGCAAAACCAATTCTGTAATGTTCCTTTAACAAGTTATAAACAAAAACATCGGAAATTGTAGTGCACCTCAAACTCTCTTAACAAAATGATATTCATAACATTGGGATTCAAAATCAGCCTTATTTTAAAGAACACCTGTATGGTTGATAATCAGAAAGATTAGAAAAAAAGTTCACTAGTTTAAATCTGAGCTCTCTGATTGATAAACCCTGGGTCAAAAAAAGATTTTGTAAATTCATATCTGTGATTGCACAATGATTGGTTCAAGAGGAAAGGTAGGGGGGGAATTAAGAAAAAGTCAAACCAATAGATGCAGAATTCCCAAGATGTTAGTGAGAGCTGGTTAGGTTTGTAAGCTCATGCCGTGAGAGGACCCACTATTAAGAATTGACAACGAGTGTATACACAATCCACAGTCGATCACTGACCTCTTGGGTCAAGACTACAATCCCAGCCAAAATGCTTGGGTTATGTGGAACTAAACCTACTCACCCCGTTCCTCCGCTTCCCCACTCAATTTTGTTTAACCCCAGCTGGAGCGGAGACAACATTGAAAAGGAGCCGGTCAAAACCAGGATTGCCTGAAATTTTTATTTATTCATAAATATATAAAAATAATGCAACAAGGGCAGTAGGGCATATAATTTTGTTTTTGTTTTTTTAAGAAATAAAAAAAAATGGAAAAAAATTGTGCGGATTTTGGGGAATTAGGATTGTAAATCAATGGTGACTTGATTCCTAGCTTATCTGTATTTTAAAAAGAGCTACCATAAAAGCTTCAAATGTTTTTCGTTAATATTTTGAATGTGTTTTTGATTGATGTGATTCTTACTCCCATTTTAGCCCATCAACTCATGTGACTCAGAATCCACTGTCAACTAGTACCCCGCCTCCCCTTCCTCCACTCTCCAGCAACCCAGCCTTCAACAAAGGCATGGCAGCCAGCTTGGACAACATACTGGATGGCCGGAACCAGTACCCGTCACCAGACTATGGCGGTGGCAGGAACAGCCCCGGTGTGGCACCTGCGGTCTCTACCATGTCTTTACCGCACTCTCTACTGCAAGGGGCACATACTAACCACGCACATCAGGTACGATTGGGTTTCAAAAAAAGTTTTGTAATAAATGGAAATACAAAGAATATTTATTATGAAGATAACATGTAGGCAAGTAAAGCTGATATGCCCAATTGTATTTATAACAGCTTTGTGTATGAAAAGATACTCTCAACTCTAGGTTCAAATCCCGCCAGGGGCACTATGTGGACTGGGTTTTTAGTCCCCGGATTGCGTGGGTTTTCCCCTGGAATAATTCTGTGGGGTTGTTTTCCAAATCTAAAACTGAAACTTCCTTCCTTCCTTCTCTCTCCATTTGGTTCTTGGCTAGTCCAGTGATTAAGTTTGCTTTTCTGAGAGTCATTGGATTCACAACCAGAATAAATAGATGTTAAATTTGCATCGGGGATGAAGAATGTTAATTTTGGTTTTTACCCATACACCGATGTGTGTCAGCACTGTATACTCAGTACTTTCCTGAGTCCTGTGAAAAGAAAAAAAAATATCACAGGCATGTTACTCGGGTGGGATTCAAACCCACGACCCTTGCAATTCTAGAGCAGTGTCTTACCAACTAGACTACCGAGGTTGCCCAGTAGCTAGAGGCAGTTTGAATCCTATGTTTTGGCAGCGGGTACCGCAACGATATAAGAGATGTTAAATTTGCATCGGGATAAAGAATATTAATTTTGGTTTTTACCAATACACCGATGTGTGTTAGCACTGTATACTCAGTACTTTCCTGAGTCCTGTGAAAAAAAAAATATATATCACAGGCATGTTACTCGGGTGGGATTCAAACCCACGACCCTTGCAATTCTAGAGCAGTGTCTTACCAACTAGACTACCGAGGTTGCCTAGTAGCTATAGGCAGTTTGAATCCTATGTTTTGGCAGCGGGTACCGCAACGATATAAGAGATGTTAAATTTGCATCGGGGATAAAGAATATTAATTTTGGTTTTTACCCATACACCAATGTGTGTTAGCACTGTATACTCAGTACTTTCCCGAGTCCTGTAATAAATGAAATGAAATGCAAGAACCTGTGACATCACATGTTTACAAAAGAGCCACAGGGGCCTGCACTTCCTGCAGGCACGATTTATGTGCAGCTCAATGCAAGAAAACATAAAATATAATAAAATTATTGAAATTGTACTGTACATTATTTATTTTTTATTTTTCAGCTGTTATTCTCTATATATACTCTTGAATGGGATACTTTTGGACGGTCCTTTTTCTAAGTTCTAACCAGTAGTGTGCATGCTCAGACCATACACGCGCGCAATACTGAGCATCTGCGCGCCGCTCGGAGCCACAAAAAGGGACTGTTTTGTCCTCTGCCATTGATGTGGAAATTATGATTACAAAAACGTACAATTTCCCGTTTCACCACTGTGCAGTGTCTTGCCTGCCAGGAAAATCCCTGGAATGTATAAGGTCACTTGTATTGTGAACAACGGTCACATGGTCTATTAGTATGTTTTAATCTTTGACTCCTGTTTACCTACAGGCTGAAGGTCACCATGGAACAGAGGGTACCAACGCCAACGGTCATAGGTCACCAACCAGCAGTATCTCTAGCTCTGCCTCTATGCCGTCTCAACCATCCAGAGATAATGCCAGCGTTGAGGAAGAAGATAGGTATAACTAAACTCCCTCCCCCCTCCTTCCCTATCCCCAAGAAACTCTGCCTTGTTTACAAAACAAAAAATAAATAGTGGCCTGAGGTTTCAATTCTAGCAAAGTCTTTCTTGAAGGCTACGTTACAACTATTTCTATCCTGCAGGGTTTGTTTTTCTCAGAGACTAAAACGACAACCCCGTTTTTTGGACCCTAGCAGAGTCTTTCTTGAAGGCGGAATGACAACTCGTTTCAATCCTAGCAGAGTCTTTCTTGAAGGTGGAATGACAACTCATTTCAATCCTAGCAGAGTCTTTCTTGAAGGCGGAATGACAACTCGTTTCAATCCTAGCAGAGTCTTTCTTGAAGGCGGAATGACAACTCGTTTCAATCCTAGCAGAGTCTTTCTTGAAGGCGGAATGACAACTCGTTTCAATCCTAGCAGAGTCTTTCTTGAAGGCTGAATGACAACTCGTTTCAATCCTAGCAGAGTCTTTCTTGAAGGCTGAATGACAACTCGTTTCAATCCTAGTAGAGTCTTTCTTGAAGGCTGAATGACAACTCGTTTCAATCCTAGCAGAGTCTTTCTTGAAGGCGGAATGACAACTCGTTTCAATCCTAGCAGAGTCTTTATTGAAGGCTGAATGACAACTCGTTTCAATCCTAGTAGAGTCTTTCTTGAAGGCTGAATGACAACTCGTTTCAATCCTAGCAGAGTCTTTCTTGAAGGCGGAATGACAACTCGTTTCAATCCTAGCAAAGTCTTTCTTGAAGGCGGAATGACAACTCGTTTCAATCCTAGCAGAGTCTTTCTTGAAGGCGGAATGACAACTCGTTTCAATCCTAGCATAGTCTTTCTTGAAGGCGGAATGACAACTCGTTTCAATCCTAGCAGAGTCTTTCTTGAAGGCGGAATGACAACTCGTTTCAATCCTAGCAGAGTCTTTCTTGAAGGCGGAATGACAACTCGTTTCAATCCTAGCAGAGTCTTTCTTGAAGGCGGAATGACAACTATTTCGACCCTGCAGGGTTTGTTTTTCTCAGAGACTAAAACGACAACCTGTTTTTTTTACCCTTGTGGAGTCTTTTTTAAGTTTAAAGGTTAAAGTCACCTGGAAGTATACTTTTTTTTTTCTTCAAACATTAGAGTATATGTTTCTGAACAATAAAATAATTTTTTTAATAACTGTTTATTAACGATTTATATATTAAACAACAAAAAATAGTTGTGTGGGGTGACTCCGCCTACCCCTTTTGTGACGTAATGTTAAGCAGTTTGCAACAGCTGCTTCTATTTTCTGGTCTCCAAACAAAAAGGAAACCTTTGACCAATCTCAAACAATTGTAAAGACAATGTATTGATGTATAATAACATTCACATTGATTCTAGTAATGAAACTGTTTTGTTGTTTTGACTTTTGTCCATGTTTCATCATTGATAACGAAATTAGGTTGTCTTTTTCAACAATGAAAGTTTGTACAAATGCCTGCAACAACTTTGCATTTTATGTGATTATTAACTTTTATTTTCCAGAGAGTAACTTGAATAGTTCCAGTTACAAATTTATTTGACCCAATTGCTTAGAGTCCCAAAGAAGAAGCAAAGTTACATGTCAAGTAGCAAACCTAAAAACCTTTGCCACACAATAAATTTTCTTTCATCCTGTGTCTGATCAGTTATTTTATTGTACTCATCAGAAATGTGATTTATTCCCCCCCCCCCCCCGGGAGTTCACAATCACCGCAATTCCACTTTTAATCTTTCCACTTCTTTTCTTTTCAGCTCTGTTTTTTCGAGTGTACAGCTACGCAGGACCGTCACAAACGACCGCTCGGCCCCTCTCATCCCAAAGGACTACTCAATGAATGAGCTCCCAAGGTAAACACCAGATTTTTGTTGTTGATTTTTTCTTTCAAAAAATAGTAAATGACATTTTGAACCTATCAGAGATGAGGGCTACTTTTTCTGTTATATCGGATGAAGACAAGAGTATCATTTATTATCAATCATAAAACTAGGATGGCTCGTTTTTTGATAGTGTCTTGTACAAAACACTTCCTCTGAAGATCTTTCAAAACAGTACAGTGCGCCCTCTACACTTGACCCCTGGAGAGGTCACTTTCCCTTAAAAGCATTGGACTCAAATCCCGGTCATGACACTTCTGCCCTTGAGCAAGGCACTATACCAATGCTTTGTAAGATGTTGGGAAGGTATTGCTTTCTGCTTTTCCAGCTAGGCTCTTATTGGATGATACCCCTGTTTCAGCCTCAGGAGAAGGTGGCAACATGCCCCTGGTAGGTCGATTGCCAAAATCTGTTCAGCCTTCACCTTGAAGTGGCCGTCAGGCCTTGTGATGTTAAAAAAAAAAAAAAACTGCTTTTTAGCTTTTACTCAGAAGTTTGTAGTTTGCTTAAGTTGCCTTCCTAATGTTGGTTCATTTTATTCTCCTCTTGTTTAGCGATTCTAAGTAGTTTACACTTTGCAAAGTGGAGTAAGTAAAGATATCAATAACACTCCAACTATTCCTTTAATACTTAATCAGTCACCTTTCATTTTGAACTCATATTTTTAACTAAAATGATTTTTTTATTCTGTATATTCATGGCCAAGAGGGCAAATTGCATGAGTATTTACTATTTTTTAAAGGGGTCATCCAAAGTTTTCAATATTTTTAAGATTGTACTTTTTAAGACTTAAATAGTTAGTGGGTTGGCGTTTTGACCCTAGCAGATTCTTTCTCGAAAGCTAAAATGACAACACAACACACACGTATAGGTATACAAATGTAACATATGCTTTTGCTGTGTGATAGTGCGTCGTTTGCCGTGTGATAATCCGACGGCTATCACACGGCGTGTAGTACCCAGACATCTTTTTACCCACCTCGAACGCAATCAGTTGTGCATCTGTGTATCTGAAACGCGCGTCTGAACGTTACGTGTACGAGGATGATAAATAGTCTGTTGGGGTGTTATAAAACAAATATTGACTGCTTTAACTCTTGCTAGTGCGCTTGGGGAAAATAGAACGCTCTTGGGATCACCTCGGGAGTCGTAGATTTAACCATAGCACTCGAAGCAGTCAATATTTGTATACTGTTACACTCCTGTCTATGTGTGTTGTGTTTTGTTGTACATGTCGTATTGTGTTGTCAATAACCGTTCAGAAAAGACTCTGCTAGGGTCAAAACATGATGCCACTACCTTTTTTTGTTGCCCGTTAAACAGTCTCTAACCACCTTAACCACCCCCCCCCCCCAAAAGTAGTCATGAATGAACTTATTTTAAATTGATGGGAACCTTTGAAAAACAGTAGTTCACCAGGGTTAAGAAGAAGACAAATAAATAAATGAAATAAAATGTTTAAAAAACTTTGGACCACCCTGATATTTGACCTTACTCGTCCAACTTGTGAAAGCAAGGAAATAAAGCAACAAACATTTTATTTAAAAATACATAAAAATACATAATTCTTTTTGTAAACTTGTAACTTTTTGAAGATTATATCCCCAGCTAACAAAACTAAATAAGTAAAAAATATATGATTTATATCCAATCATAACTGACTGAGTCAGGTCTGGAATTCATCTTTGAGAGGGCAAGGGAATTTTATTTTTGCAAAGGGCAAATGTTAAAAAAAAAAAAAAAATCTAAAAATATGAAACTTAAGGAGCACCAAGGCCAAGACTAGGGGGTGACAGAGGCCGTGACCTTCGTTTTCTTGATGTAATTCCAGGCCTGCTAAATTGTTTTCAGTATTTAAAGTATACTTTTGATTTAATTATATTAGTACTAAAAAAAATTAACAGAGAAGAAACTGTCTTGTGAGTACTATATTCAGGTTGTTGATTTATTCTAATATTCAAGTTAAATTGTCTTTTCTTGAAGAGTTCCACAACATAACTGATCCATTTTCAACTATATGTTTTTTTTCTGGCTGCCTTCATTGTCTATCTTGTCTTCAAGCAATACTATGGCAGAATTTTAGCCATGGTTTGCAGAGGAGGTTTTGTGACTCACAGTGAACGCATACTCATATTTTGTCACAATAGCTCAACGAAATCTCTGTGATAATAATGAGAAAAATAAGAAGATCTGTTTTGATACTGACTCAAACTTTTTGTTTCAATTCTTTCTGTCTTTCTGTTGTCTAATTTGAAAGATATTTTCTGAGGTATGAACTTCAATGTCAGTAACATGTCACCAAGAATGATTTTTTCTTTCTTTCTTCATTATTCCTATTTTTTTTTTCTTTTTTTTTTCCACTCTCTCATGTTTTGTAGATACCTTTGTATGTTATGTTGTGGGATTGTCTTCTTCTCTGTTGTTGTTGTCAAACATTTCACCGAAAGGAGGAAATATGGAGTAGAACCGCCTTTAACTGCAAAAATCTTTCCATAAATTGTTACCATAATTGTGCGTTTGCTTTGTTGTTTCTTTTTAAACAGATATTGAGAAAATCCTAAATGAGTGAAGAGATGTTTAAAAAAAAAAGGAGAAATAGGAGAAGCTATGCACAACTCAGGTAAGAAGCCCATCAACCAACTTGTGCCTGGACCTACCCGCTAAAGAAGTTCAGACTCATACGAAGTGACAATCAACTCTTCCACCAAGTGCCTTCCAAGATTGATCAAATTGAAGAGTTTGTATAAAAATCTTTATATATGTATAAACAAATATATATATTGTACGATTATTGATGACTTTTTATGCACAATTTTATATAACATTTATTTTTCACAACTCAACAATGGATATTTTAAGTGCCAATATTTGTAAAAGCACTTGTTGTAAATGACCACATGCAGTAGTTTAGAAGCAACTCAAGTTCTAACTTTAGTAACCCTTTCTGTGTGAACCACTTTCTCTTTTTGTACATGATTGATCTAACTCGGATGTATAAACTCCTTTTTTCCTATTGATTTGAAGCTGAACAACTTTATTTATTCCAAAAAAAACAAAAGCAGTTATAGGTCAGTAATCCATGGAATAAACACAGATATATCAAGAGATAAAAACATATGTACACAAATAGATAAAAACACAATCTAACATGATATGATCTAGCCAAATAGGAGACAAAAATTAAGTTGCCTTAGCCTTTGAGATAGACTCTGCTAGGGTCAAAATATCAGGCCTCCAACTATTTTTGTTCCATTTAGAAATTAAAGATATTTATTACCATCTTGTGAAAACCATATGATTTAAGGCTGTTCTTTTCCTATATGAGGAATTTCTTTAGTGCTTGTCTGAAAAAATATCCACAATGTTGATTTGGGTGCACTTGTTTTTTGGTCATTAAAACCATTCGTTCATTCTGTAAAATCATCACCATACGCCCAGAATATGAAAATCTTTTGTATTTTTTGCACCGCTATTTTCAGGTAAAATGTCAGTAAAATAAGAAACAGAAATACATGGTTTTGTTTTTTGTTTGTTTCAGATTCTATGTTTACATAGGAAAAGTTGGAAAATGTCAATTCAGTTCAAAACCTTTTTTTGTATCCCATTGTTTGAGCAAAAGCCTGGCAAATTTTGCCGCTGTTTGCTCTAAGCATTTTTATTGCAAGCCACTTGCAGCCGCTTTGGTCTGTAAAGGGTTGAAGACAAGAACACAACTTTTACTTCAACTTACTACTTTCTGTGTTGAATAAAACGTCTGCCTTTCAGATTTTTTTAGGGTTAATGACAAGAATGCACTTTTACTTAAGTCTTGTCACTTCCTGTGTTGACTAAAACATCTGCCTTTCAATATTTGTTAAAACAGCATTCAAAAGTATTAAAAACATAAGGACTTAAAGTGATTATTTAAATTTTTGCAACAATAGCCTTTATGAAAGAGTGTGTTATTTGAAGAAGTGCCGTCTAAAATGCATGAGTTTTATATTGTTGTATATTACATGGGTAACATACATGAAATAGTTATGCTAACTTGTCAACAGAAAATGAGATAGTTGACAAATGTTCAGGAATATCAAAAAACAAAAACCATTGGAACGGTGTAATTTTTGCTATTGATTTACACCAAGTGCTTAACAATATTAAACTATTGTAGCGTTTTTTGTTACTGCAATGCTAGAAATTTCTAAGTATTAAATACCATTAAAAAAAATATTTTCTAGGATTTTCGGAGACACCATGTGCATAAAAGTCCTTCTATGCATTTTTGTGATTCTGAAAAGAACCAGTGGTTGACAACCCAAGGTTTCGATCAGTATGCTCTGATCGTCTTCAGGAGAATGCTGGACTTTGTTGCTGTATGTTTCTTTTGAGAAGCATACCTGAAAAGTACTGCTGATGAGGTTAAGCCATGCATATAGACTCAGCTCAAAGTGTTGAGTTGTTAACCACTGGATTTTTTTCCAGAACCACCACAACTCATAGCGAGAGTTTTATGTATACTTGGTTACGTCTCTGCAAACTTCACTAGCTAATGTCTTGACTGCAATGCCTAAAGCTCTAAGTATTAAACCGTTGTAGGTTTTTAAGTATTAAACTGAGTTATGTTTTACACTGTAGATACTTTTACTATAAGTTTAGTATAGATCTTTTGCAATGACATCATGCTGACAGCAGCTTAGATGTTAAAGAAACAATTGAACACATAGCTATGTGCATAAAGAGTACTTAGGAGAGGCCAATGGTGTGATCTAAACACTCTTGTCTGGGCACAATGTTATAGAACTGCTTAACAGTCTTTTTGCTTACTGCTTCAGTTTCCAATCCACAGTGCTGTTAAAAAAAAAAAATCTGTAAGGGCATGAAAAGGCATGCTAACCTTCCAGTGCTTACTTTATGAACAATTTATAATTTTCTTGCTAAACCTTGAAGTACACTTCACTTAAAGACACTGGACACTATTGGTAATTGTCAAAGACCAGTCTTCTCACTTGGTGTATCTGAACAAATGCGTAAAAAAAAACAAATCTGTGAAAGTTTGAGCTCAATTGGTCATCAAAGTTGCGAGATAACAGTTAAAGAAAAAAACACCATTATCACACAAAGTTGTGTGCTCGCAGATGCTTGATTTTGAGACCTTAAAATCTAACGCTGAGGTCTCTAAATCAAATTCGTGGAAAATTACTTCTTTCTCACAAACTACCCGTTACTAAGTAAGGTTTTATGCTCATAATTATTTTGAGTAATTACCAATAGTGTCCAGCACGAAAATTTGCCTACCGTTAAGCGGCGCTATGAAATTGGCCCCTGGTAAAAATATAAAAGAAAGGTCTGTGAAAGAGAGTTAATTTAGTAAGGACTCGCCAGTTTGGGATTCAAACGGAAAGTGAAAAACTGAAGCATGTTTGTTCTGTCTCATCTCTTTGTTTGTTGGGATGATTATTTGTTTGTTTGTTTGTTTCTTACAGAATGTGCTAGAATGGTTTGGCATGATTGAAAACTAATTTTAAAATGTTAAGTCAAGTTAAAGTAAATATTCTTTTGTTAATAAATAGTAAGTTCAAACATTAATGCATAGTAAAAGTTACTTATCTGAATATTTCCATACTGCAATTACAAATAAAAATGTATACTGTTTTTTTGTTTATCAGCACCTGATTTTAACTGATTTCGTTTTTCAAATGGTTTTACACAGACCAAACCTATTAACTTATAAAGTGTACAGAGCAAAGTTTGTTGAACAATTCATTGCAGAAACATTTCAAATCAGTAAGGTTAACAAACAGTAAACAATTGAAGAAGTTTGATTTAGATATTTCGACCAAGACCGAGACCTGCAGCCGATTTCACAAAATGCTAAGATTAATCCAATCTCGAGTTAGGACAAGTAACCCGTCCTAACTTTAGGATGGGTTGAATGCGTCCTACGTCTTTGTATACAGAATTGAACTGGTCCTAAGATTAATCCTAAGTCAGGAAGAGTTTGGTGAAATCGACTGCAGGGCAACAGAGGCTTTGGCCTCCAGGTATTTCCAGGGGTGGACTTCATAAAGAGTTGAGACTCGAGTTAGGACGAGTTACTCATCTTAAGTTTTTAATATCTCTTAGGACTAATTCTTTGTGAAATCGACCCTAGACCTGGTATTTGTAGTAAAATCATTTTAAGGGGGAAACAATAGACTTCTAGTGAGGTTTGCGGAGAGACATCATGTACATAAAAATCCTTCTATGCCTTGGTGTGATTATGTAAAGAACCAGTGGTCGACAGCCCAACGTTTCGATCAGTATGCGCTGATCGTCTTCAGAAGAATGCTGGACTTTGTTGCGGAATGTTTCTTAAGTACTGCTGATTAGGTTAAGCCAACATGTAGGCTCAGCTCAAAACAATGAGTTTGTAACCACTGGCGTTTTCCGAAACCACCGCAACTCAAAGAGAGATATTTATGTACAGGGTGGTGTCTCCGCAAACTTTCAAATCCTATTTACACAGAGACTATCTTCGTAGGATCTTTTCAAATTTCTTCAATTTATTTTTTTGTAAATGGCTTAACTGTTTATGTCCAGGTGCTTGTCCTAGTATTACATGATTTTAAACAATTTTATATTATTTTGTAAAGTATTACTTGTAAAAATTAATGATAACTTTAATGAGGAGTATTAGCATAATATTATCCATAACTTTCGTTTGTAAATTGTCAAACCTTCTCTCACTCTGTTGATTTGAGTGTTTTGTTATATTATTTATTTTCATCAGAATTTTTGTTGTTGTTATCTTGGAGATAATGCATGTTCCCTAGCCAATGGTATAATGGATTTATATTATTATTATTATTATGGACCTATCAGCTTCCAGTCAAGTGTGCTGAGCAAATGTGCTATTAAAAGAACAACTCGGAATATTATTTTAAAGATTGAAGTATTACACTTTACTAAATCACTTAAGTATTAAAAGATAGTGCAATGCTAACACTTCAATTCGGGATTCATTTGTTTTTGTTTGTGTGTGTGAAGGGGGGGGGGGGGCTGTCTAATTTCATGAAGCTGCTTAGCAGCCATTTGTGCTTACTGTGGGATTTCCATTTCAGAGCGCTGCTAACCGTAAGCATAAGAAAAGGCAAGCTAATACATTCCCAGTGCCTACTCCAAATGAATGGTGTAACAATGCAACTCCATGGTTAACACACAAGTTGGTCGCTAACTTGCAAAATTATGAACAAAAGGATTGCGCTTAAAGGGTTTGGGTACTTTTGTATAACATAACTAGTAAATACGTTTTTACATGCTAAAAATAATTTTCGTCGCAATGAGACAAAAATATTTTGTTTTTTACTTGTTTTACTCATTAATTCTCCAAAATTCTCATCATTATCTCTGAACCATGTAAGTTTAATGTAAATCTGTGGGCTAAAATACAAAGCAAAGTCTCTTTACTTTCTAAAGCAGCTTTGCAAAATTGGGAAGTTTTTTAGAGTTCGTACGGGATTGGTATCTTAGCAAGTAGTAAAAATATTTGGAAGATGGTGTCAGTGAGTAGACCCATTACAAAGGTGGCCATTCATGAGGTCAAACAACAAGGAAAGTGACTGAATGTACATCATGCCATCCAAAGCTCTAAGGCAGTGATTGGTCTTCTTTTGACCTTAGTGTGTGCACTGGTTGACCTTGTGACCTCATCTGGAGGGAATCCATTTGCAGTCTTTGGAATAAGGATTGCCAAAATTAACGATTGAAAACAATATGGTACATGGGGAAGTTGGGGGATTTTTTGGGGGTGTTGTTTGTCATGTTTTTTATTTCTCTTGTCTGTAATAACAAAATTATTGGATGATTTATTAGACGGAATGTACTCGTTCAAAACGTATGTTGTGCTATCAATGTAACGAAACAAAAAATGTCGTATAACATTTGGAAAAAGTTTACCCTATGGGTTTAGTAAAATAACTTTAAACGAAATGGGGGGTGAGTATTATAATACAGTTCTTGTTCAGAATTATATTGTTTTGTTTACAATGTTTGTTTCTGAAGTGTTTTTATTAATTGTTGCTCCACGCAATTACTTTTTCTTGTATAAAGTTAAAGTGAATGAATAAAACAGATATAATTGTACATCTATTTGTTTATGTGGGGTCAGATATCTATGAGCAATCGATTTATTGTTATTTTATAACCATGCATTGTGGAAAATCATCAGATTATACAATGGCTGGAAATATATTGTATGGTTGCAGTCGAGACCTGGAAGCCAGAGAACAGACTAAGTTTGAGACCCCCCCATTTTGCTGCCTGTAACCGAGGCATCCGAAACCCAATCCCAGGCCTTGATATATGACACTGATGGCCTGCTATAATTAACATTTAGTGCATATACAACCTAATTATTTCCAAATCTAATGAAATTTACTTGACAGACTGGCCCTACCCCCCCCCCCCCCCACCCAAACCCACTTCTATAAGACAAAGCGATTGGCTTAGATTATAAATTTAAGATGACACATTAAAATATCACATTAGGTGGCAATAAAGAAGCCAACAATTTCAAAGAAAAAGGTGATATATTAAAAGGGACCCAAAAAATAATAATCTAGGACCCCCCCCCCCCCCCAACACCAACCCAGCACTTTCCATTGGAGAAAAGTTTTAGTTGACATCATTTTGACTAGAGAGGGCAGTATATAAAACATGTTGGGAAGGTGAAAATGAAAGTCTAGATCCCTGGTACCCGTGGCGCGCATACATGCGCGCATACTGCTATGCGAACGAGTGGGTAACCTAACCATGTGGGATGAACACATCATCAGTGTACATCACGGATTTAATAACACAGGAACGCATGTTTGTTGATGTTCGTTTGCCATCATTAGAAAACGATGTTTTGGAAGAACTTGCTGCTTTTTTGTTTACACCAACGGAACGTTCAAAGGAAGAATTATATTGATGCTGGTGCATAGATCACTTACCTTTTAGCTGTAGTCATGCATTAACCACGTGGAAATTAAGAGGCTGTTTTTGTTTCAATTAAGAAATTTGCGCAACTTCCGAGTCCACACATTTACACTGTGCGTGAACGGGACTTCATTGGCCGTGACAGTATTCAACTCGGTGCATCTTCTTTATTTTTTGTCGTCTGCTCAGTTTTCCCAGAGCTGCACTCTGTTTAAACAACGGGACAAGTTCAGCCAACTTTAGCCGGTAATTAAATCTACAATTCGGACAGATTAATCGGACATTTATTTTGATGAACAGTCTATCCGGTTTGCCTGTTCCAATGAAGATGACATCTGAGGCCGGTGTTGTACGGCATCTTGACGGCGGGCCGAGAGCACTGCAACAGCGGGCAACAAACTCCCCGCTCGTGGTGTCTGGACTCTCTTCCGGCGGGGGTGGTGGGGTTGACTTCCCAGGTGGTCATCAGGTGGCGGCTGTCCGCTTACAATCTCTCTCCGTACCAACCTTACATCATCAAGGTGTACTAGATGGTGTCAAGACGCCCCATAGTAACCTCAATTATATTGGAGGACGATCTTCATCGCCAGTTTGCTCAGCTGCTGCTAATAAAAATAGGTCACTGAACGAAGGGGAGAACAACAACAAAACGGATTCAATAAGTTCGACGAGTTCAAGCAATGAAAAGGTTTGTCATTCAGCTCTTTTATTACTTTAGTTTAGTTTTTAACATCTATTTTAAATTTTATTCATGATGGTTTATGATGATTGTTTGTTTTAGTTTCTAGCCTGGTTCTAGCCTAGTCTATAGTGTGTAGTTTTGCCTCTTGACTAATTTATTTTCGAATTGGAAAAACAAAAAAAAAAATTGAAAAAAGGTAAGCAATACGCAGGTGTTCTTCCTGTTTTGGTATAAAAATTTCCCGCATTTTAATCAATTAAATATAACCATGGGTTCTTCCTCCATACATAATAACATGTTTCAGCTAAATACATTTACTAAATAAGATGTTGAATGAAATGTTTATTACTACTAAGGCAACATATTTTATTTTGACTATTTAATAACTCTCTTCTCGATCTTTGAAAATGGGTTGAGTTCAATCATAGAGTGTGGGTTTGAATCCCAGCCTTACTGTTCATCAGGATGCTTTACAGGTGTCCTTGAGAAAGATACTTTCAATTGCTTTGTCCGTCGGTTGGGATGTACATTAAGTGTGCACTGTAGGTTCAGTGGTAGCAAGGTGCGCAGAAGAATCCCTATCACTTCACTCACTTACCATGGACTAGTAGAGTTTAATACCTTGGTAGGGTTTCGGGTTCTAATGCAAACACCCTTGTCTACAGAATGTCAGGCTTCCCTGTCACAGAGATTAAGTTTGCTTTTGCAGCATCCTACATTGTAGGTTCCATTATAGCAAATTAAAATTGGTATGATTCTTATAGGCTCTAATAACATTTGAAATATATGTAAATTGTGTATGGACAGTCGGACTTCCCATTTTCAATATAAAATTCCTGCCATCTTCATAAACATTAACCAAACTCTGTTTAATTCTCACAATCGTCAGTCTTATTTCCATTGCAATCAATAGCCCCTCCAATTAACATAAAATTAAAAAGAAAGGCGCATTGGTTAATTAAACTCTGATTAAATCGGAAAGCAGGTGGATTAAAAGCCCCCCCCCCTCCCTGACAAAAAAACACAACACTGTGGCAACCCTCTTTAATTACTTGGGAATACTTTTACTCCTGACTTGGAAATTCACAATCCATGTGTTAATAATGGATAATCCTCCAGGCACTGACTGGAAGGAAGTGATTAAAGCACGCTGGGTGCTCTTCAGATATTTTATGTATACAATATTACAGCATTTGGCTGCATTTTCCTGCACCGAATAAATATTCAATCATTCATTTGATATTACGCATTGGCTACTTTTATAATCTGTCTGCTGACTGGAAGAAAGTTTATATTAATTTTCAAATATTATTGATACAAAGTGTATGAAATTCCTCCTGTCTAATAACTTGTGGTGTTATTTGAGCAAAGTGTAAGATCCTTGTTTTAAATTAAAAAACAGAACGTTTTGGTCTCCTGAAAGAAAGGAAAAAAGGGTGGTCAATTAAATAACAAAATTTACAAGCTTTTGTTATGAATTACTTGGTTGATTGTAGACTGGTTTATTATCATAATTAAACCCATGTCTCATTGAACAAACATACGGTTATAAATCGGCATGGTCGGGCATTAGTGTTATCCTGTCATACGGATATTCACCAATTGATGTGCTTATTTTGTATGCGTCCATTAGCTGATGGTGACCTGGTGTGTAGTTTGCATTGCAATCATCCCTGAATCTTGCCCATTAATTAGCGGTGGCACTGTGGCACAACATCGGTACCACACTGCATTGACTTAAATTTGTTATCATGGTAGACCCTGGACTCCCTAACAAAAGAAAATTAGTATTACAGCCATAAATACTGTTTTATTAATGTGGTACCTTGAAGTGTCATTATTTGAGCTGTGCTTTGGGGCGTTTTTTATTGACGAGGGGAAAATTAGCATAAAAATTACCCATAAATTTGTAATGATATCGTATTGCTACTGCTGACTGGAAGTATATTTTTTAAATACTTGTTCTGACAAATATATATATTTTTTTTACATTTCCTGGGTGAAGGCAGAAGGCTATTAACCCTGTTAACTGGTTTTGTTGTGAGTTGGTGTGTATTTTTAAAATGAGCAAAATGTTACAACTTTTAAGATGAAGCCAAAAAGTTATTTTACCTTAAGTCTCCTTAAAGGAACAGAGTAAATTTGCTGTGAAAAAGACCCCAGTATGCTTCAATAAGAGAACCTTGGGGTTTTCATCAATGTTTCTGTCTTGGTAGGCTGCGTTAAATTTGTGACACAATACCTTAAAACTATTACAATGTGCTACGTATGTAAAAACAATTCCATAGCTTTGCATAAAAATCTGTAAGAATATGAAATAATGAGTCCTTAAAAAAAGGGCTATTGTGATTATTATTATTATTATTATTATTATTATTATTATTATTATTATTATTATTATTATTATTATTATTATTATTATTATTATTATTATTATTATTATTATTATTATTATTATTATTATTATTATTATTATTATTATTATTATTATTATTATTATTATTATTATTATTATCATTATTAGTATACTGTTACAAAAGTTTATGGTCTGGATGTAGGATTTACATAGTCTCCTGACACTAGGCCTGGGGCGACTAGTGCGACTTTGTGACCAATTCGCGACTATTGACTACTATGTCAAGTCAAGACTGTCTGACATTGTCTGGGAAAATAATAATGACTAGTGTCAAATTGGAGAGTGACTAGTTGTCGTTGGGTATTTCGTATTTGTTTTCATTAGTTGCTCAAGCCTAATTTTTATTGTCTGCTCTGATATTGTTAGATACTTCACATGTAGCTGAATTTTACCAGGATTCATTGGTTTTGAATACTTCGCAACTTGTGTCTCTCAGGTCTATGTGGTTACATGGTATTACCCCAAACCTTTCCATATCGTATTTCCACCATGCAAAGTTTCAAATCCTACTACAGGTCTATCTACCTGACACTGGCTCTATACACTGAAAATCTCATAATGCACTCTGCTATTGTTACTATTGACCTACAGTGAGGTGATAGCAATTTAACAAATAACTTCATAGAAACTTGAAAAACAAAACATTCCTGAGAATTAATGACAAAGGGGCCATTAGTTTTTCTAATGCAACAATGCCATTTTATTCACACTTGAGGTCAACATTGTATCTAGTTTGTCTAGAAAGAAAAACTAAAAGTAACAATTGGTCAAAATTGCCTCTACGTAACCTGAAGGAAAAAAAACTACTTCATTATTTCCGAGAACAGGTGCACAGATTACACTAGTGATACACAACCAATATTCTTCTAGAATGTATAATTTTACTCAATCACTTAAATAGTTGACAAATCCCAAGAAGTACACTTGCGTTGGACAGAATCAAAAGGAAAGGAAATTGAAGTTATTGTATTAGGGTTTAAGAGTACACAAATTTTCTTTGACTGATTCCCAATTATGTATCAGACTGTTTATAATGATTCCTTTATTCGATTGCAGCAAGCATCCAATGTTTGTTAAATAGACAATGTTAATAAGTACACTGTCCTTCTGTTTTTCTGCTGCAATCTCTGTGGCAGATACAGGAAAAGTCCTCCTCTACAGCCTTTAAAGTGCAGAAGGAGTTCTCAAAAAGTGCACGACAATTTTCTTCAAGTGATCTCCCAATTATGTATCAGTTCCTTTACTCGATTAAACCACAAGGCAGAAAAGTTAATGATCTTATCGAATTACATATTTTGCTCATACTAAGTTTGCTTATGAGAAAACTAAAGAGATTGCCACACATATACACTATATCTCTGTATATTTCAGGCTTTTAGTTTGTGTACATTTTAGGAGTGAAATCAATCTGGGGCTCTTGAAGATGGTGATCTTATCAAAAAACAGGCCTGGAATTTGATCTATGAAAGGGCAAGGCCATTTTCATTTTGCAAAAAACACTTCCATTGGAAAATCTTTGAAAGTCAACAGGACACTTTTGAAGGGGCACCAAGGCCAGGACCAGGGGCAACGGATATTATCAAATATCTATAAATATGGTCAATTATGTTGTTCACAAAATGGCTAACACTGATAACAATATTGTTATTTTGTAATAAATTGGACTTTTTATGTCTTCAGAAACTTCAATACCCTTTTGTTCAGTGACGTCTTCACTTTACAGATAATTTTATTGCAGTTTTCCTCAGGAGAAACTATCGATGCGTGTTTCATGAATTAAATTGGGGTCTAACAGGATGACAAAATTTTCATTCACCATTATACAATAATGTGCCCCTCGGAGATTTGCTTTCACAGAATACGTCTGAAATTTAATATTAAATGCAATAATGATAGCTTTATTTATAAGGCGCAAATACTGTGGGCAATGTTCAGCAGCTAGTAATTTATGTCATTTGTTGAATTTGACTTCAGGCTGAATTGTCCATTCAATGAATCGAAAATTTGTGTGGAGGTGTAACACTCCTGTGGTGCAAGATTTAGAAATGCACAAAATGGAATTTACATGGGATGAGATGAACTGTGTATTATATGGCATGCTTCAGTTCAAGCTTGATGAGCATTGTATCTTATGCAGGAATGTACTTTGTAGAGTTCAGTTTAATAAGAAAAATTTAGTGGCTTCTGTTACAGAAGAAATTGCTTTTGTGTTGCACAGTTTATTCGGGAGGCCACATGAGACCAGTTAAGTATTAAAAATGAAAGTGTCAAAAAAATCATCTGTTGGTGCAGAGATGGTAAATTTGCATCGGGGATAAAGAATACTATATATTTTTTGATCCCTTATACCAATGTGTTGAATTCAGGAAAGTGCAGAACCTTGATAATCATGTAATGATATAATTCAGTGTTTTTTTTGGTGGCGGTGATTTTTTTCTCAATATATTTTTTTCTCACTATACACGGTAGAGGTAGACTACATGTATATGCGCTCTACTCAATGACTGCCATGTTTTGTTATGAATGAATGGGAGAAATTAATTGAATGAAATACACACCTTCATCGAAGGACTCAGCTATAGGCCTTTAGCCACGATTTTGTTCTCAATATTCGTGTTTTTTTTCTTTTTTTTTTTTACTTCTTCTCACTATAAACAGAGGTAAATGCACTCTGGGTCAGTGACTATCTCAGTGACTCCCCGGTTTTTCTCTGAATGGGAAAAATTAATTTAATGAAATATACACACCTTCAGAATTGAAGGACTCGGGTACGGGTTTTGTCATGATGGTTTTCAAAAGGAAGGAAATTTACTAATCACATCCTCAGCTAAACTCAAACTTGTCAGTCTTTTCTCATCAAGAGTATATATATCCACACAGATTAGTTGAACAGCAAGTGGTACTGACTTTGATTTTTTATTTGCAATTGAAGGCCAATGTTGTTAAAAGTACAATTGTAATGATGACCGTACTTGAAGTACATTGTACTATTGTGTCAAGGCTTTATAAACGCAGAATCAATCCTTGCCTGTGTTTGGTTTTATTTTGTATGAGAGAAAGCACACAATTATGAACTGTAAAACAAAGTACGTTGTGAAATGTACCAGGAAAACTGATAAAAATAATGCTTGTTAATTTGTATTAGGTTTTAACTGTGCAAGTTTTTCATTTCCAAAGGAAGTGAAAACCCTTTTTAATTGAAATGCCAGAGCCTTCAGTAGCATAGATAATAAGTTGACCATTACATGTATATTATCGTCTGTTTACAGTTATTTGACTCGATCTAAAAAACATTTAAATCTGAGCAACGTTTCTGTTTCACCTTTCTCAGATTGTGTAATCCATTTAAGAATTGTTCTTCCGGCATAACCTCTCTAAAAAAAAAAAAAAGAAGCTTTTGACAAAAAAGCGTACAGGTTAATTTTATTGTTTTTCTACATTCATTGAGGATTCAGACAATTTAACAATTTCCAAAAACCAAAAGTATCTTTTTATTTATCAAAAGTATCTTTTTATTTATAAAGGCTTTTACTACACAAATTTAGTAGCCTCAGTGGCAACTTCAGATCAGACCCAGACAACAGGTGAATGTTGAAGATAAGTATTTTAGAAACCTTCCATGTAAAGGACCACTGATGGGAGCAGTCCATGTTGTATTACAACCACGGAGGTAGAAAGGTAAAAATAGTTCCAACATTGTCAACAAGTGGTAAATTGAACATGATGTTTCTGGCACCTGTGGGGGTGTGAGAATTTATTCAGAAATCAGCAGCTGTTATTGCCTATCACATTTGCAATGTTTACCTTTTAAAGGCACTGGACTGGACTCAGTTAATATTTGTATGTAAATTACTCAAAATAATTGTTGGCATAGAAGCCTACTTTGTAATGAAATGAGCAATTGACGGAGAGCTATTGATTGTGTAAAACATTGTGAGAAATGGCTCCCTCTGAAGTAACAGAGTGTCTGAGAAAGATATAATTTCTCACTCAAATAATAAAATACTTCAGGCCTGATGAAGTATTTTATTAAGCAACTTAAAGCACAAAAATCTTTGCAACATGGGTGTTTTTTTTCTTTCATTGTTCTGTTGCAACTTTGATGACCAAATTTTCACAGACTTGTTATTTTATGCATGTTGGGATACAGCAAGTGGGAACACTGATCTTTAATAATTACCAAAGGTGTTTGGTGCCTTTAAGGAATCATCAAGAACAAGTGCCTCCTCTGAACCCCCCCCCCCCCAAAAAAAAAAAAAAAAAAACAAGTGCCTCCTCCATGCATGTATAACTTGTTGTTTGGTCATGTAACTTTGCAATATCACTCTGAATAATAAAATGATTATGGTCTTTATCTTTATTGACCTTTCTAAAGAATTCATCACCATTTGATCACAAATGAGGGAAACTGGTATACTGATTACCGCACATCAGTTACACCAGTGTAATATTATAGGCCGACATTTTAACAAAACTTATTTCATACCCAAATTTTGCAGCTACAACTACGGCTTTGACTGAAAATTTATAGTAAAAATTATAGTGGTCAAGAACCCATTTTATGTTACTACTTGTGGTAAGAAGCCACATGTGGTCCTCAGTAATTGAATACTTTTTGACAACAACATTTTCACAGTTTTATTATGGGATTTGAGGCATTGCATGGTGAGGTATCAATGGTTTGCGATAACTCCATGTATTGCTGGATAGATTGCGTTCTTTTAAGAACTTGTCTTGTTGTATTCTACATCTCACACAACAAAAAATCAGCTTTTCATAAAAAATTATAATGAAAACAATAAAAGGAACTCGCCAGGGACAGTTCAGTATGGAAACCATCATTTTAATATTATCTAGAAAATCAACATTAAGTGAATTACGTTTTTAATGACATCTCATTTGCATTCAGCTAACCTGTTGAAATTAAGCCCTCGGGAGCAAGCAGCGCATCCACGGCTGCACGGTTCAACAGCAAACATATGTTGCCGCATGATGGAGGCCGGAATTCAATATTGACTTAAGAAATGAAAGGCCTGCAGATTACACAGTTTGGTATCTGATGATGGTTTATCAGTTAACGTGATGGATTGCCCCGGGAGTTGAACAGACAAAATGAAAGGCTTTTATTCCTTTGTTTTGGTGTGAAAAAAATATCAGGAAAATTTGTGTATGAATGACGGAAGGCATGATGTCGGCTTGAATGGCTGCGGGCTGCAATGTAATTTGAGACGACAAACTTGAATTATTCAGACACTATTAATGAAAATCATTTTTTTTTATAAAGTGCTCTGTTAAAACTGAATAATTTGAAATTGTCATGTTAGTAATTTTTATCCTATGTAATTCTGTTTTCAAGCTTGAACATAGATTTTTTTAACCAGAATAAGATCATCAACAATTTAAACGATTGAAATATGTGTATGTTAATTTGAATTGGTTCTTGTGACGTTTGCTCGATTAGTTCACCATTGTTGATTGAGCAATAGTGAACAGTAGGCTACGATGCAAGATAATCATTGCGCTTAGATAAGTCATTGGTAAATGGAATTGTTCATTTAACATTTTTCACTGCCATGCAATCATTCACAATGAGAAATAACAGTGTTCCACATCTGTCCGGCGAAATAATATCACTCATAGAACGTCCCACATCCTGATAAACATTTCCACCACAATGAGGTTTACTCTTTGTATTTATACAAATGGTCCAGAGTGCTATGTAAATTCACAGGAATCCTTTAATACCAGCCTGCACTTTAGATTAATTTGACTAATTGTGTTGGTTGTTTGATTATCACGCTGTGAATAACTGCTTTAATGGGCTGAACCAAAATTACCATAATCAATTAGTCTTTCACACGCAAGGCTTCAGTGTTCGGGAACTTTTAAAAAGGCAATACTGCCACAAAAAAAACATCATTTAGTATTAGAAGGGCATCCGTGTATGGGGGAATTAGTGTTTTTAAACACTGATTTGTTCACAAATTGATATGAAAAGAAAAACTGCAGCATATTCATTCGTTGAATCTGGAACCTTAAAAATACTATACCGTGTTTGTATAGCCCACATCTCTGCTGTCCCTCAGTGTCATTGCCAGCGTAGTCCATATTGGGCTTATTCAGGGCTTGAATTTGGGTAGAAAATCAACAAGACTGTGCAGGACTTGCAGCTGAAAATATTTGCTGGGCCAACAATTGTTTTTATAAGACCAACATCAAGTGGAGAAAAAATCTTACACATACCATATAACTGGTCTGGTTTTGGCCTTGATGCCCCTTAAAAAAATGCACATAGACTTTAAGATTTCCCGATAGAAACATGAAAAAGGCCTTGCCCTCTCAAAAATGAAATTCCAGGCCTTCAGAAATGAAAACAACAAGCATGTTTTTCAAAACTCAACAAACAAAACTCACAACTACTCTGTAATAAATAGTTAATATAGTAAAGATTTTGGGGCAATTTTTGAATTGGACAGCTGTGACAGACAAGCTTCTTTAAAAAACCAAGGCATGCCACTCCATGGTTCAACTTCAGCTACTTTGAAATGAGCGAACTCTGTAAGAGTTCGTTTCAAAGGAAATGTTGATTTGATAACTATTTGATTGTTCAATGTTTCATTGATTTATGTTTGTGTTGCGCATAGAGGCTCATCCGTTATGCGCTATATCAATCTCTCGTGTGTCGTATTATTATTAGGTTAGAAACTGAGGAAATTGTCTAACCTTGAAGAAGAGAACAGTTCCTTTTATTTGTTTGCACTGATTATGATCATCAGACTTTTATATCTGTGAAACCCACAAAAACACAAAAGTCTGATCATCATCAATACAAACTTACTTTTTCTTAAAGACACTGGACACCTTTGGTAAATGTCAATGACCAGTATTCCCACTTGGTGCATCCCAACATATGCATAAAATAACAAACCTGTGAAAATTTGGAATCAATTGGTCATTGAAATTGCAAGAGAACACTGAAAGAAAAAACACCCTTGTTGCACAAATTTGTGTGCTCTCAGATGCCTAATAAAAGGCTTCAGTTGAAGTATTTTATAAATTATTTGAGTGAGAAATTACTTTGCTCTCAAAAACTGAGTTACTTCAGAGGGAGCCATTTCTCACAATGCTTTATATTATCAACAGCTTGCCATTGCTTGTTACCAAGTCAGTTTTTTATGCTAAAAATTATTTTGAATAATTACCAAGACAGTGTCCATGCCTTTAAAAAAACAAAAGAAAAGCCATTGATACTGTTGTTGCAGCAGAGCTTGACTGACAGGGGCATTTTGTGTCCTGAAGACATATTGAATTATATAGGCGAATAACAGGTGCTTTTTAAAGTCAGTCCTTTTATCTATGCCCGAGAGTGGATTTCATCCGTGTTATACCCATGGGAATCACTGACGGCGGAGACCACGCTAATGGTTGCCAATTTGGCACCAGAACGGGCAGACTTACCTTTAAGCTATCTAGGACCTACGTGTTGGAGAAAGCTTCTCTTGGTATTTGGGTTGGATTATTCTATTTTTGTTGTCAGGATTGTGTTGCCAAGTGAAGAAAAATCAGCCACAAAAAGTCAGAACTTGATGTAAACCGGAAAATTTTGTTTTTCTGTATGAAACTGCTTACAAATCATAAATCACTGAACATTCTTTTAAAGGCAAGTAAGTAAGGACTGTCAATTTTTCTTTGCTCAACCCCTAATCAACTGTTAAAAACAAAGATACATTGAATTGAAAAACACTTGTCATTTCTCAAGTTTACTGCCTAATGCTAAAATCACACTCGACTGGCCTCGGACCTGCAGTCCAGTGTATGTGAGCAAAACCCATGTCTTAACTTGAAGGGCAATGAATCATTAAGTAACAATATACAGTCATCGCCAATGGCCACAGATTACAACTAAACACAAATATTTAGGGCTTTTGTGAGATTTCATTAATGAGTAATCCCTTGCTCTTTTTTGTCAAAACAAATTTTATCATTCAACAACTTCAGACAAAATGCAATTCACAGGGTACTTTTTTTCCCATACAAAAACAGCAGGCGTAAATTATTTACAGCGTTCAAAATTGAGAGAGCACAAGCTGCACTTTAGAAAATGTGATTATTTTTTTGTAACTGTCGGCAAGAAATCCCCAGTTGTATTAACTCTAAGTGAAGACTGTCTGACATTGCTTTGTGCAAACATTATTTGGATGCTCTATGCTTTGATTCAGTTCATGCAAAAAAAAGGTGATAAAGTTAAGAGCTGTGAGCAGACTATACAAACAGGAAGTAAAAATTTCATCATCGTAAATTATTGTTAAACTCAAAATTAATTTGCCAAGTACATGTAGACTCGATATTCTAGATTGAAATACATTAGCGAACCCCATAACAAACATTTCACTCTAAACTTGCATTGATAAAAAGAAGAAGTGTAAAGCTTTGACGTCTTTTGGAGATCCTTGCAAGGTTTTGTTATCACTTTAAACTTTGTAATGTCCAGAGTTTTGTTTACATGCCAAAATGGATGTTCTAACTAACGACAGCGTTTATTAGTTCATGTTTCTCTCAGATGAAACCCCTCCCGTTTTTGTTCCCTGTAACAAAGCTTAATTATCGTACACTAAAAGAGCACAAGACTACAAACTGCTCTTCCTCATTATGTCCTTGAGCGTTTTTGTATGCCATTTAATCGCAGGCATTCGGCTCATTCTACTACCTTCCCGATTACATGGGTGTAAAGGTTTGTGTACCATTGTGGGGGGGGGGGGGGGGGTTCTCTTGTACCCCTAAGGGCCAGCTTTTAAAACTCTTGTAAATCTCAGCACAGCAACTGTACCGTGCTGAACACACACACACTACTTACACATAGGGATGTACCAATCAATAACACCAGGGCCCCCGGAATAAAGAAGTCGCACAATATATAAGCATGGAGGAAGGATAAAGCGGTCTCCTGATTTGTATGCACCACCCTGTACGAAACACTTCACTCCACAATCACCATCTCTATTCACCAGGAGGGTACAAGAAGGCACACCTCAAGAAAATAAATCATCTCTCTCGCTAACAATGACCTGGGAATTAGCATCTAGAGAGTTGGGTAGGTTCTGTGTTTGGGTAGGGACTTAAAGATGCAATGGACATGGAGCGACTGAATCTGGTTTGATCATTGCTTTGAATTGAGTCTTCAACAAACAGATCGAGCTGTGTGGACTATCAGGAAGGAGGGTTGCTCCTTAAATGTGATAGGGGAGGATTAACACACTGATGGCCTGGTCGATGTGTTCGATAAGACTTAAGAAATTCTCAAAGTGTTTCCTTGTTTTCATTTTGGTCTATCATTGGTCATATGTAGAAAAAGAACTCTATATGGTGGGTGAAATGGTTTAGATTTTATTTACATTTGTACAACATATTCATAGCTACTAATAATAATTTGGCATGGTTTCCAAAACTTTATGAGCCATATTTTGTGAGGAACTTATAAATAGTTGTTTAAATCTGACTTCCTCTTTAAAACTGTACCGATGTACTGTTTTCCTAAATCATGTATCAGTCCAAAAGGTAGAACTGTGTTCCAATACACGCAAACTGCTAATGATACAAAAAAGAATGTATATAATTTACTTTAAAAAAAACCCAATTATTTGACAAGAATTACATCAGGCCTGATCGTGTGATCTTTTCTCACATGATGAACGAAAGATTGAAAGATCGTCCGTGTAGATATTCTGCATTTTTAGCTGCGCTTCAACACACAAGAAGCAATTGAGGATAATGCTTTTCAGAAAAACACTTGAATCAGAGATTTGTTATTATAGTCTGGGTTGCCTCAAGTATGTTTATAAAGGTCAAAAGAAATATTGAAAAATACTACAGAAATATGCTTACTTTCAAAGCAATTGTCTAGCTCTCCATCAACATACAAAATTCACATTTCCTGATCATAAAATGAAATATTGGAAAATAATGTGTAAATGTGCTTACATTCAAAACAACTGTCTAGCTCTCAATCAACATAAAATATGTTAAAATATTCTGGTCGCTTTCCAAATTACAAAATTTATAAAGAGTTGTTATCAGAATTGCTGATACAGTAATGGTGTCTTTGTAAGATTATGTCAGCATGATTGGAGACCTGTCTGCACATAGTGTCTATGTAGTTTGAGAATCCAATTTTTGATGTATGACCCGTCACAATGTGCAAGCCAGTCAGTTATGATTTAAATTGATTGCATCTATGAAGAAGTCTGCTTAACATGATGAGGCACACATCTACTTGTTCTTCATGTCAAAAGAAATGAGAAAAAAACATGAGGTTTTCTATTTCACTGGAAGATACAAGATTGATTTATTTTCCTGTTTAAAGGCACAGTGTACATATGTTTTTGTTTTGTTGAGCCGTTCGATTGGGTTAGTCCTATATGAATGTAGATATATACACAAAAATACTAACCTGTGAATATTTCATTTCAAAATAGGGTAGTGTTTATTGAGGTATCGCCGGAAACTCAGAGCGATTTATTTAAACGCAGGAAGGACTCATATGTAATTGGAAAACATAATCTGAGAAAGCTATCTGAGAGTAACGTTTCTCAGATTCAAATTTGAGAATCGCATTATTGCAGAACACTCTGCAAGCGTATTTCACGGGTTAGCGGCGAAATTTGGCTTCTGCGCGTGCGTACTCCACAATACTAGGCATTTTATGCTTACAAGGCTAGCGCAGAAACTTTGACCAATTGAGTTCAAATTTTTACAGGTTTGTTATTTTGTGCATATGTTTGGATACACCAAGAGAGAAGACTGGTCTTTGACTATTACCAAAAAAGTCCAGGGGTCGATTTCACAAAGAGTAAGGACTCGTCTTAACTTGGGATTAATCTTAAGGTCTGCATGCAACAGTGCAGGGTTGGGACTCGTCCTCAGATTAGTCTTAAGTTAGGAAGAGTTTTATGAAATTTACGGCAGTGTCTTTAACTTTTTATATTTTAACAGAGATGCTTTTCAACACTGAACTGACCAGGCCCCAATTTTATGGCTCTTCTTACCGTAAGCACAGAATCAGCGCTTACGGAAGCAGGTAATTCTGTGCTTACGGCAAGCGTATTTCACGGGTTAGCGGCGAATTTTGGCTTCTGCGCGTGCGTACTCCACAATACTAGGCATTTTATGCTTACAAGGCTAGCGCAGAAATTCGGCGCTTGTAAGTAAGCGGGGAATCGGTGATCGTAAACGCAGAATTCGGAGGTAAGCAGAGCCATGAAATTGGGCCCTGTTGGAGTTAATTGTGACTGATCCACAGGTGTTAAGGGAGAAGGCTGTGTAGATTTTTTGTATTTGAAAAGGCTTGTATTACTCCTCCATGCTAAATACCATAGGCTGTGAACAAAGTAGAGGACTATGGAAGTCTACTGTTTAAAGTGTCTTTTAAAGAGTGCCTCTGATAAACAAGTGTCTGTGAGGGGATGTGAGGGGGTCAAGAGTGGTGGGAAAGATTGGAAGAGAATTCCTCAAGTGTGGATTTGGCGAAGGATAGCTTGGCAAAACGACCAAATCACAGGCTTTGTCAACAATCTGTGACTAAAATAACAAAGCTTCGCTGGTGCATATATTATGAGAAGTTACCTCAGAGACTCCCTCAATTTGATTTTTTTTTTCAAGGTCATTATGACAGCTAGCACGCTATTCTTTATCTCAGATGCAATTTACATCTATTCAATGATAGGCATGATGTTATACTGACTGAAGTCTGATTTCCCGAATTTTTGCGATTAAAAAGAAAAAGAAAAATAGTAAATAAATAGCCTGTACGTCCATTACAGCTTACACGATGTATTTTAGATCAACCCTTGTACTCAAATGTTCTTACTATTTTCCAAGGAACACACATGAGGTCGAATGATTTACCATAACTTATTAAAGGTGCACTTACTAACCTGTTGACCCATTGCACGCGTGTCACACGCGGCGACTGATGCCATGCTTCCCATGTTGGTGGGCAAGTTAGGTTTACGTGTATTAACGCCGCGTCGCCTAAAACGCACACTTTACTGCATAACGCACAGCATACTCAATGCATAGAGTTATATATGAAAACGCACAGTGCAATTGCCCACCAGTATGGCGCATTCAAGATTTTTCTGATGATGACGTCAGGTGATATGGGTCAATAAACACAAGTTTGATCCAAAGTTATATGAGGTTTATACCCCCCCCCTAAAAAAAAAACCCGAACAAAAACAACCCCCAAAAATTTGCGATGGGGACCACGCTCCTAAAAGATGGACAAATTCATGATTTTGACATTTGGTACTCAATAATCCATGGGCATTGTGTTCCCCCTATTGTGTCCTCATTGTGTGATTAGAATCTCATGACAAACAAATTAATTTGAATTTCTTTGTGTCTCCGAGACCTTCAAATAATAATTTTAGCTTTATCCTGTATACCTGCCCTGAATTACATGCTGTTTGTCATTTTAAAGTTCGGTTTGATTTTTCTGGGGGAAGTTATTGAACAATGTATGCATGGCAAAATTTTTGTTCAATTTAATTACATGACTGAGGCCATGAGTCATGTCTGTACGCAGAAGTTTGTCTATATCATCTGTGAGGTAGAATTTATTTAAGAAGCAGAGAAAATTGGGACTTGTTTAACCTACATTCATCGCTGGCCAAATGCCAGTTAGACACCTATGGACTATAGTCAGAATTCTGTCCAACTAAATCACGTAGCCCAATGCTAGTTGAAAGGAGTTGAAAGGAAATCCCATAATACAGACCAGTGGAAAAAATGGCAGGATAAAAGTGAAATGACAAGCTGACTGGTCCTGCTGGCTACTTGCTGAAAATTGAGGACAAACCCCGACGTTCCTACTTTAAATCTTGTGAAAGCAATGTCTACTTGGAGGCAGGAGGTGGGCGGGCCAGGGATGATGAGTGTGACAATCTTGGGCGCAAAGGGGTGAGAGGTTATGGGGCAAAAAGAGGATCTGAGAATGTTGCGCTACATACTTACTTATACTCTCAAGTCTTTTGATTCATCGTCGATAAATCACAGGATTTTTCACCTCTGTCTAGGGTTTTGTACCCATTTAGAGATCAATGTTAGTCATAATGGGCTGTGTTTATCATCCCATTGCTTTTCTAATAGCTCTACTTAGTGAACAATTTCTCTTTGTATAGCGTACCAAAATGCTACACAAGATGTACCAGGTGACTGTCAAAAGTCATCATTTGCTCTACTCAATATAATAACGCTCGTTCAGTGTGTACAAAACATGTTGTGCAGTCTAAATATTTCGCCATGCAAAGTTGCAACAGAAAATCATTCCCTTCTACGACCTTAGAATAAAAACATTGTGATATTTAAAGAACACAATGGAAGCGTCTTACCTTATATCCCATCTTATCTATACCATAACTACTCCTAGCCCATCAAACCAGCATGTTTTGTTTATAATTCTTCCTTTGGATTGGTGAGGACTGAACCATGTAAAGTGATTGGATCTGGCATACCACCATCATCAGAGTTTGGCATTTTGTTTTTGTAAGGCTGAGGAAGGATACTGGTAAATCACCCTAGGGAATTCAAGAACAATATCGAGTAAATAGAATTTTTGATTATGCATAGATTTTTTCCGATGATCGACTTTTAAAATCTCTGTTTTAGCCTTTGAAAAAGACTCTGCTAGGGTCGAAACATCAGGCCATTAACTATTTTGTGTGTGTATTTTTACCATATGTTTATTTTCTAAATAAAACATCATAAATGGGGTTTAGATTGTTCCTGGTATAAATCAAGCCGGATACTTCACAGATGCAACAAAGGCTTCTGTATGTGCCCCTGGTCACTGCCTTGGTGCCCTTTGAAATGATCCAGTACAAATGTCACTTCCTCAGTAGAGTTGCCCTTTACGAATGAAAACAGGTCTTGCCCTTTACAAGAGCGGAGTATCAAATCGTGTAAAGGTGATGGGATGTTTGATTTCATAAGGTCTTCCTTCTATATGATAGCAACGCTGACATTAATTTTGTGAGCTAGAAGTATCAGCACAGAGCCACAGAACAATATGTTTCAGTCAATTCAATACTTGGTGATGCAAATACCATGCACTCAAATGTGTTGATGTGCTGAAAGTCACACATGTGTGTAGTTCAGCTTTGGCTGAAGCCTCTCAGCTATTAAAGAACTTACATGTCGGCTCAGAACTAGAAGGTATTTTATATTGTATGGATTTCTTAACTTGCTCATTGAATATGTGTGAGCTTCTGGTCAATATAGTTTATTTGGTTAACATATTTCTAATAATTTTATTAGAAATTTGTTTATCACTTTATCTTGCTATAGACTGTGCAAGTCTTGCGCATATTTGAACTTCCGGGACCATTGTGGTCCCAAACTTATATTATGGAGTTTTACGTTGGGGAGATTTTGTTTCGTCCATTATTTTAGTTTAACGTAACTGATGACCATAATAATTACATATGTTGTTGAAAATGTAATACTAATTAACAACTAATTCCCGAGGCAGACCACAAACCACCTATGTGGACACCTTGTGGACACCTTGTGCCGGGACTCTGGACTGCGTCAGGAAGAGTGAATGAATGAAATGAATGAAATGAAAAATGAATTAACAACATATATAACAGTACAAATAAATTCAACAAAATAACAAAGAAAAACCGAATTTTTGCCCATCTCCGATCATGAAATGTACGCAGACGCTTGTTTTGTTCGCGTGGGGTGAACAGCTTTTTTATTGGTCATTTAAGCGTCAGCTTTCTCTTTAAACTGCGTCTAACGCCCTCGCGAACATTGTGCGTCCGCGTAAAACACAGCTTTTGATAATTTCACAATCGGGCGTAGATTTGCAACAGGGGTTTCAAACAATTTAAGATCAAATAAACATCCTTGTCCCAGAATTTTCCTTTTGTCTGTACATAAACTATAACCGATTAATTGCCTAAATGTTTAAAAAGCTATAACTAAATTAAACAAGCTCTATTGAGCATATTTGTTGTTCAAATTCAGTATTTAGAATAATTTAAAGCAAAGATTTGATTTGATAAAAGCAAGTTTTTCGTCTGTCGTGTTTTCTCGCTCCGGTGCGCATGAGACTTGCACAGTCTATTAGCCATAGCAAGGTAAAATAGCAATTTTAATTTTTTGTTCCAGATTTATAAGTATTTTACACTTTGATGAATACGCAAAGCTTCTACATGTAGCACTCTGTCCACAATGTATTCAGACCTCTCTCTTATTAAAAATAAAAATGTGCCGACGACTTCAGCTATAGTTAGTTTTGGGTGAAATTTGCCTACGTGGCTCCGAGCATAGAGAATGGACAACAGATTCTCTATGCTCCGAGCCTCTAGAAGCATTTTGATGCATTCATTGAAAACCACTTCTACCTTCAGTGTGTAGTAGCTTGTAATCTGTGCCAATTTACTCCTCTATCCTCCCGCAGGTGGTATTGTAGTTTCCAAAGATGATTTGTTACTGACTCCCTCATCTCACATACGTCTTGGGATAATCTCTGGATTATCTTCTTAAAGCTTGTGAGGGATCATTACTGGAGAAACCAGATAGTGGCGGGATTAAGATTGTCAAGGAAATAGAAGGAAGCCCTGTGGATAGATATTGCTGGGGGTTTATGTGCTCGCAGTCTCACACAGTTCTGCACTTTGTGTATACCTCATTGTAAACCAGCAGTTTACATTTCTCATTTCAAATCAGCCATGTACAGTGCTGTTCACACGACAGCAACTTAACTGGGGTCCCCTGCGTAATTTTAATATCAAAGTCTTATATAGCGCACGTATCTACCAAACAAGGTACTCAAGGCGCTGAGTATATACAAACTTTCAGAAAGATAGGTTATTGAAGTGATGAATTCTGAGACCCAATTATTTAGCACCCTGTAAGGGTTTACAAGGTGCTACGGCGCATACAGCAGCTACAGCCAGGAACACCGGGCATGTAAAAGAACCCAGTGCACTTTTCGAAAAGTGCACTGGGTTCTTTTACATGCATTACGCAACACATGGGGCCAACGGCTTTACGTCCCATTCGAAGGGGATTAAATTTAGCATGGTTGTAAAAATGTAGCAATGTTTGACAAGATTTTGCAAGAGAACTTGGACAGTATAACAAATTGTTGTCCTTTCGCACGAGGTACATTTTGTAATATTACAACCATGCTACAATTTAGCAAGGGACCCTTGCTAAATTGCTATGTGTGAAAGGGGTTTTAAAGCATTCTTGTTTGTACTCTGTTTTTGTCAAAGGTTGCCTTAATTGATTAATTTTCTTTCTATTGATGGTGGGCATCTCCGACATTATGATACAAACATTTTGTTTCTCCACAAATTTTGCCCGGGAAAACAAACAGAAAGAAACAAAAAAAGATTGTAAATTTACCATTTAAAGGGAGGATATATATATTGCCTTTGGTAATTACAAAAAAAAATGTATGGCCATAACAACTTACTGGGTAAGAAGCACTGCAGCTGTTGATAGTGTTTAACATTTTGAGAAACAATTCCCTTTCAAAGGTATGTGGTTTTAGAGAGGGATTAAAAAACGTTTCAATCTGTGAGACGTTTCTCAGATTTCCCAATTAGGGATCATTCTTCCTGCAAGAACATAACCACTCCAGATAGATGATATATCTAAAACACAGGGTCTCACAGAATAAAACAAACTATGCAAGTGGATTTTGAAGGGGTTTGGTGTGCTTATTGCGTTAACTTTATGAAAACAAAGATATGCACCTTTAACAAAATTGACACTGTAAATTTATGACGGAGGTAAAGTAAAAACAATTTGTTGATGTAGTTTCAAGTCGTTTCTCTGAGAGCGCGAATACATCCCTGTAGGTGAGATGAATAATTCATTATTCAGCACTAGTTAATTACAAGTCTGGATTATTGCTGCGGTAACGAGGAGACACGAGTGGAATACATTTACATTTCCAACCAAGAGGCCATTTATCTTTCCTCATAACGACCTAAATTGAGAATGTTTCCAGGGCCCGATTTCATAGCGCTGCTTAGCGGCTGATTTTGTGCTTACTGTGCAATTTCTATTTCATAGCGCTGCTAACCGTAAGCACACGAAAAAGCATGCTAACCTTGCGGTGCTTACCGCACGAAAATAAATGACGTCACAATGCAAATCCACAGTAAACACGCAATATGGCCGCCCAGTTTTTCTGCTAACCTGTGAAATATGCTAAGGCTTAAGCAAATTTGTCTGCTACAGTAAGCACGCAAATTTGCTTACCATTAAGCAGCGCTATAAAATTGGGCCCAGATGGCAGCCAAAGATACTGGTAGGGTCTATCCCATTTTAATTGCATGGATAGAAATAATTTTCTGAATGTGTATTTACAAATGGTAATAAAATATAAAATAATAATTGTATTAAAAAGAAAGACATTTCAAGCCATTTGACCAAGAGGCCATTTATCTGTCCTCAGTAATGACCTATATTAAATAAGAATTTGTCCGAAAGCAGATGGCAGTCATGTTTACTAGTAGGGCCTTTTTCATACGTGTACATTGCGTTAACGTACACAGAAACTATTTAAATGTCTATATAAATTTTGTAGTAAAAAATAAAATAAAAAACAAATTAGTGGAATAAATTAATTTTTCCAATTAGTAGACCAGGAGGCCATTTATTGCGTGGACGTAAACAGAATCGATGTACTTTTTTTTTAAAAGACACTTAGACCATTCTTCTCACTTGGTGTATCTCAACATTCTATGCATTAAAATAACAAACCTGTGAAATTTTGAGCTCAATTGGTCGTCGATGTTGCGAGATAATAAAGAAAGAAAAAAACACCCTTGTCACACGAAGTTGTGTGCTTTCAGATGCTTGATTTCCAGACCTCAAAATCTAAATGTGAGGTCTAAAAATCAAATTCAATAAAAATTACTTCTTTCTCGAAAACTATGTTACTTCAGAGGGAGCCGTTGCTCACAATGTATTATACTACCAGCCTCTCCCCGTTACTCGTTACCAAGTGAGGTTTTATGCTAACAATTATTTTGAGTAACTACCAATAGTGTCCACTGCCTTAAATGTGTATTCAAATTTTGTGACAATTTTTTTTGTAAACATTTTTTAAAAGTAGAATTACTTAAAATTTCCACCCAGTAGACCAAGAGACCATGAATTGTTCCTTAATAATGACATTTAAAAAAAAGGATTTTCCCTAGAGCAGATGGCAGCCATAGATACTGGTAGGGCCTCTCCCATTAACAATGCATGGATGCACGCAGAAATGAGGTTTGTATTTTCTAAGCGTGTAAAAAGAGAATTGGTAATAAAATAATGCAAAAAACAAACTGCAATATTTTTTTGGCAAATTGAGTATTAAGCTTTTTATCTACTTAATTTATTCATTAAATTGTAATCTAATATTCACCGGGTATCCAGGAAATATCCATTAAAGTACTTCATGTTCATAAATAATGTAATAGACTTTTCAAAAGCTTTTTTGGGGCAATCTATATGAAAAATGGATTTCGATAGGTGCATTTCTATTGTCCAAGTAGTAGAACAAAACTTTTACCAACCATAACTTTTTTTAAACAGCATGTTGTATTCTTGTTTTTGTTTTTTATAAGGGCCATTCAGAATTGCTAATGTTAGAGAAATTTGTTGTTTAAATGGAAAAATAAAAACAAAAAATAAAAAAGAATGAGACACATGACCCAACTGGCAATCAAATTTATTCAAAAGTAAAAGTTGTTTGTTTAAGCCAGAAAAACATTGATGTTATTAAAGTATTTTTATTTTAAATAGCTGGTTCATTTGATGCATTACTTTTTTCTTCTATAGATTATATTATGAAGCCATTCAATATTTAAACAATATTCATAAATACCTCAGACAGTTTCGCTATTCCTTTTGGTGGAGAGCGCGTCGAGGCCTGGTTCTTTATAATTTACCTTGGCTTCGTCTCGGGAAAATTATCAAGAACCAGGCCTCGTTGGGATTAAACCACTAGTTGAAAACCTCTTCACCACACATTGATTCCCTTGGGGTGGGAGGGTGGGTCAAAATAACTTTGAATGAAAATATTGTTTTTTGTTACATTGACTTTTCTGATTGGTCTTAATATACTCTTGATAGGTCATCTAAAGATCACTGTCTTATTGGTATGATTCAACGACAGATGCCCCAGTTCTCCAGTTGTCAAGTTGCAATTTGAGGAACGAGTTAAGCCTCTGTTCTAAATACATGTTGCCTTTCATCAACCCCGCATCAGTATCCCATGCTCATCAGCTTGGTGAAAACAGATCTGATAAGAAACAGGGGGAGGAGGATGACTGTATCTTTGTTCCTTTGTCAGGGACTGATTGAAAAAGATTTCACCTTAACATTTTGTAGCGATGTGGCTGATGATGAGGTGAGATAGAGCCAATCCAAGAAGGGAAAGAGTTCATTTCAGTGGATAGTGAAATCGTTTGCAAATCTATTTAGTGTAGATGCAGTAACATTTCTTTTACCCTTTCGAGAATACAATTGCTTCAAACCGTTTAAAAGCTGCAAATAGCCAGTGGTTGAAATAGTCCTTCTCAGACACAAAGGTATTGTCCTGAACAGAAAAACAGTTGTCAAGATAGTAGGGTTTAGGCCTACTGTTGTAAACTTTAGGATTTAAAAATAGCACTTTATATTGGAAACCAAGATTTGCTACAAAATTTAGGAAAACAGCTATGAGGCCTTGAAATAACCCACAGCACTCACAGCCATTGCCGTGTTGCCCCTAGTTTTTTGCTGTGGTGCCCTTTACAAAGTTCCAATACAAACTTACATTTTCCTCATAGAAGTGGCCCTTATTAGAGGAAAATGTACGTGCCCCTTCAAGAGCGAGATTCAAGGCCTAAGCTATGTCTGGTTATTTGGCAGAAAAATATTTTCCAATTTGACACTGACATTTATAAAATAAAACAATAGCAACACTGTCAAAACACATAACCAAATATTGTTTAAATACCCTTCCCTAACTTCATGATGTTTTACATTCTTAAAACACCACTGCACTGTTATCATTATCATAATTATTTTGTTACTTGTACGTCTAATTACTTTTTCATGGGAAAGGTCACTCAGGCAAAACAAATGAAAAATTCATTAGACTAGCCGTATATAAAGGTTATAATGCGATTATTCAACTTAAAGGTTAGTACACCACAAGTGGCTAAGGAGATTCGAGTGTACAATTGAGTGAGCTTAAACCAACGTTTCTTTTCAGAACCACCCCAACTCATTGGAGATAGTCATTACATGGTGTTACCGCAAACCTTTTCTATACAATTTTCCTGTTAAGTGTTTTACCAACTTAACCCATCATTTTTGTACCATATCTTGATTCAAAGAGAGTAAGAATGCCAAATTGGAAGCAGTTTTGCCAACATTTAGAATTTGAAGAGTGGTATCACAGCTGTAGTCATCAATTTTACCAACAAATATAATTTTATAACTTATTTTTTTGGGAGTAAGCATTGCCACCTTTGAAAACATTTTTAATACTGTACCTTATCTTTATTCAAAGAGAGTAAAAATGCCAATAAATGGTAAATTTTGCCAACATTTCAAAATTCAAGAGTGTTCATAACTGTAGTCAGACTTGAGCAACACAACTAATTTGATAACTTATCTTGATTAAAGGGGAGTAAGCATAAACAGTTTTGCAGACATTTTGAATACTGTACCTTATCTTGATTCAAAGAAAGTAAGCATACCAGTAGCAGAAGCAATATCAATGTTAAACCATGCTGTCTCTTTGACCAGATGAATAATAACTTTACTTGCATGTTTACCAACAGTATTACCTTCCTAACTAATAATAGCCCATATGCCCAAGTGCATCATCTTAAAAATATACAGAAATATACATGGGAAACTAGTTACGAGTAATATCAAGCTGCCAAGATAGATGTTGTAGTTTATGTTAATTACTAAGCCAGGGGTGGATTTCACAAAGAGTTAGGACTAATCCTAACTTAGGACTAGTCCTAGGAGATATACAAATTGAATGGATAGTCCTAAGTTAGGACGAGTAAATGGTCCTAACTCGAGATAAGACTAGTCCTAACTCTTTGTGAAATCCACCCAGGTTTTGTATTGTTTCACAATCAGTGGCAATGATGGTTATGGTTACCAGTGTAGCTTGGACTTAAATTTTACCCAGGAAAACTTTTGCATGCCGATCATGCGCATTGGGGTGTGCATATGGGATTCCGTGCCAATTACCCTAAATCAAAGAAAGCACCCACACCAGTTCAGTTCAATTATATTCATTTGTTAGGACTGTTAGTCTCAAAAAGGAAACTTGATTTGTAACATGCAACAAGATAAAAGATCTAGAAAACATGTTTTAATAAACAGTATAGTACATGTATATATATGCAAACAACCAGAAACAGCAATAGCAAATCTGCAATTTGTCTCCAGTACAAAAGACGTCATAATTATTAGAGGAACGCTTAATCACCTTCCATTATAATTTTTTGCCAGCAATCGACATCACGTTCAACTCTTTGGGGAGCAGCTTCTCCCTCAAGTGAGGCTCATTCATATTTTAGTGTTTTCCACGGGGTACTGCGGGGGAAGAAGAAGGGGGGGGCATGGTGCGGTCATGTGCACAGCAACATCACTTAAGCAAATGAGCTTGGGTACTAATCATGAATAATGTAAAACACCTGCTCTATGTATAGACTGGTGCTTTGTCTGCTGACGAACTGTTGTACAACATTATTCAGCAAGCCTTACCCTTTTCATTTAATGAATCTAAAACACTATTGCTCAGGTTTCATGTCTCAGAATAATTCGCAGTGGTGCCCTGTGGTTTTTCTGTGGTGCCCTCTGCAAAGTTAAGTACCAGTCTAGACTTTCCTCATAGAATTGCCCCTTACAATAGGAACAAATGCTGTGTCCTTTAAAGAAAGAAATTCAAGGTCTGAGGTTTTGTTTTTAGCTATTTGTTTATTTACTTAGATATAGAGAGATATTTACTCTTCTACCCATTATCTTTTGCCTTGATGAGTAAACATATTTTGTATATATTTTTGTATGAGTATTGCAAGGGATTGAAGGTGACAATTATGACATAATCCAATATTCCTATATGATCCACACAAGGTGGCTATAAAAATAAATTAGTTTATTTTTGCAAGACTCAAGGAAAACACTGAATAAATACAATCTTACAACTTTGTAAGGTCAGACTAAATCTTGTTGTAGATTTTTGATTAAGTTGTCTCTTTTCCTTTTTTTTGAAATGAAAATAAGGACATTACAAACTACTGAACACAAACTAAAGTGACCTTTGCACTTTGACCCTGTCTTACTCTTTCTCTCACAATCTTTACCTCGTGATATGTTTTCTTTAGCTATTGCTCTAAAAAACCTTTTTACTGGTGTACCACAAAGACCTGAATATCTCAGATCTCAAACTTTCACGAATGTTTGAAGCTTAGACCATGATCTTTTTTCCTGATAAATATCGATTTTCATCCTCCCACAAAATACCTTTAAGATGTAGGCCTCCTGAATCAACTCGAGGCTCTTTCACTTTAAAAAAAATCCACTTTAAAAATGAATTATTTAAAGTTTTCTATGTATCATGTAAGTCAGTTAAGAAGAGAAATTAGAATTAGCTGTTGCAAAGTGCTTACCAACCAAAAAGATCTATCGTATAAATGAAATAAAAAGTTAATGGCCTGACGCTTCGACCTTAGCAGGGTCTTTCTCCAATGCTTTAAAGAGCATCTGCTAGGGTCGAAACATCAGGCCATTAACCGTGTAATTAAAAGAAATTGATGGAATTAACAATAGCCTACAAATTATTACTCTTGTTCATGTTTTGTCGATCAGCTTTCGATCTATGTTTTTTTACACAAGAAATTGGAAGGATTTGTGGTCTACTGTGGCATTGAGTATAGAAGTAATGTAATAAGAACTCTTAAAAGCTTTTCTATTTTTTATAAATTGCACAATTTTACGCAGTTTACAAACCTATTCGATATCATCCACTAAATTGTTCTCTCCCCTGAAATAATTGTTCTCTCCCCTGAAATATATCTAAACATGAAGACTGGTGTTTCTTTTTTGGGAAATTTAAAAATTTGAAATAGAATTTTAACTCTATGAATGTTTCATATATACCTTTATTAATATTACTAGCATATAGATGTAAGTGTGCACAACATTGGTTTAGTGGGGAAAAAATGTTCTCAGAGCTCCACTTACATTATTTTAAAGGATTCGGGTACTTTTTCAAAATGTCCATAGATTTACATTAAACTTACAGGGTTTGAAGATAATGATAGTGGAAAGCTTCCCTTCAAATATTACTTACTGAAGTGCTGTAGTTTTTGAGAAATGATTAAAACGATGTCATGAAAATACGTTTGTAAAATGATTAAAATAATTTTCGTCTCATGAGACGAAAATTATTTTCATGACATTGTTTTACTCATTTCCCCAAAATTACAGCACCTCAGCACGTAGTATTTTCAGGGAAGCTTTCTACTATCATTATTTTCAAACTGTGTAAGTTTAGTGTAAATCTGTGGACGTTGTGTTTTTTTGTCCTACAAAAGTTACCTAGACCCTTTAAGATGATCAGGGTGGAAAAATTCCCTTGATTTAGATTCGCTTGAAATGCTGCATGGAGCAGGTTCATAAAACCACTCATTAAATCTAGAAGATGGAAACTGCAGAAACAAATACGTCCCTAGGCAATACATTCACCATGTACATGTTGATGTTCATCGACATCACAATCCACTACGTGGAATCCACTACGTGGAATCCAATTAGTGGGTCGTAAGTGGTCAATGTACTTCGATCATGACACTGACAGATAAAAATGTACATGGAGCAAGGTGTTAGTTTATTGTGGCTGATGGGGTTAGAGCCATTGGCAAAAACCTTCCTGGTACAAAGTGACAAGATGTATTTATTTGTTTTGACATGGCTTAGGCCATCATCAGAGCAACAGCCGTTAAGTAAGCTATGGGGATATAGAGTTTGAGGGAACCTTGGGGTGATTTACGACTAATTTATGCACTGCAACATGTTCCAACAGTCAATACGATTGAGACTTGCACATCAGTCTATTTTCAAAATATTCTTTAATAAATGGGAAAAAATGAAAAGATTTCAGCCATTTCATTAAAGGAGTACTATCACCATGATTATAGCAAGACTATGAAATTATTCACTCTTCATGCACATGTGCGCTGACCATCACACAACAGTATCAATGGTGACGCCGCACTTAGAGATGTAACGGCCAGCGCATGACGGCAGTAACTGGGTTAGAGTTCAGCCACAAGCCTCATGATAGCAATGAGGACAGTCACCCTTTAAGACAAATTTTGTACACATTCATGCCATACACTGTTTCTGACATCGTAGAAAACCCTTGTTACTGGACTTTATTGGACACAGGACCCTTTAAGTAAATTTTTACATTGTATTTGATCATTTCTGCTTCTATAATTTGATAGAAGGAAGTTGTGGCCAAGCGGTAAGAGCACCGGACTCATGCTCTGGTGTTTCTGATCAGAAGAGTCTGGGTTCGAGTCCTGGGCCCAATTTCATAGAGCTGCTTAAGCACAAAATTTTGCTTAAGCAAAAAAATCATTGCTTAGTAAAATCAGATTACCAGCCAAGACTCCACTCCATTGGTATGCTAAGTAAACAACAGATACCAGTCACAAGCAAAGTATGTTGCATGAAAATTTGGCCAGTAACATGTGTAAAATAAGCGAGCTATTTTCGTGCTTAAGCAATTTTTTTATGAAATTTGCCCCTGGTTGTGGCACTTGTGATAGTTGCTTTGTCTTTCAGATAAGACATTAAGCCATAGGACCCATGTGCACATTAAAGAACCCACCAAACTCTAGGACCAATCTTAGGACTTAGGACGAGTTCAGTTCCGTATCCAAAGCTAAACCCATCCTAAGTTAGGACGGGTATTCCTAGCGTTTTGTGTAATCGGCTGAAGGACACTTATCATGGCAGAGTAGAGGTTAACCCTGGTGTTTCTGGTTCACATAGCAAGCACCCTTATTCAATACAGGTTTCCTCAGGCTTGCAAGCTACTGTGATCAAGTTCACTTAGGAGTCGTCCCTGGTTTCATTACCAGAAATATATAATAATACTACTAATAAAAAATGTCAATCTAAAGCAAGTTTTGCCTACAGGAATTCCACAGTAAAACACTTTCCAAAATTTGTCAACAGTTTAACCCACGAGAACCTGTTTTTCCCCCGCGCTCTGATTAAGATCAATATTTTACCTGTTGGCATTGAGGTTAAAGGAATGCTGCAAATATCACCCGTGGAGGAAACCTGTGAAGAGAATTCAGCATTCTGCTTGAGTTGTTAGCGAAACCTTGAGGTCGGGAAGCCCGATGGAATTAATCGATATTGACTGAAGTTGTCAACATGCATACAAACTGTTGATAGTGTATGTCTTGTTCTAGCTGAAATTGTACCAATTTTGGGGTGAACAAAGATCCTTGACTAGAGCGGGATGTGAACCAGGGACCTGTAGGTATGTGCCAGAGTTCTACCTACTTGGGATGAACAAAGATCTTTTACTAGAACAGGAATTGAACCAGTGACCTGTGGGTATGTGCAAGTGTTCTACCAATTGGGGGTGAATGAAGATCATTGACTAGAGTGGGATGTGAACCAGGGACCTCTGGTTATTAGTGCTAGTTAGTGCTTTGCCTATTTTTCTTTGATCACCCCCAAAATGTTTAAAATAACAAATGCCAGTTTCTTTGTGATTTATTACTTTAAAAAAAAAAAGATTTGTTTTCTTATAAAAGTTGAACTTCCAAGACTTCAAATCTTTTTAACAAATAAAAAATATGGCCATAATAATTTATGGCTTTAAGTCCGAAAATAAAAAAAGGTAGTTGTCACTGCTGAAGCAAAGAGTTATTAGAGTCACCGCCATGTTTGGTCTTAAATTAAATCACTATGTCATCATTCAATCAGCTAGGGTAGCCCAGGCTTCTTAATTCACTCCTCGCCCTCCTAGATAAGAAATGGTGCATCTCATTGTAAGACCCCTTAAAACATTACCAAAGTGTAGTCACATGCTGGAGCATATATCAGAGTCAGGCCATGTGGAGTTGTAGCCATGTTTGGTGTTAAATTATGTCACTTACATTATCGAGATTGCGGTCTCATTCAAGTTAAAGCCGGGTAGCCCAGGTGTGGAAAAAAAAAAAAAAAAAAAAAAAAAACGCGTGCAATTTAATAACGGAAAAAGGTTGACCACTTAGTGACCCTTTGTATCCCCATGGTGATACTACCTCTAAAAGTAAAACTGAAAGCCCGCGCAAAATTACTCGATCGGTACACAGGCATGACATGATTGCGTGTGACAGAATCTATACAAAATTCGACTTGATCGTCCGGCGTGAGCCGTTGAAGTCCAAAATATTCCCGGATTGAAAAGTCTTTTTGTAAGGGGGGATGGAGATCGAATCCAATAAAATATTGGGTATAACCGAGACGGTATTATTTCCTGAGGCCATAAAAGTCGTCTTGGGATCATCAATGTAAAATGAGATTCACAGGACTCTACCGAGGTTTAAACTTGGTTAATAATATCTGTAAAATGCAGCGAACGAAATCTAGGTCACCGATAATTTGTACTTAAAGGCTTTTTTTTGTCCAGCTGAGGGATGTAGCATTTATGATTTCAGTAGAGTTGATTATCGGAACAGAGACCGAGGCAGGGTCTTAGAAGTCTGAGTGCATTTTGTATGTGTGATGAAATAAACAAAATAATAAGAAAAAAAATAAAGAAAAACATAACATAAGTACAAAAACTTTAAACATTGTCAAAAAACTGTGAACACTTAAAAAATAAATAATAATTTAACAATGAACTGTTTGTTTTCTTTAAGGCAGGTACTTTTGGTAATTACTCAACAAGCTATATACCATAAAAACCTTACTTGGTAAATACGACTGCAGAGCTGTTGATATTATTTAATGTCGATAGAATTTCCCCATATGAGGTTACAAAGTTTAAGAGCAATTGAAGTAAATTTTTCACCCCAACATTTGAATCTGAGAAAGGCTTCAGGCATGAAGCCTACTCAGGTATCAGAAAGCATACAATTCAACGGAGCGATTGTGTTTTTTCTTTCACTATTTTCTTGCAATTTTGATGACCAATTTAGTGCAGGGCCCTATTTCATAGAGCTGGTAAGCACACAAATGTGAAATCCCGCTCTAAAAACATTATTACCAACAAAATTTCCATTCACATTCTATGAATCGTAGATCTAAAAGAACTCTCCATGAAGTTTCATGTCAAACTGCTCTACTTAGTAACAGTCCAGTCCCCTACTTCAACAGACTTGTCAACAACTCTCTTAGTTCACTTCCTCCATCCTTGTAACATTGTGTGTTTTAGTGCATTTTAGAATTTTGATGTGATTTTATATGGTCTCCATGGTCAGTGTGCTTCTTTCTGTGCAATATTGTTATGTGCTTTGTGCATTTTGATTTTTCTAAATGCCTCTCTGTTTTTATTTAAATTCAGTTTACAAATATTCTTGTTGTATTTTTTTTTTAATGTTATTGTACACTGTTTTGTAATTCAGCCAGTAGGTTGCAATGAGCAGTTTTTTTTTTAAAATAAACCATAATAAACCATAAAAACTTGTTGCATATTGCTATTTAAGCTGATGTTTGCTCACCCTGGAAATCAGGTGGAAATTTGGTTGATCCTGAGGCAGAATTTTCATGCTAAGCAAATTTCTGTGCTTAGCAGCTCTATGAAATTGGGCCCTGATTTGCACAGACTTATATGTTATTTTATGCAAACATTGGGATACACCAAGTGAGGGTATTCTTTGGCAAATAACAAAAAATAAACTCTGCATTGAAGTATTAAACTCTTATTGTATCATCAATAGAACTGGTTTATTGATAAATCAACCCAAATACAAAAATTCACAATTTGTATAATAATAATTTATTGAACTTTTTATAGCGCATAACAATTTAACACACAATTCCAGTAAAAAAATAAAATTATGAAAAATTAATTAATCCAAAGGGAAACAATCAAAAGCGTAATTACATCAAAAATCCATAAAAAGTTACAGCAATCCATTAAAAAGTTACAGCAAAGAACAATCAGTAAAAAATTACAACAAACAATTACAAAACTGACTTAAAAACATACAGAAGCAAATGCCTCTCTGTTTTGTATGTAACAAATGAATGGTGATTTTAGTATTTGTATAGCATGGGTGAGAATATTTACTGGTAACTGAAGGCCTACTGTAGAGTGCATTATATTGTCATTGACGTATTGTGCAAATCCTCATCCCCCAGGCCATGCTTTGCAGATATGAGTTTTGTAACATTCAACATATCCACATGGGAGTTAAAACATTACGTAGACGTTGAAATGTCTGCTTAATGGCCAATGACTCCACGGTTTCTATTAAGCCTGAAGAAAATGACTCTCTAAGGGACTGTGTTCTTATATATTTTTGACAGACAATATCAAACATCAGAGTATAAAGATGGAAACATTATTATGAAGATACCCTGGATGTTGTTTCTGTCTGTATATTTCCAGATAAAACTGTCTACTTTGTAGTCATATACCTGTTTCCATAGCAACAATCAAAACTAATGTATAATATGTCCAAAATTGTTCTAAGTGCGAATGAATGTAGCCAATAATGTTAACGCCCTTGAACTTGTGTCTTGAAGGTGCACAGCCATTTCCGTCTGGTATAAGGGGAACCTATAATTGTAAGTGTGTAATTGAGCTTACAAAGCACAGGGCACCGCGACAATTGCGTGGGTGTCGTTGATTATTTTGAGGCCTGATGTCATGAAACAAAAAAGTTGGATTTTGAAAAAGCATTCACTGATCAGAATTTAATTCCCAGCATGACCATAATTATAAATAATGGTTATAAATAAATTGAGTTCATAAATTTGAATAATGGTTCATAAATAAATTGAGAATGTAGGGACCCACTTTAACCATCTAGACTGTGACATTCCCATTCTAGTTCAAACCCTCCCCATCACCACGTCACTAACACAGGGAAGCAAAATGTATTCCCCCGATTGTTAGTCCAGCCGAGTCTGCTCGGTGGCTTCCCAGATCTTCCCCCCATTTATTGCTTCAGTCCTCTCACACCTGTGCTCCAAAAACATCAACGATGCCAAATACTGTGATACAATCCTTCAGCGTGCCCCAGGTGAACCACAGGCTAGCTAATCATTGTCACGCATGCAGCTCCACAATAAAAACATTCCACATTACGACGGACCACGACCGGAGAGGCAGATGTTGCTGTACTCCGTGCCTGAATTACAAATCTTCTCAGAAGCCCTTTTTACATATCTGCGCGCTATTTTGACTCGGTATTTAGGAGTTTTATCCGAGGGTTTGCAGTAAGTTAGTGGTAAGAGTTGCAATCTGTAATATTTATGGTTATTATGATCTCCAAAGTTGTTGTACAAGTAGGTTTTGATATAACTTGAGATGGCTGACGCATTGATATTATGCCATGAAGCTTTTTCCATTTCCAGTCATTTGCTTTAAGGGATTCACAATTAAAAATACCAAGGCAGATAACTTCACCATGTGTTCTGTTGTCCGAACTTTGGCTCAAGATTTCGTCAAAGCCAGTTTCATTATCATTCAAGGTTGCATGGAAAGGTGTTTAACATCCATGAATGTGTTTACTTTACAGTCATTGGTTTTGGATATTTTATTGATGGATATTCCTCATCCATTCCTGCTTTAAAGGCAGTGGGCACTATTGGTAATTACTCAAAATGATTGTTAGCATAAAACCTTACTTGGTAATGAGTAATAGGGAGAGGTTGATAGTATAACACATTGTGAGAAACGGCTCCCTCTAAAGAAACGTAGTTTTCCACGAATTTGATTTCGAGACCTCAGATTTAGATTTGGAGGTCTCGAAATCAAGCATCTGAAAGCACACAACTTTGTGAGACAAGGGTGTCAATAGAATCTCGCAATTTTGACGCCCAATTGAGCTCAAATTTTCACTGGTTTGTTATGTTATGCATGTTGAGATTACACCATGTGAGAAGACCAATTACCAATACTGTCCAGTGCCTTGAAGGTGTGTGTGTTAACATAGTTTTCTTGAACAAATTTTCTCCTTTGAGGTTGTTGATTGTTCCTTTTGGCAATATGATTAGATATTTATTCATTTATTTGATCTTGTTCTTCCAGGGGAGCCCCCATCAGTTGTCAATAACCTGTTGTCTCCCTGTGGGGCCCTTGAATAATGAAAGAAACAGCAGAAAATTTACCTCTTTTCTAAGGAATCATAGTATTTTTGAGTTTATATAGCGCTTTTTTACTCCCGAACGGGTGTCTCAAAGCGCTTCAAATTATTACCCCTGGTCACTGGGCCTTAATTCCCTCCTTAAACCATCTCAGCTCCCTGGGGAGTATACAGCTCGAGCAACAAATGCGCTACTCGGCTAAATCAATCACAAGAACCATCTCTGCCCTCACAGGTCCCCATTTACCCCTGGGTGGAGAGAAGCAATAATAGTTAAGTGTCTTGCTCAGGGACACAAGTGTCACAGCCGGGATTCGAACCCACACACTGTGTAACAGAATCAGCAGAGCTTGAATTCGGTGCTCTTAACCGCTCGGCCACGACACCCCACCATCATGTTTGTTTTCCACTCTCAGGACAATATTACTTTCAGAAGTGAAGCTTGCTTTTCGTATATTCAGTTGTTTTGTTTGCCCAGGCATGATATTCATCCTACTTTAGTCTGTTTTCCTTTTTTGTCTTCTCAGAAAAATGATAATGGCCTGAAAACTCCATTCATAAATACCTCAGACAGTTTCGCTATTCCTATTGGTGGAGAGCGCGTCACGTGGGTGTGTATAAACCTTTGTTTATGACCGGTAAAAAGTGTTAATTCATGGGCGTGACACGTGACCTTGCACCTGTTCTTTTAAGACAGTTTCTTCATTCCTATTGGTCGAGAGCATCGGCTGAAACAGTTGTGCCACATCTCGCGATACGCGCGACGCGTACAGCATTCACTTTTAAGGAGTTGTTTACCCGAGGGCAGCGGAGGGCTTGACCATTTATTGAAAGAAATCAGTTAACAATTAAAATGTTTGCATTTATTTTACTTTTTAACCAAAAAGTGATGATGTTTTTGACGGAAAATGTATTTATGAATGGGAATCAAAGTGTGTTGAATCGGTTTTCAACTAGTGGTTTAAACCCGCCGAGGCCTGGTTCTTCGTCTCGGTAAAATTATCAAGAACCAGGCCTCGTTGGGATTAAACCACTAGCTGAAAACTTCTTCACCACACATTGATTCCCTTATTAATATTAGAGCCTACTGCACCATATACATATAGGTCCTCCCTTGAAGCTTTTCTATTTTGTTTTCCAAGGACCACAATATATCATGCCTGGTTTTGATGAAAGGTCCTTCACCTTTTACATTGTTTGCAATTTCATATCAGACAACAGGGCATAATTTTTTTAATACATTTTATGGATGGAGGACATCCAGTTTTGCCAGGAAATTCTAAAGTCACAAAAACCAAGGGTGACAGGAACCAGGAAGGCATGTCAAGGCATCAAGCCTTGACAATGACATATTTATAGATTTTCACGAAACATGTGTGGGATCGACAGATCTCTCTAAAGTGTAGAATTTGAATTATAAAGGGGATTAAAGTTGTAAATGGAAGCCTTCATTTATGAAGGTTATCACACACACATTTTGTATGATTTCATTACATAACTTGAGTACTCTGCAGAAATGTAATTTCATAATTGGATGCACAACAGAACGACATAAAGTTAGGATCATACTTTGGTATTGAACCCAGTGCAGTAACTAGGGTAACATGTTTTGTTTGGGGGGGGGGGAGGGGGGGGCACAAGGGGAGGGGGGTATTTGTTGTTCTGTGAAAACACCTTATTAAGTGGCAATCAATCAGCACACATTGACAAAAAATTTACCCTACTTTTAAGTGAGTTTATTCCTAAACATTTCACAAAGTGTGAGGCCGGCTGTTTTTATTATAACATGAGTGGCAGGGTGCATTTTTTTTAAAGCATTAAACTTTGTACAATGTACAATGTATGTAGGGCCCAAATCATAATGAGAAAAAAAAGAGAGAAGTTATCCGTACACTGTTTGAGAGGACAATTTGAAATTATTTGAGCGGACAAGGATAATTTCATTTGGCAAAATGCACTTCCATCAGAAAATCTTTAAAAGTCTTTGAGAAACTTTTGACGTGACATCAAGGGACAAAACCAGGGGCAACTGACGTTGATCCAGGCCTTGTACTATAACATACAATTTCACTATTACAGAAACGGCTCCTGTTGTTTTAGCCCTAATTCATATTGACACTATTCCCGCCTTCCCCGAACCCCTTCCCCGCCACCATCTACCGCCCTCAAGCATTCGCTGTCACCTCAAAACGCAATTCAGATTGTAACACTTTTAAACATTGGACATTTAAAAAAAAAAATAGCTATAAGAAATTTTCCGCTTCATTTATGTGGAGTCCAGCAGTGGGTGGGTATTGATGTTACCTTCTGGCCCTTACTCCTACACAAATAAAGATGACCTGGTTGATGTTTTTTGCTTCAGTAGCTTTCATCCATCCTCTAACATGCTTCTTTATTTATTTATTTATCCACATCATCTTTTTTTTGTGGTACATTTTACATCCCCATCGATTATATTTGTATTAATTTGTTATTGTAAGATTTGAAGCTTTGTACTTTGCAGGAAATAGGAATTGAGAAGGTATCTTACACTACAGGTAACAACATTCTGGTTCAACCCAAAACTATGTTAATTTCTTATCTTTTGAGAAAAGAATTGGTTTGGGTTTAAAAAAGATGATACACTAGGCCCTGCTCGTTTTTCATGTCCCTTTTCAGCAGAGCATACTGTTTGATACATTTAGACTCTACTTTCAGAAAGAGAACTTTAGACTCTACTTTTCAGAAAGAGAAAAAAAGTTAATGGCCCAATATTTTGCTAGGGTTGAATTGAAACATCAGGCCATTACTATTGTGTTTGCATTTATACCATAGGTCCTTTCGTTTGGTAAGGAGTTTGCAACAACTGATTCTAATATCTCCAGTCTATAACTCTCAGTCACACCTCGCACACAACATATCACACCACCACTGGCTCCCAAAATCAAGCTATCAAATTAGCCCAAAACAGAAAATAGTAATAAACATATTCTCTTCTAAACCAACGATGTAATATACCTTTAATATAGTTTCAGCATCTTCAGAATCAAAGCTCACAATTTTAAGCCAAGCACCTCAAGGACGCCCGTCTCCATCCTCTACATCTCTTCTTGAAACAAGAAAAGGAAAGAGCAGTGAGTGACTGTACTTTCATCCTTTCTTAGTATCGCTTCGCTCCTTAAAGCCATTGATTGCAAGATTTAATACTTGCGCTCGACATACTTTCAGCCCATATTGGAGCCTTCTTTATGAACTATGTAGTACTTCCGCCATGATCACCGATCAAGGGGAAAATTGGGATGCCGAGAGGCAAGCTGACAACATTACCGGGGATTGTTGAAAGTGTAAACAAATAAAGCGGGGACTGGATTAAGGGATAAGATATGTCGGTATCGGTGGGCTTTATCTCTGGAAAATTGAGGAAAATATAATCTTTGATTTGAAAATTGGCATGGGGGAGGCAGGAGGTGTGTGTGGTGTAGTTCTGTGTACTCTTGGGGTTGGTTTTGGCTCACTGAATGGAACCAGTGGTGTGATGGAATTTGTAATTAATTTTTTTTCCTAGATTTGGATGAAGGGAACCGGGGAATAGAACAGAAAAAACCCCTACTGTTTTGTAAATAGGACTGGAACATTTGAGCTTGTGTGACTATTTTCATTTTTTGTCATGAGTTACTTTCTTATCAAAATCATTATTTAAGGTTGATGACCTGTGTTCTCCTTTATCCTTTTTGTCTTTTCAGACAAGAGCAAACTTGTAACTTCAAAACTTTGTAGGCGAAATAATCACTTAGCCTGGACAATATGAACTCACTTAAGTGGAAACAATTTTTTTATTTATTAGTTACCTAAAAGGGTTCTCCCACTGTACATGCTAGCGTATTGGTAACACAAGTTGTGGCTGATACCCAAACAACTCAATATAGGTTCATTTATTTAATTTGTTTTTTACTTTGTACAAAAATCACAAAAGTCAACAAGATAAAACGTTATAGAATGCCCCTGATTGCACAGCGGGGCTTTGAAAACCAAGATAAACACAAAGTAAAAAACCACCTGAGGACCTCTTTTGAATTCAGCCTCTTTCGACCATTCTAAAATTTGGGTCCAGAATGGCCCACAGTTTAAAGACACTGGACACTATTGGTAATTGTCAAAGACCAGTCTTCTCACTTACTGTATCTCAACATAAGCATAAAACAACAAACCTGTGAAAATTTGAGTTCAATCAATCACCGAAGTTGCGAGAAAATAGTGAAAGATTCAACACCCACGAAGTTGTGTGCTTTCAGATTTTTGATTTCGAGACCTCAAATTCTAAATCTGAGGTCTCGAAATCAAATTCGTGGAAAATTACTTCTTTCTCGAAAACTACATTACGTTACTTCAGAGGGAGCTGTTTCTCACAATGTTTTATACTATCACCCTCTCCCCATTACTCGTTACCAAGTAAGGTTTTATGCTCATAATTATTTTGAGTAATTACCAATAGTGTCTACTGCCTTTAAGACATTAATGGAAAGGATTGACTGTGATGTGAAAGGTTCTAATACCCACTGGGCAAGTGATCCTAAAATAAATTTGATATTATTTACAAAAACATCTTATTCGCTGAATTTCTCTTTTGCCACAAGTGCATATTTACTGTCATGGGGAAGAGTATTAGCAGCTGTAAGTAGTGAATTTCCGGGATGAATTCTCAAAAACTACGTTACTTCAGAGGGAGCTGTTTCTCACAATGTTTTATACCATCAACCTCTCCCCATTACTCGTCACCAAGAAAGGTTTTATGCTCATAGTTATTTTGAGTAATTACCAATAGTGTCCACTGCCTTTAAAAAAAAAAAAAAAAAACGAGATGAACCTCACTAAATCTTCTTAAGGCCATTCGACTTGTGTCCTCCAGTTTGCCCTAACCTCTGTATTTCTGAGTAAACCTGTAAAATTCCCAACAGAGCCTGAACTTCCTTGAGGCACAATTTAAACACACCTCAGTGAAAGGAACCATCACATCTTACGTTGGATGGAGATTGCACTCTGCAATTTTTATCGACTTTTAAGTAGGATTTGAAACTTTGCATAGTGGGAGTATAATCAAGTGAGGTTTGCTGTAGCTCTTTTGAGTAGTGTTGGTTCTAAGAAGAACTTGTGGTTGACAAATCAACGTCTGATTGTGTTGAGGAGGATGATGGAGTTTGTTGCTAGATGCTACTCCACCCAACAACCAGTTAATCTCCAAGTCTGGATATTTTCATTGACTTTAAAAGTTTCAATGTTTCAATTTTGTTTCCAGGTAAAAATATATATTTAATTTACCACTGAAGTTTCTGGTTCAGAAAAGCCAACGTCAGTGCTTCAAAACTCCTCAATAGTAAACAAAATATATTTTGAACACATATTTATTTTTAACCACCCTTCGATTCATTTATTCATTTACACTTCAAATTCCTTTTCCTCGAAGGTCGCTATTCTCAAACACTCCACACTTGGCTGAACTCTTTGCTTTCATTTTAATTTTAAGATTCCAAGGGCATTTCTGTGGCGTGTCAATTCGATAAACCCTTGGCATCTTCAGTGATGTTGCCAAGCAGAAAAGATCTAAAGGAATTTTTGGTTCGCCGTACAGGTATTTTGAGAAGAGAAAAATGATTTAATTACATTTAAGGGGTCTGCTCTTTTTACCACCCCCCACCCAAACATACACACATGATCACAAAGTTTATGTTACTTGAGTTGAGTTATTTATAGTGGACACTATTGGTAATTACTCAAAAAAAATATTTGCATGAAACCTTTCTTGGTAACGAGTAATGGGGAAAGGTTGATAGTATAAACATTGTGAGAAACGGCTACCTCTGAAGTAATGTAGTTTTTGAGAAAGAAGTAATTTTCCACGAACTTGATTTTGAGACCTCAAGTTTAATATTTGAGGTCTCGAAATCTAGCACCTGAAAGCACACAACTTCGTGTGACAACAGTGTTTTTTTCTTTCATTATTATCTCGCAACTTCGACGAGCGATTGAGCTCAAATTTTCATAGGTTTGTTATTTTATGCATATGTTGAGATACACCAACTGTGAAGGCGAGTCTTTGACAATTACCAATAGTGTCCAGGGTCTTTAAGGAAATAGCAATAACATATGATTGATTGTGTATTTAATTCCAGTGGAGACATAATTCTGGCATCTTTCATCAACCAATTCACGTTCATTTCTGTCTAGGATTAATAACGAAAATGAGATAAGAGGAAATATAAGAAGGCAGCTGTAATCGCTGGCAGGTGGAAGGAATTGTTACTTGCCTTTAATTATCCTGAATCAATCAGAGTGACCAGACTGGAAAGGTTGTCACTTCCATGTGTAGTTTACATTGACATGTCTTTATTAGGCGGTAAAGAACAATAAGTTCAAGTGGTGAAGGGGCCACTCATTGATGAACAGGCCATGTGGAATCTGCAGAATAAGATTTTCCTAGACATATTTGATTGCAGTCATGTTGCCTTAACTTGTTTGAATCACAGTGAAACTAGACTGGAAAGGTTGTCACTTCCATGTGTATTTTACAATGACACGTCTTCAGACCTACCAAGTCTCACGCATTAGGCGTGAGACTCGCGCATTTGGGCTCTGTCTCATGCTCACACGCACAGCAACCATTTTCTCACGCATTGTGAGGCCAGACCGTGAAAAAGTAAAAATTAACGACAATGCATTGCCAAAAAACACAATCTACAATATTTGCACAATCTTCAGATTGCACGCAGTTTATCAGAATCATCAACTTGAGCTGCCGTACAAACAGAGCGCAAATTTGCAGACTGTGCATTTTTTTGCTCTCCCAGCAGGTTCAGCTAAAATTTGGCTTTGAAAAAACTCACGCATAGCTGGCCTCTGGACTTGGCATCTCTGCATCATTATTTGGCGGTAAAGAACAATTAGCATTCAACATGTCTGGTGAAGGGAGCAAAATCACTGATGAATAGTTTTGTGGAATCTGCCAGAAATAATTATTCTAGGCATATTTGACTGCAGTCAAACTTGGATTGGTTGCCTTTAATTATTATTTTTTAATCTGGGAATTTTCATTCTGAGAGAATTGGAGCGAACTTGCTTTGAAATTTAATTTATGGAAATGTGACACCCAGCGCATATCTTTTGTACATATTTCTATCACAGTATGATTTAATAAGAGGGTTTGTGCACGTTATTGGACACATGCAGTGGCGTAATCCGTGTTGAAAAGGAGGGGGGTTGGGGTTGGGATTATTCTGGCATTATTTGGGGTAAATTTTGGGTTCGAGTGAAATAAATTGATGCAACTTAGATGACTGATTGAGCTCAAATTTTCACAGGATTGTTATCTATGCATATGTTGAGATACAGCAAGTGAGAAGACTGGTCTTTGACAATTACCAATAGTGTCCACTGCCTTTAATTCTGTTGAGTACTGATATACTTCATAATTATCGTATAAAGGAGCTAAATCTTTTCATACATTTCTTAGTGCTCATTCAAATAAAAATAGGTTAAATGCGCGTTTTAATAGATGTTTTAACAGGATTTGAACTGCCTCTGGTGGTCTAATGGTAAGACATCTGCTGTAGCAATGCAAATGTTGTGGGTTCAAATTATTTTCATTTCATTGTTTTACTCACTCTCAAGAACTACAGCCAGTAATTTAAGGGGAAGCTTTCTACTATCATTATCCTCAAACTGTACAAGTTTTTATGTTAATCTGTTGAAATAATGTTTTGTTACTACAAAAAGTACACAACCCCTTTAATACACATCAGTGTAAGGGTATAATTTTGTTTTTGATGCAATTAAAGCACAAGTTCTGGTCCAGAACAAATTTTTTGCTACACATCTTGGAATCTTGTGGATAAAAAAAAAAAAAAAAATCAGGCCCTGAAAATACAGGCAAAGATTCTGGAAGACATTTTCCCTGTTGACAAATTTGTGTGCTAAATGTAGCAATTAAGCATAATGTATTCCATAAACCATGCGGAAGATTTGAAAGTGCATGTTCACCTACATGGTGGATTTGCGTTCCATAATGGCGATCAGCTGGAACGACTACATAGTGCAGGGGGTCGATTTCACAACTTTTTAAAGAAGAGTTGTAAGTATACTGTTGTGATTTATATTGTGACAGACATTTTAATTTGATTTTTTTCTCTCTGATATTTTTTTAAATTGTTATAAGAGTATAGAGTGTATTCAGATAGGTATCGTGCAATATAATTGTCTGTTATTATTGTTATTACTCTTTCCTTAGCAATTATGATAGATATGAAGTTAAGATCTTATCTTTTTTTAAATCGGCCCCTACTTACAAAATTCTTCGGGCCCTAAGGGCAAAATTCTATGGTGGCATGAGCTTAAGAGAGCTGCCGCCAAGTTAACATGCATTTTACTTTGTTGGCGGTACGGAGTGGTTATGAAATGGTTACGAAATAGAAACTGTGCTAAGCAATGCTTTGCAATTTAGCCACAAAAAAGTTTGATTGCAGCCTTTATAGATGAACTTGAACCAAGATAAAAGAGCTAAAAAGTGCATTCAGTATAAGTGCTCCTGATTGACACAAGCCCTGTTCGCATTGGACTTAATTTGGGTAAATTAACCGAGCCAATGGGTAACTTACCCATTTTAAGTCCAATGCGAACAGCCCAGGAAGTTTTCCTCCCAGGTAACTTCCCCGACCCGAATGGGTAGTTTAACCGAGCCAAAGGTGCCCAGGAAGATTGACCAGGTCAGTTTAACCGAGCCAGAAAGTCAAATGGGGACGCAACGACTCGGTTAAATCTCCCATCCGTCCGTGACCCGAAGAAGCTGACATGTTTTGTCATGGAAGAATAAGATTTTTGTGATTATCGAACTATTCAATGTTATGCAGTGGGTCAGCTCGGTTAGTTTACCCACGGTCTCGGTAAGTTTACCCAAGTCAAATAAATCCAAGTGCGGACGGTGGAAAGTTAACCCGTCGGAATGTTACCCTGCGTCATGGTTAAGTTACCCAAAATATTAGTCCAGTGCGAACACGGCTTAAGTGTGCTGCATGCAGGTTTACAACCTTACCTGTTGTTATATCCCATCCAAAGGACTATGACACTGATGGTTTTAAAGGGCCCTAGAATCTCATGCTTGTAACTCTTGCTTCCGGTCAAATCATTCCACTGTAATAGAAGGTCTCTCATCCTTGGACTGACCTCCCCCCCCCCCCCCCCCCTAGCCCCAAAGCCCTCTGTGGCAAATCTCTTTGCTCAGTAAAAATTGGTGCATCAACTTCAACGAATCAAGCATAAAGTGATAATGGCTTATAACGACTGATAAATTGTTCTGCTAAGTAGTACTATTCCATGCTTAGCAAGTTGTTGTGCTTACATACATGCTTTATGAAATTTAGCCCAGCTTGTCTATCCTTTACAAAAGTGACAGTCTTCCGTCTTTAAAAAACTGAATACTGAGATTTAGATTCACCACCTCATTGTTTAAAGGGAAGCTACACTATTGGTAATTGTCAAAGACCAGTCTTCTCACTTGGTGTATCTCAACAGATGCATAAAATAACAAACCTGTGAAAATTTGAACTCAATTGGTCGTCGGAGTTGCGAGATAAAAGAAAGAAAGAAAAAAACACCCTTGTCACACAAAGTTTTGTGCTTTCAGATGCTTGATTTCGAGACCTCAAATTCTAAACTTGAGGTCTTGAAATCAAATTCGTGGAAAATTACTTCTTGCTCGAAAAACTACATCACTTCAGAGAGAGCTGTTTCTCACAATGTTTTATACTATCAACTTCTCCCCATCACTCATCACCAAGTAAGGTTTTATGCTGATACATATTTTGAGTAATTACCAATTAATTGCCTTTAAGACAGTAATGGAAAGGATTGACTGATGTGAAAGGTTCTAATACCCACTGGGCCAGTGATCGTTAAATAAATTTGATATTATTTAAAAAAAAAAATTATTTGCTGAGTTTCTCTTTATCCTTAAGTGCATATTTACTGTCATGGGGAAGAGTATTAGCAGCTGAAAGTAGTGAATTTCCTGGATGAATTTCCATCAAGAGAGAAAGTGCTTTCAAGTCATACAAAAAACAGAGAGAAATTTCATGTTGACAGTGCCCAGGACTATAGATGATATGGCCTCTGTTGTGACTGGCTTTTGGCCTTAATGCCCCTTCAGATTGTTGTCACAGACTTTGAGATTTTTTTCCTCTGCATCCATTTTGTTCAAGTCCTTTATGACAATAGAAGGCAACGCTTGATTCCCATGTTTTGTTAACACTCATCATTATTATTTTGTTACTACATTCAATAACTTCTAATCATAATCCTGATCTTCACCCCTCTCTCCCTCTCGTCAGTCCGGTGGCGCAAATTACGCTGCGCTGGTCATTACAGATCTATGCCAACCATCTGGATCTGCTGCTAATCTTGATGCATGCTCTGCAATACCCTCTCCAGTCCAATTCTTAAAGGAACACGTTGCCTTGGATCAGACGAGTTGGTCTAAAAAAAAGTGTTTGAAACCGTTTGTTATTAAATGCATATGGTTAGAAAGATATTATTAAAGTAGAATATAATGATCCACACAAGTATCACTCAAAATTGCACGGTTTTCTTTTTACGTCGAGAACTATCACGGTTGGCCATTTATGGGAGTCAAAATTTTGACTCCTATAAATGGCCGACCGTGTTATTGGACGAGGTAAAAAGAAAACCACGCAATTTCGAGGCATATTTGTGTAGATCATTGTATTCTACTTTTACAACATCCTTCTAACCATATGCATTTTATAACAAACGGTTACAAAACGCTTTTTAAAGACCAAATCGACCGATCCAAGGCAATGTGTTCCTTTAAGATGTTGCTGGACCCACAAGCTTTAAACAATTTAAAACAAGGATTTACACCATATAACTTCAATCTCCAAGTGCCATCTCCACTCCAAAAAGGCAAAAACAAAGGCCCCCGCTCCATCCTACCTCGCTGACACCTAAAAAGCACAATGAATAATTAAAGCGGATAATTCGTCTGCATTTGCCAGCTGCCTCTGTCGCTTTCCTGTTAAGGGCCGATTTACACCGCCGCAGTTTGGTCACAGGCTCTAGAGAATTGAGAGAATACCCTGTGAATTGACGTTTTTTTTCTTCTTTCGGGGAAATCCTACCCTGTTTTAGTCCTTCTGAGCGTCGGAATATAGATTAAATGTGGTCCCAGTGTGACTTCGGTGTATCTAATTCACTGACCGTGTTGGGATCAGTAATAATGGATCTGTGTAACACCACGTGAAGCGGACAATTTTTCTTGCTTTACGTCGTCGTCGCGGGCGGGGGCGAAAAAAATAAAAGGGAGAATGGAAAATTGGATTCTTTGGGGGAAGGATTGGTAATACGTGATTGGAATTCATGACATCGGATGCACAGATTGATATCTAGATTCCCATAGGTTCTTGTGTGTTAGATGTGGAATCGTATTGGCATGATCCTGAAGGTGTTAAGCCTCGTAATAAAATTTATGATTGGATTTTCAATGGATGTTTGGACCACATTGAACTGGTAAAACAGGGCTCGAATTTTACACTGGACCATCGGCCCGAGGCCAGTGATTTCAGTGTCAGGCCAGTAAACTCAAGACAGGACAAGTCCGGTCGTACTTTCTTCTTCTTTTTTCCCCCTCCATTTCAACATCTTTGTCTAAAAAAAATGGTGTTCAAATTTTGAGTTTTGAGTTTGGCAAATGTCTTGCTGAGTATCACCCATACCCAGAGAAGAGAACAATCTTCAGTTTAGATTATAAAAATGTGTTCTCATTTTGATTTTGGTCTCGTAAATAAAAGGTGATTTTCCACTAGGAGGTGGTGTGTTGGGGCCGAGTGGTTTAGTCCAATAACTCAACGTCTAGCGATTGTAGTCTTTATGGTGTGGGTTCGAATCCCAGTCATGACACTTGTGTCTCTGAGCAAGACGATTAACTTTAATTGCTTCTCTTCACCCAGGAGTAAATGTGTCCTGTGAGGTCACAGATGGCTCATGTGGTTGATTCAGCTTAGTTCGCTACATGCAGCACAGACTGTATACTCCTCAGGGAACTGAAGATGTTTAATGAATAAAATGAATGGCCCAGTGACCAAGGGCAATAATGTTTGAATGTGCGATACATACTTGGCGGCGCAGACTGAATAATCTCAAGGGAGCTGAGATTGTTTAAAGGAATGAAAATAAATTGCCAAGTGACAGAGATATTAATGGTAGAAGAACTAATGATCATTTCTTTGGAATATCAAAACTTCTTGGTAATATGCACTGCAGCTGTTGATAATGTATAACATTTTGAGAAACAATTCCCTTCAAACTATTGTGGGTTTAGATAGAGAGATTCAAAATATTGCAATCTGAGACAGACTGTGTACTCTAGGTACGGATTATTCTTCCCTGCGTAGACATATAACCGCTTTGGATTTTCAGCAATATCTCAAAAATGCTACCACCTTTTCAAATGAAATATTCACACTTAAGTTTTATTGCAAATATCTACATTTATGCAGTGATCGAAATCAAAGGGTTAAAAAGAAAGGGGAAAAAAGTACTCTTTGCCCTTAAGTATTTATAGCAAATGTTTCTTAACCTCCAAGATATTACTAGAGAAAGTTGTGATGCCTGTGAAATGTTCCAATATAAAATGTTACAAAATGTCCACAAGGATGAGCTCTTTATTTAAAGACACTAGACTACTTTGGTAATTGTCAAAGACCAGTCTTTTCACTTGGCTTATCACAACATAAGTGCATAAAAATAACAAACCTGTGAAAATTTTTAGCTCATTTGGTCGCTGAAGCTGCGAGATATTAATGAAAGAAAAAAAAACACCCTTGTCGCACCATGGTCACACAAAGTTGTGTGCTTTCAGATGCTTAATTTCAAGACCTCAAATTCTAATTCTGAGGTCTCGAAATCAAATTCGCGGAAAATTACTTCTTTCTCGAAAACTACGTCACTTCAGAGGGAGCCGTTTTTCACACTGTTTTATACTATCAACCTCTCCCCATAACTCGTTTCCAAATAAGGTTTTGTGCTAATAATTATTTTGAGTAATTACCAATAAAGTCCAGTGTCTTTAAGCATAGAGAGAGCGTCTGCTTATCCCCTTGAAGGTATATCACTAGAGGCTGTTGTCTCTGTCCTCATGGTCATTGCCTTCATGTACTTTGCAATGTTTCCATTTATACTTTGATTTAATTTCAACAAGAAAGACTTCCTTACCGCTCTCAAGATAGCGACAGGCTGTTGTGGTCTCACCTGTTTTCCATGATTAAAGCGGGTCTTCTTTACACTTAAAAGGCTAGGTACGAAGGAACCTGTTTCCCTCAAACACATGCACTAAATGTTTAAGAATAATTCTGTTTGTGATCTCGGAGATGAGAAGTTTCATAATTTTATCTGTGATTAAATTTTATGTCTGCTTTGTGAAAAATGGCTGTTAGTTTTTTTTTTTCAAGATATGAAGAAATTATGCTCTTTGTTCTTTTTTCTGCTGACTGCCGAGGGTAGATTTCTCTCTTTATATTCATAGGTTAGCCAATTGTCACTTGTTTTCAGAAAGAGGCAATTTTTTAAACCCGTGTAGTTTCCGTGTCCATTTAAACTCACCTATTGTCTGTGCAGTTTTTAAGGATTCGGTTTCTATTTTTGGTTGCACAAATTTATGGTCAGTTTTCTACATTGTTGTGCCATGCTGTCCTGTCACAGACATTGTGTTAATCATTTGAGGAAGACACCTAATTCGCAAAAAAGTTAAAAAGACATAAGTTCTCTCTCATGCTCTCTCTCATGTTTTTTCATTCATTTTTCAAATGAATAATAATTCCCTCATTGTGTAACTATCCTTTTGATATATAATTTCCTACTCTCTAAATGCAAAATAGTGGAAAGGCACTCTTTGAAGAGCTATATGAGGGACAACTCTTTTTCGAGTGGTCTTTCACTCTTTTAGATTGAAGTTTGCATCTTTTTTTTAAAGTGATTTTTCACTCTGTCCTGGAGTGAAACCCCTCTAAAAGAGTGAAATAACCGCCACTCTTTTTAAAAAGAGCCATATGAGGAGGGACAACTCGAAATGTAAAGAGTGGTGTTTTTCACTCTTTTCTACATTTAGAGAGTATGAATCTGATGAATATTGAAGAATACAACAAAAGGCAAATGAGACAGATCTTCTCTTAGTGCTTGTTTAACGCATTTATAGTCTGGGCCCAATTTGATAGCGCTGCTTAGCGGCCGATTTTTTGCTTACTGTGCAATTTCCATTGCATAGCGCTGCTAACCGTAAGCACACGAAAAGGCATGCTAACCCTCCGGTGCTTACTGTAAATAAATGACGTCGCAATGCAAATCCATGGTAAACACGCAATATGGCCGCCCAATTTTTCTGCTAACCTGTAAAATACGCTAAGGCTTAAGCAAATTTTTTTGCTACAGCAAGCACGCAAATTTGCTTACGGTTAAGCAGCGCTATGAAATTGGGCCCATGTCATATATAAGATTTGAGGCATTGCATGGTGAGGTTTCGATGTATATTTGGTTTGCGGTAACACCATGTGTGTATCTACAGGAGACTGACGATGACTAGAGCAAGCTAGTCGAAACGTTGAGACCAATTCAGAACTGACTCCACGACAGTACAGTTAATAACAATCCTATAAGCCAAAGTAGTAGTCCCAGCCTATTTTCTATACCATCCGCTCTGGTAAAAGCAGGACAGTTCTTTTCAGAACTGAGAAGTCTCCCGAACCCCCGATTATCTAATCCGCAGTAGTAGAATAAAGCAAGACAGTTCGCTAAGAACAAACTCTACCTGGCAAGTAGTCTGGTATTCTTGTAAATTCGGTTACACTTAAAAGGCTAGGTACGAAGGAACCTGTTTCCCTCAAACACATGCACTAAATGTTTAAGAATAATTCTGTTTGTGATCTCGGAGATGAGAAGTTTCATACTTTTATCTGTGATTAAATTTTTGTTTATTTTATGTCTGCTTTGTGAAAAATGGCTGTTAATTTTTTTTCAACATAAGTAGAAATCATGCTCTTTGTTCTTTTTTTCTGCTGACTGCCGAGGGTACTCTGTCTCTCTTTATATTCATAGGTTAGCCAATTGTCACTTGTTTTCAGAAAGAGGCAATTTTTTAAACCCGTGTAGTTTCCGTGTCCATTTAAACTCACCTATTGTCTAATCCGCAGTAGTAGAATAAAGCAAGACAGTTCGCTAAGAACAAACTCTACCTGGCAAGTAGTCTGGTATTCTTGTAAATTCGAGGACTGCAAATTGGTTTCTACACAATGGTCATTGCCATAACATCATTACATCAACACTCACACAATTGTTCTTTCTCTGAAAGCTAACTATTAATTTTGCCTCGTTTCAATTCCCAAGCCCACTATCAGTATCTAATGCTGGTACCAGGTTGGTCATTATTAATAAACTCCACCCAGTACCGTGTGCTATAATTAATAGGGTCACGCTACGTCATGCAAAAAACATTAAGATCACTGGCGCCCATCCTTCATTAAAAATTGACTGTATATTTTGACAATTCCATGTTGGACTTTTTGTCTGCTGTATAATCACCTCTGTAATTATTATGGTAGGCTGTACGAAGTCACAGTATTGGCCGCTTTGTCTTTCAACATGATATGTATTGGTTTTAGATGGACTCTGTATGGGTGGAGCATACGCACAAATAAGGTGGGGGCCCGGTGTGTTCGATTAAAGGGGCCTACACCTTTGGTTGCTTGAACTGTTTGATTGTTTTATTAAATAAGTACAGGAGTTCTACAATCCAACTAACCTGTGTAAATTTATTGTTTAAAGGATTTGGGTACCTTTTCAAAATGTCCATAGATTTACATTAAACTTACAGGGTTTGAAGATAATGGAAAGCTTCCCTTCAAATTTTACTTACTGAGGTGCTGTAAATTTTTAAGAAATGAGTAAAACAATGTTATGAAAATACGATTGTAATGATTAAAATAATTTTCGTCTCATGAAACGAAAATTATTTTCATGACATTGTTTTACTCATTTCTCAAAAACTACAGCACCTCAGCACAAAATATTTGCAGGGAAGCTTTTTACTATCATTATCTTCAAACTGTGTAAGTTTAGTGTAATTCTGTGGACATTGTGTTTTTTGTTCTACAAAAGTTACATAGACCCTTTAAAGGTGGTAGCGTTGTTAAGGTATTGCATAGAAGTGCCCCGTATCAGAGGAACATTGCTGTGCTCCTTCAAAAGAGAGCAAAGTTCAGAGCCTGTTGGTATAAAATAAGGGAAACCTAGGCTAGCAAGCCATTTTAAGGAAGTTTTCGAAATCTCATTCATGTAGCATTATAATGGGGGTACATTAAGTGAGAAAGCTCTCCCTCAGTTCATTGTCATTTAGAGACTTTTTCCAAATCCTCTTACAATTCCTTAAAGAGATAATATCAACTGAAAGCTTCAGAACCAATCTTCCTCTTCCTCTTCAAAGTTAAACCTCAGCACTAATGCATGTGATGATGTGAAGACATTAAACGATGCACTGCAATACTCCATGCAGTCAATCAGATGTTACTGAACTCTGTAAGAACCTTTAAGTAGATTGGATGGCCATCACCCGTACCCGTAGATTGGATGGCCATCACCCGTACCCGCCCCCCCCCCCCCCAACCCCCTCACCTCTCTGATCCACTCAGTGGATTACGTAGGCAGTCAGCCACAATTCACGCTTTGCTTTTTGTTGCCTGCTGGCTCCTAGCAACTGCAAGTGTCCGACACAGTAGAAAAGTCTCTCTCTATTCCTCGGCAGTAGAATAACTTAGCAAGAAATGTTCTCAAAACATCATAATCTACTCAGCCAGTAGATACACACATGGGGGTACTGCGAACCAAGTGTACATTGACTTGACATTATCATGGCTGGAATATTGGATATCAACTTTTTGTCCTTTGTGTGGTTTTGGTGGAGGATTCATGCTGAACTTTACAATGCCATTTAGGGCTTGAGTTTTGCGAGAAAAAACTACAGGGCTTACATTGGTAAAGATGTTGAGAGGACCAGAACTTGTTTTCAAAGACCAGATCAACAAAAACATTGTTAAAATATAGTTTCTGTTTAAATTTTCCCCCTCAAGTTATGTGTCATGAAATTGCTTTATGTTAGGTGCTACTATAGACTAGAGAATATAATAACCCAGTGGAAGCCATTTTTCGCCAACCCATGTATCATCAAATAAATAAATAATTTACCATCATGACTCAAGTGCAATACTTGGGAGTACCATTATATAATATAGGGTGTGTTTGATAAGCTTCCCTGAGTCGACCCCGGTCTGCCCCCGGTCTGCGTTCAAATAGCTTTGATCGACGTCATTCCAGGGGCTCACCCGGGTCAGCCCCTGGTGCCCCACTTGTGGAGTGGGTCACTATGGGTGACCCGAGATGCATGACTTCACCACGAGAGGGCGAGTGTGATCGTTCGATTAGCTCATGGCAGGGGCCCACCCGAGTGAGCACCGCGGGGTCGACCCAGGGAAGCTAATCGAACGCACCCATAATAGACTGTAACTATCCTGGTGTAATGAAGCCTTGCCTATAGACAGGCGACTGACATGCTGTAAAATTACTGCTCTAAACATTTATGATGGTTCAAGGTTAGCTCCAGTACTTTAAATGTTTAATTATTATGCCATAAAGTCGTTGTAAGGTAGCTGGATCTGATTGAACCGGACCTGGGAATGGTTAATTATGAGTTTGTGCAGTTTGCAACGGCGTGATGGGCTTGGCCTCTGCTTAGCGGAGAGCGCATGCTCTTTAAGTGGATATTTGGGGAAATTGTGCCTGCTTTTTTTTTTATAAAAGTTTGCACACTGTCAGAGGTTGTCATGACTATTTTGCGACAAGACTATCGCAGATTTGTCCTGTGAAAAATTATAGGTAAAATAATAAGCAATTGTCAACAAGTGAATTATGGACATTTCACCACAAGTGAAAGTATGGAAATTTCACCACAAGTGAAGGTATTGACATTTCACCATGAGTCAAATATGGACATTTCAGGACAAGTCAAAGTATGGACATTTCACCACAAGTGAAAGTATGGATATTTCACAAGTGAAAGTATGGACACTTGGCTGCCTTTGCCAGCTGGTTAAATTCTACCTAAATGATTCACAAAGGACAAATCTACAATGGCCCTAAAGCCAAATTAATTTTTTCATGACATGCTCCAACTGTATGTCCATTACTTTTACCATCAAAGTCACTGTCACCTTCAACACACCTAGGCGAAGAGAAGCAAATTATGGTCTGACGTCCCAATATTATAAGGGATGTAACCTTCCTTCAAACACCATAACTCAAGCATGTTGCGCTCCGTTTATAACAGACACAAATCAACCTAGTTTTAAGAATTATGCCCGTATAAATGACACAGGACCGTTGTTAGTGTATACATTTCTGGAAATTGGCAACAAAATATTCACAGATGCTTTTGCTGACAAGACGAACGTGCAGCTGGATGTGCATTTTATTATGGCATAAAATATTCATATTTGTATGACCCACTTTCAGACTGAACCATTTTCTTTAAAAGTATTGTACATCCAGCAGTCGACATCAAATATCTACACACGGCCGAACCACCTTGATGCACTCTTTCAGTATTTAACCATCTGCCCCAATTACACCTCCGAGTTTCTTCACCAGAAGGAGTGTCTGTTATCCCTGATAATCTCGTTCGTGTTCCCGACTAGCTCACGCCTCGCATTCCTATAAACAATTACCGAGCCAACAATCCAGAGATGAGACCGGTTTTAGACATCCCACACATTGAAAAGCTGATTAAATTTCACACTTCTTCTTTACAAGAAAATGTTCGGATGTTTTCTTGTTGGCTCCAGTGGGGGTGTGTAGCGACTTGGGATGGTAGGGGGTTGATTTGTCCCAGTCGGTATTTTGAGACCCAGTTATCAAATTATAGTAGACATGATATTAAGTAAAGCAGTCAGACTGAAATAAAGTAGTTTTACAACTAAAATACATAATTGTTGTTTGGTTTATTGGTGCTATTCTCTTTAAGCCATTGGACACTTTCGGTACAAAAAAAAAAGTTGACAGATTTACAAATAACTTACAGGGTTAACAGAAGGTAATGGTGAAAGACTTCTCTTGAAATATTATTCCTTTATGAAATGAATTACTGTTTGAGAAAGCATTAAAACAATTAGGTAAATTATCTGTTATTTTGTAAAGTGTGATTTGTTTTTATTTGTTAATTTGTAAAGTTTGATAGGTATTTTATAATGAACAAAACCACATAAATCAGGAGAATTCTTGCTACATTTTGGTTGGATTGAACTAAGGTAGTAAGAAATACATAATTAAGGACACACCATTGTTGAATATGTTCTTTAAAGGTATATCTTGATTATTAGAAAGTGAGCACACACATGAATTAATTTGGACAGCTGTACTAATGGCGTACCATTCCTTTGAAATTCAGAAGCAACCCAACCTACCTATCTGTCTTCAAGTTAACATAAACCCCATCCCCATCTGTCAGAGTTTGACGTCTGTTTATTTGTGGAGCTTTCTTGGAAAATAAGATGAGACTGCTGGAGTCCCTTGTAAAACACATCAGGGCATTGACTTTGAATAAGGGGGGAGGGGGCATTCCAACCTGGGGCCAATTTTAAATGTTAAACACGTCCACAGACGTTTTCTGAGAGGATGTGGTTGTGGCTTCAAAGACACTCCATCTCATGACAGTTTTAACTTAAAGACTTTGGAAACGTAGAAGTTTTTGGCCGTGGCATTAATCCATACTCACTGTGAATATAGTTTACTTTTGTGAAATTGTTTTACTCATTTCTTAAAAACTGTAACACCTCAATAAGTAAGATTTGAAAGGCAGCTTTCTATTCTTAGATTGTGTAGGCCTAAGTTTAATGTAAATCTTTGGTAATTCTGTGGCAATCGTGTTTCATGTGTGTGTACAAAAAAGTACCCAGACCCTTAATCAGCAAATCCTCAAAATTGGATTATGGCCATGCAAAACTTTCTTTGTATGACCCACTGCAGCTGTTGATAGTACAAATTATTTTGAGACGGTCCAACCATTTTAAATTTTATTTTCCTCAGTAAGCACAATTTTTTGCCCGCAGGAACATAGCTTTATGATAGTGGGTCCAGACAGTTTGATATGATCAGGGATGCCAGTTTTCCGGCTATTGCCGTAATTCCGGCTTTTTCAAATTTTCCCCAATTTTTTCCGGCGCTCTGTGATATATTCTGCATATAGTCTATTTAGGCATAATAATCTTCCTATACTTTACACTTCACAGTATGATTTCAGATTCTGGCAACAACAATTGTCATTACATAACCATAACCTGAAAACTCTCTTCAAGCTTATACCATATGTACATGTAGGTCAGCTCTTGTACTCATTAAAATGTTGCTTCCCTTTAAAAAAAAATATTTTTTTTACAAAGGGCAGGGTATCATGGCAGTATATGAGTCAGAATTATGCTTAAAGGAACACATTGCCTTGGATCGGTCGAGTTGGTCTTTGAAAAGCGTTTGTAACCGTTTTTTACAAAATGCATATGGGTAGAAAGATGTTGTAAAAGTAGAATATAATGATCCACACAAACATGCCTCGAAATTGCATGATTTTCCTTTTACCTCGTCGACTAACACGTCGGCCATTTATGGGGGTCAAAATTTTGACCCCCATAAATGGCCGACCATGTCAGTTCGCACAGTAGAAGGAAAACCACGCAATTTCGAGGCAAACTTGTGTAGATCATTGTATTCTACTTTTAAAACATCTTTCCAACCATATGCATTTTATAAAAAACGGTTACAAACGCTTTTGTTTTGACCAACTCGTCCGATCCAAGGCAACGTGTTCCTTTAATTCTCCTCTCTAAGTACCATCTATTAAACAACCTAATCAGGAGATATCCCGCACCTCACCAACGACGACGACAGACATCTTGAAAAACTTTAGGTTCATCTCCCTTTCCAGTGTACATCACCTGATTTCATGATCCTCTTTTTTACTCCCCCCTTTTTTTTTCACTCTTTTCCATTTCCTTAATTAAAAAAATTATTCATTGAAATTGAGTAAGGCAGTCGTGACTTGAGCTCACGGATGTCTGTGTGATTTACATCTCATTCACTCACGATAATGAAAATGTCTGGGTCCGGGAAGAACTACTACGCCTACACTAATAGTCTGTGTAAGGTCCCCTGGTTGGGGTCTGCACACTTTTGTTGCACCAAATGTTCCTGCGAACTTTAAATTAATAGGCTCTGCTTTAAAGGGTTGGTGGGGCTGACAAAACACACATGTTCTGACTACTGTAATGTATGTTATTAGGGAAAGAGAGTTAATTTCTAAAGACAATTTTCCATTAACGACACAGGACACTATTGGTAACTGTCAAAGACAAGTCTTCACAGTTGGTGTATCTCAACATACGCGTAAAATACCACACCTGTGAAAATTTGAGCTTAATCAGTCGCTGAAGTTGCGAGATAATAATGAAAGAAAAAACACCCTTGTCACACGAAGTTGTGTGCTTTCAGATTGTGGATTTCGAGACCTCAATTTCTAAATCTGAGGTATTGAAATCAAATTCCTGGAAAATTACTTCTTTCTCGAAAACTACATTACTTCAGAGGGAGCCGTTTCTCACAATTTTGTATACCATCAACCTCTCCCCATTACTCGTTACCAAGAAAGGTTTTATGCTAATAATTATTTTGAGTAATTACCGATAGTGTACACTGCCTTTAAGGGCGGCTTTACAAAATTGCACATAACTTGCACTATTTTCAACATAAATACTTTGTCCTTAACTTTGTTTATTACAACCAAAATTAGCTGTTCCTTTTTTTACACATATAGGTTTTTAGAAACAGTTTTCTCAAATATGGCTTCAACATCGGGCGTTGAGAAATTGGCCCCAGTTGGAATGACCTCTTTTGGTTGCAGCCGGTTGACCGGTTGTCAGATAATTATCCCGGATATTGTATCGTGTAGCGTGTTACAGCCACGCTTCGTTTCCTTGATACATAGAGGGACAAATTCCGGTGAAGATGCTGCATAATTTCTCAAAAGAGACACCATAATTCTTTCAAACAGAATTACTTTGGATGTTATAATATTTCAGAACAGTTCAGACTGTCTTCTCTTGGTTCAGTCAGTCGAAAGATTGACATAATTATGCACTGGACTCTCTTTTGTGTAGCGTGTTACGGCCAGGTACTCACTGTGCTATGCTTCGTTTCCTTTGTACAAAGACATTCCATATTTTCTCAAAAGAGGCTCCGGATGAATCTTATTACGCATGATTTTTCCCCAACTTAATTATGTTGGACGTTTATTGATGTTTTAGAACATTTTGGACAGTCCTCTCTTGGTTGCAGCCAGTTGACCGGTTGACGTATAATTATGCCCAGAGCTTCCATTGTGTAGCGTGTACAGCTATTCATTCATTGTACTACGCTTCGTTGCCTCTGTACAAATAAAGATAAATTCACCATGAACTCGTTCCATATTTTTCTACAAAGAGAAAACAACAAAATAAATTAGGGGAAAAGTTCTAATGAGTCACTGACTTGGGATACTTTACTGAGAGTTAAAAACATGATTTAAACTGCTACCCCAGACAAAAAGTTAGTTAATTTAAAGATTGAAAGGTCTGTCAAGTCACTGACTTGGGATATTTTGTTGCCCCCCCCCAAAAAAAAAACAACAACAACAACAACACGCACAAATAAAACAAGAGTAAAGGTTTATCTAGTCACTGACTTGGGATATTGTACTGAGAGTTTAAAACATGCTCTAAACTGCCACCCCTCTCTCCACCTCTCTCAACTGCCACCCCTTCTTCTTGAAGGAGAAAAGGTCTATCGAGTCACTGAATTAGTACACTGTACTAAGAGTTGAGACTGAGGAATAATGGTGTTTTGTCTATGGTATTCTTGCAACATAAGAGGCTTTTAAAAGCTTTCCTTTACGGTCTTTGAAAAGTGCCAAAGCCAACCCAACCTGAGCGATTCTAAATTTCCCAGTCAGTGTGAAAATGCATCCCAGTGACAGCTGGGTCTTTGCATACCTAACTAAGAACTCGTCTGGCTCCGTTGCGCAAATGAGGCCCGTAGTTTGGAAGGGGGGGCTGGGGGGAGGCGGGGAGAGCGAGGTAAGCATGCAGTGAGTTACAGAGGTGATTAGGTGCCGCCATGCTTGGCTTAACATGCATTTGGAGGGGCCCGGTGATGGATCGTCGAATGTGTCCGTGTAATTGACTACTGTAATGGATATTTTCAGGGAAAGAGAGTGGATTTTTAAAGGTAGATCTCGCCATCCCCGTCACGAGCGGGATCCAAAATGGTGTCTTTGAGTTTGCAGCTTTTAGAAATCTTTTAGTGGTGTTTTTACTGGATGTTCCCTTTCGACCTCAATCTGACCTTTACGATGGTGTAGTCACTTTGCATTTCATCCGAACACAGGTAACGATTTTGTCCAGCATCTTTTGCAAAACAAAACACTAAGACTCGTTTTATTTTATTGCAAACTGAATGCCATTATTGAGAAGCAATTTATTTTTTTAGTAGCAACTGATACAATTTGTGTAGCATTTTGCTCTGCTATAAACAAGGGAAATCGTTTGTTGGATCAAAAAGACTTATTTCAGTGAATAAGAAGATGGTCTCTTTAGCCCTTTTCACATGACAATAATTTAGCAGGTGTCCCTTGCTTAATTTTAACTTGGTTGTGAATTATTACAAATTACACAAGTCCCTATGAAATCTCAAGTTTACCTTCCTATATGGACAATATCAACCTTGTTGCCCGTTCACACGAGGTGTAATTTCACAACCTTGCTAAATTTAGCAATGGACCCTTGCTAAATTGCTGTCGTGTGAAAAGGTTTTTATCTGTGTACGGTAATCGTCGCTTTAAACTGTAATAGTGAACATACATTACCGGTATGTAAATTGAGACAATTTGTTTAGTAGAGAGACTGGAGTGTATGGTATACTGTAGAGATGCATTTTTAATTGCCTCTGCTGGATGGTTATAGTCATCTGTCATTGCCATCCCATGGGGAAAATGACATGAATACTTTCTGGAGCAATTTGTTAGGCATGGTCTTCAAGAGTTTGTTGCGTCGCCTCGACTTCCCTTTCAGTCTAAGGAATATCATGAACATTTAATGTCAGGTTCTCTTTTGATCTTGGGATTGCAGAATTTTGATTAAAAATTTAGATTTTTTTTTTTCTTCTAGTTCTAAGGTATGATATGTTTTGATATTGGTCTAAGTTTGCTAATTAATTTTGTATTTAAATCTTGATTCTCTTTTCTTGTGCGGGGCTCCATGTGGTTACTAGCTCGATATGTAAACACTTTTCAAGAGTGATGCCGGCTAGTCAAACTTACTTCTTAGCAAGCCTGGAACGCAATTCAAAAATTTCCAAGCAGCCTGTTTGAAGCTGTGTTAATTTTATTTGGTAGTATCACGCACGCATACAAAGCTTTTAAGCAAAAAATATTGCTTTAATTTAAAAAAAAAAGAGCAGAAAACAAATCACACATTGCACTTTGTCACTTTTTCAGATTCCCTTCATTCATAGTTCTGATTAGTGTATGAGCACCAGACTATTTTCACTCTAGCTACTGTTTGGTTTACCTGATTTCATAGAGGAGAAACAAACATGACAAAGTTAAATTTGTCCTTCCTTAGCAAAAAAATATGTGTTTAGCAAGTTTTAAAATTTAGCTCGGGTTCATAGAAACAAATAATTTACAAAGTTCAATTTGTCCTTCCTAAGCAAACATTATGTGTAGTGTTTAGCAAGTTTTGAAGTTTAGTTTAGGTTCATATTAATTTATAGGTTTGCATGATGTCATTTGATTGGTCTGAAGTTTTGAGAAGAATTTACCATTATCAACAACAGAGGGCAGCAGATAGATGTAATGGAGGCAAGGGTTGATCCAAACACACAGATGGTGTTTTTGTGTGTAACTGTTAAAATATGAATTCTTGAACTACAGAATTTGGGTCCCTTTATTTTAGTTCACTTACCATGACCTGTTCCAACTTCATCATTGTGAAATAATTCCAATTGCTTGCCAGAAAAAAATACACCAAACTGTCAAATACTGCACTTACACATGTGAGATAGATTTACCTTTAGTGCCCGTTTATCTCATTTTGATTTTGGTCTTTTAAAACAAATTGTGGTCCATTAAAAATGGTCAGCTGCAAGCCCTGTAGTCTTGTGGATATTTCTTCCTAATTTGAACCCTGGACACCCCCCCCCCCCCTGTTGTACAAAAAAGAGGTAACTTCAGACTAAAATGTATTATGAGAATAAATTTATGCAACAAGGGCAATTTTTCTTCCATTATTTTCTTTCAAATTCAGCGACCAATTGAGCAAAGTTTTTACAGTTTTGGTTGTTGATGCATATGTTGGGATACAACACGTGAGAATACTGGTCTTTGACGATTACCTCAGGTGTCCACAGTGCCTTTAAAGAGAAGGTTATGTATCATACTTCGGAATGATGTCAAAGGGGCAGAATTGTAAAAGCTTGGTGTATTTCTCGTAAAACAAATTATTGTCCATTAAAAATGTTGAGCTACAAGCCTTGTAGTCTGGTGGATATTTCTTCCTAATTTGAACCCTGGACAACTCCCTTCTCCCCCCTGTTCTACTCTTTGTATGACCCTTGTATGACAATCCAAATATTTTAAACAGCGGCTACAGAATGCTCAGATCTATATATAGTTGCTATGTTTTTGTAATAGACGCAGTCCATAGGAAACAGAAAAAACATCACGAGTCTCTTACCTCACGTTAAAACATGGTAAAAAAAATTTTTTTCTCTGAAACACTCCAAGCCAAAATTCAGAAAAATGTGAGGTTAAACAAACCCTGGCGACAAAGGAATCAGAATGTCATCGGCGTGATTTGATGTGGAAAATAGCGCCCTCGGTTGACCAAAGCTGGAGTGTAAACAAACATAGTTGGGGAAAATCGCCACTGACGTCAAGGGGTCATTGCATATCATTTTAATAGATAGCCGTTTCTGACCCTCGGCTGAAAAAGTCGCGCGGAGAGGTGCATTTTTGACAAAAAAATGCAAATTTTAAGCGTAATATGGTTATAAATCGGTACCTACAATGTCTGTTTGTCTTAAAAAGGGTAATACTTAAAATTTTGAGATTATCCTGTAGCCGCTGTTTAAACAATGGAAGTATACCTTAAATTCTATACAAATCTTCAAACTTACTTCCTCCCAGTCAAAACATTGTTTACTGGCTCAATGTCAACGGATGATGTGTCTTAAAATGCACAGAAATTGTTCAATCTCAAAGGATTTATGTCTGAAAGCTTTCAGAGTGTCATCCTGTGGTCCCGTCGAGTGGCTCGTGCCGCTCATGTGTAAATTATGAGGCAGAGTGTCAGTGAGACGGGTGTCTGATATCACAGACTCACAACGCTGAATGAGAGAACATTAAAGGCACTGGACACTATTGGTTATTACTCAAAATGATTTTTGCTAGCAAAAACTTACTTGATAATGAGCAATGGAGAGCTGTTGATGTATAAAACGTTGTGAGAAACGGCTCCCTCTGAAGTAGAGTAGTTTTTGAGAAAGACGAGATTTCTCACTCAGAATATTTAAAGACTTCAGGCTTGAAGCCTTTTATAAGGCATCTGACCAATTGAGAGTGAGAAATTTTCATTTTTTTATGGTGTCCAAATGTTGAGATACACGAAGTGAGAATACTGGTCTTTGACAATTACCAACGGTATCCAGTGCCTTTAAAGAGAAGGTTATGTATCATACTTCAGAATGACGTCAAGGGGGCAGATTTGTAAAAGCTTGGTGTATTTTGATGAGGGTGGAGAAAAAAATTGCTGTGAAAATTATGAGGTCAAATTACACTTATATTCTCAGGAGAAGTTTGCCACCAGTGCTATAGAGTTACTGTTGACAGTTTCCCCCCTATATATATATCAATAAGAAATATCACGCCACGGCCTTGTAAATTAATGATAGATAAATAACACCTATGGCCCTTGCAGGCCTGGCTGGAATTACAGGGAGCCCTAGGCCTCTGTTGGCCTGGTCGTGACCTCTGTTGCCCTGGTTATGGTCTTGTGTGCCCTGGGGTGGATTTCACAAAGGTAGTCCTAACTTAGGACTAGTCATAAGCAATGCTAAGAGATAGGACTGGTCCTAAGTTAGGACCAGTAACTCATCCTAACTTAGGACTGGTCCTATCTCTTAGCATTGCCTAGGACTAGTCCTAAGTTAGGACTACCTTTGTGAAATCCACCCCTGGTTGTGGCCTCTCTTACCATTGTAGTGGCTTCTGTTGCCCTGGGCATGGCCTCTGTTGCCCTGGTGTGCCCTGTGTGCCCTCTGTTTCCCTGGTGTGCCCTCTGTTGCCTTGTGTGCCCTGGTTGTGGCCTCTCTTACCCCTGTAGTGGCTTCTGTTGCCCTGGGCGTGGCCTCTGTTGCCCTGGTGTGCCCTGTGTGCCCTCTGTTTCCCTGGTGTGCCCTCTGTTGCCTTGTGTGCCCTGGTTGTGGCCTCTCTTACCCCTGTAGTGGCTTTTGTTGCCCTGGGCATGGCCTCTGTTGCCCTGGCGTGCCCTTTGTGCCCTCTGTTTCCCTGGTGTGCCCTCTGTTGCCTTGTGTGCCCTGGTTGTGGCCTCTCTTACCCCTGTAGTGGCTTCTGTTGCCCTGAAATGGTCTTGTGTACCTTGTGTGCCATGGCCTTTTGTGCCCTGTTTATGGCCCTGTGTGTCCTGGTCATTGCCTCGTGTGCCCCTTCAGTAGTTTCCAACAGTCTTAAAGAATTTTCAATGGGAGTGTGCCCTTTTGCAGATTGAAAATGGCCTTGCCCTCCCAATGGTGGAATTCCAGGTCTGTTCTTGCTAAATTATGTTAATGTTGTTTGTCATGCATTGGTGTCACGGAACATTTGCAGAACTAATGTGAGAGATAATTTAGTGATAGACAAACGAATAAACTGTCATCGCCGTGAACAAAAGAGAACAAAAGTACAAATAAATAAATAAATAAAATTCTAGTCTTGTGAAACCTATCTTTGTTAAAAAATAACTTATTTTTTGAGACCGCCTCCAATGTTAAAATTACAATTGTTTCAAATAAGGACCCATGGCTATATAATTGTCCTCATGCACAGGCATACATAGTAGTAGAAATTGTTCAGTGAGCGTGAACGATCATGAAAAACAGGGGACTTTGGTAAATTTGTGTTTGAAGTCATGTGAAAGCGTGTTAAATAACCGAATCTTACAGGCACCTAGCACCCATTACTAGTTCAAGGACTTCAGTTGTGCATGTGTGAAAAGGTCTTTATGGTCAGTGGCCTAGAGTTTTAGCTGTATAGCAAGATAGAGGGCGCTATATAGGGACACCAGAATCACAGGGAAAGTGGATTGATGAAATACAGGGGGAGGGGGGGGGGGCTGGGGTTGGGGGCGGGGGGGAGTGGACTGCTTTAACTGCTTCTATGCCACATGTATGCAGTCCCCAGCCCACACTGTTACAATAACTTTACTGTTAATCATTATTTGTTTATTAATAATAATATCAAATTAAAATCATTATTATAAAATCATTATTATTTATACAATCACACTTTCACAAGTAAGGCACAGTGGATGTATGTTTTGTAAATGTATGTTTTTTAAATTCTATTTTTTTTTTTTTTTTTGGGGGGGGGGGGCAGTGAAAGTTTTCTTGACTGCATGGTTTTTAAAGTGAGGGTATACCTCATAAAGCTGGTAATTACTGAGACTCCAAAGCTAAATGATCATAAAAACTTACTTGTTAAGGAGCACTGGAGAGCTATTGATATTATACACAAAATAGTAAGAAAAAAACCATTTGAAGTAGTTTCAGATAAAGAGATAGTTTTTCACACAAGCAAATGAATCTGAGAATGGCTACAGGTATGAGGATTTCCTAAGGCATTTTGAAAACACAGAACTCCAAGAAATAATTTTTGTTTTATTCTTTCACTATTTTCTTACAACTTTCTGACCAATTAAGCCCAAACTTTCACAAGTTTGTAATAGTATGCATATGTTGGGGTACACCAAGTGAGCAATACTGGTATGTGGCAATTTACCTAAAGTATACCCGACTTTAATGTACAAAAGTTAAGTTGTCCATTTGTAGCTGTATATCCTGCATAACCTTCCAATATGATTAACAAAATCCCAAACCTAAGTGAGCAGATTAATGTTGTTCATTTTCTGTCAATCTCATGAGCCATGCGCAGCGTCCATATCAAGCAATCGATTTCCCACTTCCTGTCGTTTTCAATCTTATCCTCATTGAGACAGAATAAAGTAATTATGATTTCCTCTCACTCTAATTGTCAACAAAGGTCAGCTATTTAAGGAAACCAGCCATTGCCTGTATGCTGGGTCCTGATTGTCTGAAGCACTGAGTTGAAAATTACCCAATAATTCAGTTTCAGAAAACCCACCATTGAATATAAAGAGTAACTCTTGTCCAGAGAAATGTTGTATGTTGTCCAGAGAAATGCATTTGTATGAAATACCGTCAAGTTTGTGAGGAAATAGCATTTTAAGACCCCTACAAGTCACTGTTTGTATTTGTTTGTATTGTTTATTGTTGATGGCCAGGATCGAAATAACCCAGGAGGGAGCAGGACAAAAATTTACAAGCATCCTTTCAGCTTTCTCCAGAAGATGATCAGAGCATACTGATCGAAACGTCGGTTGAAACCAACGGTTCTTTTCAGAACCACCCCAACTCATTAGAGATAGTCATTACATGGTGTTGCCGCAAACCTTTCTATATCGTATTTCCACCATGCCCAAGTTTCAGATCTTACTTAAGCATCCTTTTATCGGAACGTCTATAGCAGATAAAAGCAAATTACAAAACTTAATTAATTAAGCCAACAAAGAAGCAGAAAGTAACCAGGGCAATACCTGGAAATTTTAAAAACACAATTACATAGAAAAATCATTGCAATGCATGTTGGCAGCTCTGCTATTTATTTTGGAGTAGTTGCAAATAAGGGAATAAAAGGGTAGCGACGAGTTCTGTAACGGCCGTTTAAAACCGGCAGGGTTGTTGCCGTGTTATGAATGAAGATTTCTGAATGGCAGCTGATACATTTTGTGTGAACATTTTGCAATGCTAAAAAAGAGAAATTTTTCACTGTCAAGAAAGGTTAAAAAATAGCTCTATGATATTTTGGGGCATTTATTTGTTTACAATGAAAAGTTATTTTTGGAAATACAAATTTTGGGCACAATAATACACACAGTTTTATGTATAGTAGGGCCAAATTTAAAATCTCAAATCTCAGTGTTTGAACTTATTTCCCTTGAAAAGAGTTGACTGAGTTGACTGAGTTGACTGAGTTGATGGAGTTGACGGAGTTGACTGAGTTGACGGAGTTGACGGAGTTGAGTTGACGGAGTTGACAGAGTTGACGGAGTTGAAATGATTATCATATAATCATGTCAGAGTTAAAGGAACAAAGCTATAAAGTCTCAAATCTCAGTGTTTTAACCTTTTTCCTTTGCAAAGGTCTTTGTGAGTGTTTGAACTTATTCTCCTTGAAAATTTGTTTGGGCTAATCCACAAGGAGCATTTAGTCACTGATGTCAAAGTTTAAGGACTAAAGTTAAAGGTTAAAAGGTTAAAATCTCAGTGTTTGAACTTATTTTCCTTGAAAAGTTCTATGTGTTAATCCAACAGAAGCAGTTAGTCACTGAGTTGACTGAATTATCATATACCAGGCCCCTTCCTAATCTGACGTTGCCATTGGCTCAGGTTTAAGGGGCATGGAAGTACCTCTAATTGAAAAGGAAGTTGTGTCTCATACATGATACCCTCCTCCAATAAAAAAAACCCCTTAATTTCTATGGTTGCCTCTCACTTCCTCTGTGCATTTCACTCGCCTGACACCCGTTCAAGACTCCTTAGTCATCTCCTCCACATCACGTCATACAAACTTGTTGGCGCGGCCATTTTCTCTCTTGGTTTTTCTTGTCGGACTTTACTTGTACTTTTGCCGGTGGTTGTCTTCAGCTTTTGACGTTTCAAACCAGGTATCTATCAACTTCATGTTTCTTTGTTTTATTTATTACGTGAAACGACTGTTAAGCCTAAACAACTTGTTGACTTTGTGAGCAAAGTTTGTCTTGAAAACCCCTTTGTCTGCAAGTGATTTTTTTGTTACTGATAAGTTTTTCCCATAGATTTGTGGGGGTTGTTTGAATAAGGTATCTATCAAATTAATTTGTCTTTGTTTTATTTACACAAATTCTGCAATTTGAATCGGAGTGATAAAAACATTAAACCTTTGAAACTTGGTGACTTTAGGGTCAAAGTTTGTTTTGAAACCACTGTGTCTGTAACTGAAGTTTTTTTTACTGATCAGCTTTGTCCATAAATTCATGGAGTTTGTCAAAAGTCAGATTATCAATTGAGACAGAAGAAACCTAGTTATATCTATTGATTTCTTTGAGATAACACCTCAAGTTACTCAAGTTACATCAAATCATTGTTAAAAGTTTCATAAAGATTAGGCCTACTTTACTGGTTTCTTTACTGACAATTTCGGTGAAATAATGGGGTTTAAGAAATAGTGCTTATGAGTACAAACAATCGGAGCCCAATTTCATGACTGTGAGTACTGTATGCAAGAAATAGTAATAATAATAATGGAGTCTTATATAGCGCCGGTATCCGCAACAAAAAGGTGCTCATGGCGCTCGCTCATGATAAAAAATATTTAAAAATGGTTCAATAGAAAGGAACAGAAATAAGTATGTTGAGAATCGCTGGTCAACATTTAACTTCAAAGAGATGAGTTTTGAGGGCAGTTTTAAAAGAAGATGTCGTATTTGCAGTCCTGACTATTCCACACCTTCCCCGCAGTAAACAAGTAAGAGCGTGCTCCCCATGTGTCCACAAGGAGACGTTGATCGCCTGATCTTAGGTTATCTGAAGAAAATATGCATATTTCACAAGTTATGGTAGCAAAGCATTAACACTTGTGTCTTTGAGTGTGCTTCAAGTTACTAAACATTCTTCACTTATTGAACAAATTTAAAAGTTCCAGCAAAACTACTTATTCAAACATTTCTGGTAAAGAAACTGACAAGTGCACCCCTGGTTTTACTGAAGTATTCTTCGCTTACTATACTCTTAGTACTGAACCAATGAAGATTTTAGTCTTGTGAAACCAACTCTTGGTTCAGGAAAAAGTTCAAGCTGTAAACTTTGTGGTCTTGGGGAATTTTACCAAAAATTTAAGCCCTCTTGGGTGTGCCCTCTGGATGTGCCAGCGCTCCATCAACTGCGCCATCTTGCCCTAAAAAAATTGGGGTTAGCTTCCATTTCCTTTGTGCTAAGCAGTGCTAAGATAATTTTTTGAAGGGAAAAATTATTTCTTTATTAAACAAATTATTAGACATCCTAAAGATGCAATCAAGATTTTGTTTAAATTCAGAAATTGTGTTAATCTGTGATCAGCTTCCTGTTATTGAAAAATGGGTTTTACTCCATTGGGGTTGGAGCTCGGAGGAAGGGCTAATAGAGCAACAAGGCTGGACCAATTTAGACCAATTTGAGCATCAGTCAGGATGAGTCAAGATAAGAACATGTATAATGTGACCTTTGACCCCTGATCTCTGCACCAATTGTCAAAGGTCAGGTTGCATGTCAAAGTATTGACAAAATGATTGGAGGGTCTCCTTCGTTGTTAAGAAAGTATTACAGAAATACATGGAGAAATTGAAATTAAAGAACTAGATCATGAAATTGAATTATGAACAGCTGTTTCTATTTTTAATAGTTTTTCTCTCATTTGAGATTTGCGCAACTTGGTAAAAAGTTAAAAACAAAAGATCAACTTTTGTTATCATTTAGGCTTAAAAAGTTGGGGCTGGGGTAGTAGTCTATAATGAATTTTTTTTATCTTTTAGGCATGGAAAGTTTGGGAAAGGGATAGGGGTCTAAAAGCAAGTTAATTTCTCTTTTGAATAAATGTGATGCTCCTTGCTTACACCAGACATTATCGTCATTATGCAGTTTTATGTGTTTACACTGTCATAATTTCTTGCGGTCATAATCACTTATATTTGTTTAGCACACTTCCAATAGCACAAAAAGCTCCAATAACAGGGTATTTTATAGGAAACGAGAAGAAATGTTTAGTTTTGTTTGGAAAAAACCCCAATAAAAATGGAAAAACCCACGCAATTGAAACCCTAATGCACATAGGTTTGATGTGAACCAGGGTCCATATAGATTAAAGGCAGGGAAAATAATCCACTGAGCCAACTTTATTGAGCCCAATTTTATAGAGCTGCTAAGCACAAAAATTTGCTTAGCATGAAATTTCTTCCATGATAAAAACAAGATTACCAACTAAATTTCTATTTTGCATATTGCTTGTTACTGGTATTCAGCTGTTGTTTGCTTATCTTGAAAATCAAGTCGATATTTGGTTGGTAATCCTTTTTTTTTATCAAGGCAAAAATTTCATGCTAAGCAAATTTGGCTCTGAGTAGTGCATACAGCTTGCCTTAGTAGGCCTACTTTAAGGCAACCAGTTTATAGTGCTCCTCGTTTTTCTCAAAAAGGACTGGTAAAAAAAAAAGAAGAAAAAAGAAACTAAAACCAGTTACAACTGATTCTTATGAGAATTTTTTATTTTTATCTTCTCTCTTCCTCCTAATGGATTGTACTGTTGCATCTGACCATCCATCTTAACGGACGTGGTCTCTCTGTTGTCCCTGCATCCTCGTTTCTCTCATCATGTCTTGGCCTGGACCTCATCCGCCTCCTCCACCTTCCTTGGAATATGAACATGAAATACCCACCTTCTTCTATCCTGCGTATGGACCCATGGATTACCAGGTACGTGTACGAATTTGTTGATATTGAAATTAACACTTTACAAGCCAACTTTTTCAGGGCCTTGTCCTGTGAGGTAGTGTACAGGGCCAAGTTTCATAGAGCTGTTTAAGCACACAAAGTAAGCTAAGCACAACAAAATTCTGCTTTACCATGATAAGGTTACCAGCCAACATACCATGTCACGTGTTAAGTTTGTGACTGGTAATCTGCTCATAAAATGTCTGCTAAGCAGAATTCGTTAAACGTTGTTTTTTTCTGTTTTAGCAGCTCTATGAAATATTGGGCCCTGGTAGGCAACTGGGCCCAATTTCATAAAATTGTTGAGCAGAAATGATAGGCCTACTGCTTGACAAATTTCTTTGCTATGGAAAAATTGGGTGGGACACAGTCACAACCATGTAAACTTAATGTAATTTTAGCTGGTAACTCATTTCTGTTCAGCAATATTTGTCTGTGCTGAGCAAGTTTTTGTGCTTACAGGCTTTATGAAATTGGGCCCTTGCAGGGCTCTGCTTATCGTAAGCAAAGAATCAGCACTTACAGAAGTAGGGAATTTCATGCTGAAGCGTAATTTGGTGCTTGCCTGGTTGTGGCTGCTTAATGCGCCGTAGCACCTTGTAAACCCTTATAAGGTGCTAAATCATTGGGTCTCAGAATTCATCACTGCAATAACCTTATCTTTCTGAAAGTTTGTATATACTCAGCGCCTTGAGTACCTTGTTTGGTAGATACGTGCGCTATATAAGACTTCGATATTGCCCTTTAACTGAAGAATGGTGATCACAGAGCAGTGAAATCGGGCACTGCTCAGACAAAATGTTGTTGACAGATATGGACTGACAAGGTTATGGTTTAACACCTGCATATAATGATTGATTGGACTGTGTGACTTTCTCAAAATTGCTGAACTTACAGGTGTTTATGCGGAAACTTTAAAAGTTTTTCACAAGTTGTTCAAATGCTGAAAGTGTTAAAAAGTGTTTATTTGTTACCCTAAGACCATTTTTAGGCATTTCTCTTTTGACAGTTGTTAAAATAACTTGCCAAACCACATGGGGTTTCAAACTTAAAATTGCAAGAAAGGTCAGCTTAATGTGTAGAATGGAACTGAGTATAAACAGCCCCCTCTGTGATGTGACAGTAGATTCCAGTAGCAATCTTGTTAATTGAACCTACAGTACCCCCTCTTGTGACAGTCCTTGGCCAGCTTTGATTGAACCACAGTGAGGGTAATGAACTCAGTTTCCTTCACGCTGTGCTACAAATCAACCAAATTAATCGCTCAAAAAATAAAGTCCTTGTACGTTGATTATGTTCTCGGTAGGTCCTCTCTGTAATTCTTGTATGATGGACTTGTTTCGATCAATCAGGAGAAATTGGTACAAATTGGGCTCGTGAATCAATTGCAAATTGGAGACACAACCTAAACCTATTAAAGTGCTTAATATTGGTGTTTTTTTTAGGAGAGCCATCGTCCAAATCTTGTTAATTTTCAACTGACAAACATACCCCGCAAAAACAACCATACCTGCATGAAGAGTCCCCCACCTCTTTTCGTGTTAATTTTATGTTCTACAATTGAGCAAAATATGTTTACATAATTTGCCAACAGATAATTAAAGAAAAAATACAGAATTTGCCTTGCCTCATCGATGTAGGCTCAACTGTGTCACTAATAGCAGTTTTATATCTGCATTAATCTAAAGAGATTTAAAAGCAAAAGGCATACGTGCTATCTGACTGAAGAAAGTAACAAATACACAACATAAACTAATACACATGTTTTTTGTGTGTTTTTTTTGCCAAATAATTACCTTGAAGACAACTCTTTCAAAAAACCATTAACAGGAGTTCTTGAAATGCGTATATTGTCTTGCAATTTTTTTGAAATTCTGTACAATAAATGAAGGACCTAAATTGTAGTAATGATTGATGCATTTGTATGACAACATGTAGTACACATGTATGTGTAGATTATTCAGAGATAAAACGTCTACACCATAAGTCAAGGAACAGTCACTAAATTTATAAGTAACTATACAGAAACAGTTGTTTACTTATTGTGGTGATTTTGCCATAAATGGTCGCCTCCTGTTGTAGTCATTATTGGTTGACTTCAAGGTTCTTTGACTCATTGACTTCCTCCTTGGTAGACCCGCCACACAACTAGAGACCCGCCACACAACTAGAGACCCGCCACACAACTAGAGACCCGCCACACAACTAGAGACCCACCACACAACTAGACCCACCACCACACAACGCCCCCATTGATGGTACATGGAGCAACATCCTCTGGTGGTGGTCTGTAAACACCAGAGAGACCCTGATCCTTTCTCTATGGTAACACAGGCATCAATTTCACGAAGAACTTAGGACTATAGGCCTAGGATATTTAACAAAAACTGAAGGGTAGTCCTGAGTTAGGACGAGTATCTTGTCCTAACTCGAAATAGACCCACCACACAACTAGAGACCCACCACACAACTAGACCCACCACCACACAACGCCCCCATTGATGATACATGGAGCAATATCCTCTGGTGGTTGTCTGTAATCACCATAGAGACACTGGGGTGGATTTCACAAAGAGTTAGGACTAGTCCTATCTCAAGTTAGGACCAGTTACTCATCCTAACTTAGGACTATCCATGCAATTTGTGTATCTCGAAATCGACCCCTGGTCCTTTCTCTATGGTAACACAGGCGTCAATTTCACGAAGAACTTAGGACTATAGTCCTAGGATATTAAAAACTGAAGGGTAGTCCTGAGATAGGACGAGTATCTTGTCCTAACTCCAAATAAGACTCATTCTATAAATTACTCTTTGTGAAATCCACCCTGGGTCTCTACAGTGCTGACAAAATACCCACATTGTGGTAACTTTTAACTTGGGTTTATAAATCTGAACATTATAAACAGTGTATGCCTGGTTTATTCACATATTTATACAAAATCAAAGCTTGTCGTCAGAATTGGGGGATTACACAATAACCCTCCCAACAAAAAGGGAGATTACAAGCCTGAATTCCAGTACATTCTCACCTGTCCTACTTTGTACAGGAGAAACAAAGCATAGCATGACAGATACCCAGTACATGCCTCTGCAAGCTAGACAATGGAATGTCCTGTTATACATGTCAGCTGTCCTTATTGTCAGCTGTCCCACTGGCTGCAAAAGAACAGAGGCCACTCTGAAATTGTTAATGCAAACAAAAAATGTCTGTCATTAAGCCAGTTTAGAAAGAATTGTTGCCCCCTGGCTGGATTAAAGATGGTCATCATCCAATGTGAAGTGGTTAATACATATCTTATGGTTAATCTTCATGAAATCCAGCTCCATTTATACATTTCATTACTGTCTGTAAATTATTCGCTTTTTGGTTGGAATTCACTAATTCAAGGAGGGAGGATCAGACAGTCTTCCCTGATGAACACTTTAGGGGTCTACTCTTTACGTCACTGACATTTACATCATCTCAATGCTGGTGGGAAAATTGAGTCTTGTTACCATGGTAACACTTGTAAAGATTGACGTCAAATCCAATTGGTCATTGGAAAGGATTCAAACTCCATTATTCGAGGGGAGGGAAAATTTTTTAATAATAATTGCCGGAGTCTTCTGATGATTTGAATGGAACACCAACCCACGTAGAGCTTAAACTTCTTCCTCATCCCCCTTCCGTACCAAGGGTATTAGATAAAAAGATAAATTGTGTATGTCTTGATATACGCCTTTCTTAATATTTACGCATGAGGTACGTTACAATGCTAATCCAAACTGAGGCGATGGGAGCAGCTACTGCAAGTGATGGGGAAGTGCGCCCATAGCCTCATTTGGGGCAAGAAATAGACGTCATGCATAAATATTAAGAGATGCGTATTATCATATTGAGCATGATTTTTGTATTACTCATACTCATACAAATGACCAGAGCTCAATTTCATGAAGCTGTTAAGCAGAAAAAATCTGCTGAGCCAATTTCTTTGCTAAGCAAGAAATGGGTGGGGTTCACAGTCACAGCAATTGTAACTATATGGTATTCTGGCTGGTAACCTCTTTTTGCTAGCAAGATTTATTTGTGCTTAGCAAGTTTTTGTGCAAGCTGTTAAGCAAAAAATACTACTAAGCAAACAGTGGTGCACCAGTCACAACAACAATGTAAACTTAATGGAATCTTGGCTGGTATCTTATTTCTGTTAAGCAATACTTTTCTGTGCTTAGCAAGTTTCTGCGCTTAGCAAATTTTGGTGCAAGTTTTTGTGCTTACATGCTTTATGCGATTGGGCACATGCTCCTGACTGTGGTGCAGCCATCTTGTTTGTTTTGCCGTACTAAGGCTTGGAGGCAAATCTGGTCAGGTCCCGTTTGTATGGTTTTCATAATTAAAACTCTTGTTATGTTGATGAAGACGGGGAATATGGTCCACCGTTTTGTTTTGTTTTTGCCCTTAGTCCCTTTTTCCTGTCTGGTTGGATTGGCCGCTGGGCACGCTCGTCATCCTGAGCAGGTGATGGCTTTATTTAATTACTAAAATGTGGTAAAGTGATCCAGAAATCGTTATTGTTGAGTATTGGCATGCGACAGCCCAAATAATGAAAACATGAGCGCATTCTTTTATGCTGTCAGATAAAGTGTTTCTTTTTTCTTCAAAATGTCAATGTTTATCCTCAGGTTTTTATTTTTATTTTATCGAAATGGAATATTAAATTTTGACCTCAGATGGATTAAGAATGTTGGATTTTGACAGCTTTTAAAAAGTTTTAGACTTTCTCTAGTTGTGTATGTATTGAGAAGTGTGCAGTGTTGTTCTCCCCTAGGGTTTCTCGGAACTAGGGGGACCTTCTGGACTAAAATTTGGCAAGTTTGGCCTTTAAGCACGCTGAATTGAATGAAACAAGGTCTGATGAAACATTTAATCTTTGATGTTAAAAGCCCAGCTGTGGCAGTTTGAGCCAATGGTTTTATCTTTAGATTTTTTCATGGATTTGGGATTGGAAGACCTCCCCATTGCAAATTAGCTGCAATTGACCTGATATTATAGCTTGTGCATGTGGCAAATCTTGGGAATGCAAAATACTTTCAGCTCAATTCTAAAAGCAATTAAAAACGAAGGACAATAATTACAGGAAGATTCCTGTGAGAACAGTTATTAATTTGAATTAGTTTTTACTCACCTCCTTTGGCCTTGAAAAAAAATTGTCATTAATATCATCATTAATTCATAAAAAAATATAATAATATAGAATAGGGGAAGGGGATGAAACACAGTGCCCCATACCTCTCAGATACCCATTGAAATATTCCACAAAGGTCCAGGTCTAGCTGGTCCAGGGAAGGGTGTTGAGCTAACCCATCCATTGTATGGGGTTTAGAAATGATAGGCATTTCCTGTAATGCCCCGATGTGAAACCAAAACCAGTCATCATCGAAAGGAACTCCCTGTCTGCTCTTTTTGGGACCTTGTTGTTGTTGTGACAGCGTGTTACACATCTGTACTGGTTCTGGGTTATTTGAGATGTTTTATTTGTACATCTGGGTTATTTTAAGCGAAATGTTGACACTTTCAAACTCTGGCATTTACATCAATCCTATTTTTTGAGAAACTCTGTTTTTGCAAATGAGCAAATGGGTACCTTTAGCACACTTTGTAACTAGTAAAGACAACTTTATGTTAGCTTAAGGGTAACTTTACTGGTCTTTTACTCAATAGAAAACTTCAGTTGCCTCAATAGTTTGTGGGAAAAAAAAACACTTTGTCTTCTGAGTACCTTATCAGCGAATGTATTTATTCTTGATTGCAATGTACAAGCGTTGTCTGCAAAAAACCTGAAAAAGTGGTTGCAGGATACAGATATTTATCAAAAGTACCTTTTGTGCAAATAAAATAAATTGGCATTGATAATGAAATCTTCCAGGCAGGGTGGATTGACGCTAAGTTGCCGACTGACATTTCCTTTAAACCCAACCCCCACTAAATAAAAAATAATTAAAAAAAAAGAAAAGAAAGAAAAGGTCTAGACACTGATCTGAGACAGATTTTAATCAAAAGATTTGGTCCGTCTTTGTGCCACAAGGAACAACAATTAAACCCACTCCCCCAGCGTACTGCGCTTGATTAAAATAAAACTAATTTGCTGTGACGAACTGATTCTTAATTCTGTGTCTTTTTGCTGAGAAATTAGCCTTGGAAGTCTCTTACCAGTCACAGATTTCTTTATGATAGTTTTTGTTGTGATCTTTTTTGTCCCAGGTTTTTAGGGAAAGGCAATTTTTTCCCCTTTGTACATGGCGTTTTGGTGAGGGCTATATAAATGTCTACTTATGGCGAGGCAATGACCTGGGCATGGAGTCAATTGCCTCTGTTACCTCCATGAAGTATCCGGCACAACTTTTCTTTTACAGCAGAGTTTCAAGCAGTGGACAACATTTGATGTTTAACTTACGCTTTATGTGATTTAACATACATATGAATTAACAAACCTGTGAAAGTTTAAGCTCAATCAGTCATCAGAGTCATAAGAATTATATGTTTTCTTTGTGTTCATCAAATATTAAACCACAAGGGAAACTGACACCAGGTAAATTTTAAATGATTTCGGGTTGAACAAAGCAAAAGTGACTAGAGTTGGATTTGAACCAAGGACCTCTGAATTAACGTGCTGGCACTCTACCAACTTGCCTGTGAAAAATAAATTGTTCCGATACCTGCTGCTAAAGTATAGGATTCTGACTGCCTCTAGCTAACGGGCGATCTTGGTGTTCTAATGGTTCGACACCAGCTGCTTTAGAACAGCTGTGGGCATGGGTTTGAATCCCATCCAAGTCATTCCTGCAGCCGATTTCACGAAACTCTAGGATTAATCCTATCTCGAGTTAGGACGAGTAACTCGTCCTAACTTAGGATGGGTTCAATGTGTCCTACGTATTTGGATGCGGAACTTAACTCGTCCTTAGTCCTAAGACTAATCCTAAGTTAGGAAGAGTTTGGTGAAATCGACGGCTGTGGATATATTTCCATAGGACTCAGGAAAGTGACAGTGCTTTACACTCTAACCATATATGGGTAAAAGCAAATTGCATTATAAATATTGTTAGCATACTTGAGCCACAACTGTGATTTGATTTTGGGTATCGGCACCATGCTGGCACTTAATCTTTAATTAGAGAAGACAATGTTGTGCCCTATAGCAGTTCACCTTAAAATACCTCTTTGTCCAGTTGTACTCTCAGAGGCACTTGACACTATTGGTAGTTACTCCAAATAATTGTTAGAATAAAAACTTACTTGGTACAAGCAATGGAGATATGTTGATAGTATAAAACATTGTGATAAATGGCTCCATCTGAAGTAGGGTAAGACTTGAGGTAATTTCTCACTCAAATCACAGGCCTCCAGCCTTTTATTATGCATTTGAAAGCAGTTGTGCTACAAAGGTGTTATTTCTTTCATTATTCTCTTGCAACTTCCATGACCAATTAAACCCAAATTTTCACAGGCATGTCATTTTATGCATATGTTGGGATACACCAAGTGAGAACACTGGTTTTATTTGACAATTACCAAACGTGTCCAGTGCCTTTAATTGATGCAGTGTTGAAATCAAAGTCATGAAGGTAATCGACCCTCTTCATTTTTACTCAGGTCTTGAGACCAACACTTACATCCAGATCAAGTAGAGTCACCAACATGATGAGTTAGTTAACCCTGAGCTCGTTATGCTGCTAACTCATTTGCATATTGATGGAGGAAGTTTGGCAGAAAAAAAGTTTTAAATTACAGCAAGATCTTGGATACTTTATACCCTGGGAATGATAAAGGATAAAAGTGCAATGAAGTCTAACTTACAAGTACTCATCAAGTCAATGCCGTAAACTTTTTAAAGAAAAGGCTGTAATGATCAAGAAAAATGGGTAGACTTTTTTTTTTAAAGTAGATTCAGAGGTACATTATGGATGCTGCATTCTGAACAAGGGGTATTTTTAAACAATAAATTTTGAGTGTCCAGTCTTCTCACTGGCACTTTTTAGTGAAGTAATTTTTTTTTGCAATGTAGTCTATTTAAAGAAAATACTTCATTGATCAAGAAAAATGGGTGGAAACAAAAAGTTTTGTTAGATACAGAGGTACATTATAGATAGTGCATCCTGAAAAAAGGGTATTTTTAAATAATGAAAGATAAATTTTGAGTGTCCAGTCTTCTCACAGGCACTTATAGTTATTTAAAAAAATTGTTAAAGTAAAGCACTTCATGGAATTGTAGGCCTTGAAACATGTACAAACTGAAATATTTGTTTTAATAGGTTTTTTTTGGGTGTAATTCACAGCGTTTTGGCTGATGTATACAGTTCATCAAATGACATCTGTTCACTTAAAGAAATAAAAACTTGTGCTGCTGATGAAAGATGATGTTTATTATCCGTGTACTTCTTCTTGAGCCAGATAAGTCTGGCGATTGTACAGTGCAGAGTTCGTTTGACAAAAATCTAGCCCCGTGGGTGTTGAGTTTCATCCGGAGAGACGGGAAACCAGACTCTGTGCTATGATTACCATATTCTCAGTGGATTGAGTTACTTGTTAGTAACTCGGATCAATTTCACCTCAGGAAATCGGACAACGTCTTTGGGGAAGAGAAGAAGAAAAAAAAGGCTTTGGTATTATCTTGAAAAGACTGAGAAAACTGATCAGAAAAGGTGTAGAAAAATATGTATTATAATCGATGTGGAGTTGGTTACATGCGATAAACAACGATTGTATTTCAATTAAAGGGTGCGGGTCACACTTGTTTTTGGGTGTGCATAATAATTGGTGATTGAAAAAAAGAAAGAAAAAAAAAAAACATCGCAGATAACTGTTAAACTTGTATGGTAAAAAAGATGGTCGTGTTTTAAAACAAAAAGGTATATATTTTATTTAGGCAGTGGACACTATTGGTAATTACTCAAAATAATTATTAGCATAAAACCTCACTTGGTAACAAGTAATGGGGAGAGGTTGATAGTATAAAACATTGTGAGAAACAGCTCCCTCTGAAGTGAAGTAGTTTTCGAGAAAGAAGTAATTTTCCACGAATTTGATTTCGAGACCTCAAGTTTAGAATTTGAGGTCTCAATATCAAGCATCTGAAGCACAAACTCCGTGTGACAAAAGTGCTTTTTTTTCATAGTTATCACGCAACTCCAACGGCCAATCGAGCTCAAATTTTCACAGGTTTGTTATTTTATGCATATGTTGAGATATACCAAGTGAGAAGACTGGTCTTTGACATTTACCAATAGTGTCCATTGTCTTTAATGAATAAAACAATATATATTTGAACTTGCAAGTCGACATAAATTCATTGGATAAACATTGGTGCGTTTCAGTTAAATAATATAAGGTAAAACAAAATATATTTTTAATTGTTGTTTAATGTTCCCCAGTTGTTAATATTGAATGTAATAACAGTTCAGACTATAACATGGTATAAAGATGGTCATGGTGGACAGTTCCCTTTACATATTCTTATTCAAAATATAACAATTTTTAAGAAACTAGTCAATTTTACCCAGTTCTTAAAAAATTTAACAACTGGTAATCATCTTGTGTGTCCGAAGCTCGGATGTTTGCAAACAGTGAAAACATGTTGTGACCCTAAACTTCCACTTGTTTGTTATGTCATGGATATCAGTTCTGAAGGATAGGTCACACAAAGTGCAGATGCCGGTCTTACTTTCATTGCTTTCCATCATGCTTTGATAAAAATAACCTGTTCAACTGGAAAACTGTGTAAATAAATCTAGAAGAAAAAAAACTAAGGCCACTGCGTTTGGAAGAGACATGTTCTGATTCATAATTTGAATATTTTTGCCAAAGGAGTTTGGACTTCAGATCATTTTGTTTTGTAACCTGTAGCCATGATATTCTTCCTACTTTAACCTCTGATTTCTGATTTTTTTTTCTTTTTTTCTTTTCTTTTTGCCCTCTAGAATTGAGGGAAATTTGTATTTTAGCCTAGAAAGGAATTTGTGTAAATTGTGTTGTACACCAAATGTGGGTCAGCCCCCAAGTTGTACATTTACTCAACATAATTGTCCTACCTTTTTCCAAGGGCTAAATATCATGCAAGTTGAACCTTGTTTTGTTATAAATAAAAAGTGTTACCGCCAGCCAGCTCCATTGGAAATTATGCTAAAAATAATAATAACATAATAGTGGCTTCTTATTTATATGGATTGTGTGCCATCGTTGTTTAGCAACTTCATGTTCATCCGGTTTGGATTCATATCTGTCTGCTTCCTTTGGTTTATAAACAAGTCAGTGATTTTGTTTTGAAATAATCAACCAGGCAAGAAAAAGCCTTGGGGTAAATAACAAAGTCATCACCCAGCCACCGTATCAAATTTCATTTAATACATACCACCACAGCTTTACCCTGTGGTAATTACAGGGATATTTTGACAAAAACAAAGCATCCCCTCAATAAATAATCAAACTTGTGAGCTCAACACCACTGAAGGTTGACATTGGTTGTGATCTTTCATGACCTCTTGAAGGATTGACCTCACTGAGGTTTGACCTTAGGAGAATCAATCCCCACCTATCTTGAGGAAACAATCAGCCGCCTCTGTGAGTTAGTTATGAGGTGATAAATATATCCCTTGGTTGATGGTTAGACACAAGAGCATTTCTGTTTTTAATCGGAGGACAATCACTGTGAAATTGAACCTCAAACAATAAAAAGTCCCCACACATCATGAAGTCCATTTTTTCTCTCCAGAAATTTACTTTCATGGAGTTCTATCAGAACCACACCAGCCCCAACCCTAATAAATCATTGTTAAAAGGTCTGTAGATGTTTTGTATTAAGTATGAAAATTAATTGCAATAAAAACTTACGTGGCAGCTTGGAATAGTACAATGCATTTTGAGAAACTTTTCAATTCAAAGTACTGAAGTTATGAAGAAAACCTTCACTGCTGAAATGTTTGCCCGTGGAAATTTTTTCAAAAAAGTTTGTAATAACTTTGGTTTTAATCAAGAACTGAAATATATGTTTAACAGAAGAAGATGCGCTGCAAAAAGCAACCATTGCTAACTGTTCCCATTGAAGTGTATACATAGATGTTTAAATTAAACACTTTAAAGTTAAACAAACTAATCTAAAGTTTCACCATAATAATTACACTTAAAAACCTTCAAGTTACCAGGAACACTATAGGTGAAGAGATCGATACGTAAAGCTGAATATTATTTTAGTCAATTCGTAAGAGTTTTGTTTTTCCTAAGTGCCTAGGTAAATAAATCTTGTTTTTCTCAGTTACCATGGTAAATTGTGTGACCATAGAAGGTGTGAAATCCACCTCAACGCTGTGGTTTATCTCAGCGGATTTATTGCGACTCGCGATTCCCTCGATGTTTGATCAACTTAAACCGTCCTGCCTAGAAATCAGTGTTCTTGGAATCGGTAAGATCGACTGTGAGGTCCCTGAAGAGGACGAGGGGCTTTTGATGAGGTGGGACACTTATAAGATCTGTCATGAGTTCATTTTATTTTTTAGAAAAGGTCTCTTGTTTCGGAGGAAGACGTTGGGGATAATAAAAAATCATTTTTTTTCTACCACCTTTACTTTATGTTGGTAATTTTACCTTTGAAGTGGAAGGGGTGTTCAAGTTTGTAAAGGGCACTTTGAATTGAAAATTTTGAAAATCTGTCATAGGAATGTTTTGGAGGGACACCAGGGAAAAGATTTGTGGCATAAGATAAAAAAGTTGCATAAGTAGTATATATTTATATTACTTGAATTACCCCAAAAGAAACGGTTTCTCCAATTCTAATGCAGACTTGAAAGGCAGAAAATCAGTTTTAAAAAAAATTACTCATTTTTCTTGCATTTTTACTGCTGTTCAGTTTTGTTGGTCAAGCAGTTTGCAGTTTGCATTTCTCTTTCTAAAAAAGTTATATTAAAAATTCACATCAAGAGAACTGGGCCTGGGCCTATATTTCATGGCTCTGCTTAACGCAAGCTAATAACCAGCGAATTTTGCGCCAAGCGTATGTCACGAGTTAGCAGGAAATTTTGGCTTGTGCACGTGCGTACTCCATGTTACTAGGCATTTTTATGCTTACTAAAGCTAGGGCAGAAATTTGGCACTTGCACGTATAAGCGGAAAATGCTGATCGTAAGTGCAGAATTTGGCGGTAAGCAGAGCAATGAAATTGGGTTCCTGCTGTAATCTTGTTGTTAACTTTAAATGATGTGAACAACCTGTGCTTTTAAGAAGATCTGAAACATCTAAGGTGATTAATGATCTACTTCACTGTCTCCCTCAGTGAACTCCACAAGACATTTTTTAATTGGAATAGCTGGAAGTTTTCAGGTATCTCACATCACTCCTCAGGAATTTACAGTGAACTGAGGGTCCGGAGGGAGAAATGTGTGGGCAACACGGTAATTTGAATCACGGTGAAATATTATTTTGATAGCGGCAAAACTGTCTGGACTATAAAATAAATTACATGGCGGAAGAAGATTAAAGGGTTCTGATACCTTTTTTTAAAAGTAATCCTGCAGAGAAAGATGAAAACATGTAAATATTAATGCCTTTTCTTGTAAGATGTTGCTTGGAACTGATTGCCTGTAAATTACATTGTGTGACGTGGACCTTAAATCTTAAAAAGGGGTGGGGGAGGGGGGACAAGATAAAAAAAGAAGCAATTTAGTTGTTTGATTTTGTTGGTGTGTCTTGGCTATCTGCCATCAGGGCCCAATTTCATAAAGCCCGTTAGCACAATAATTTTGCTTAGCATCAAATTTCTTCCTTGATAAAAACAAGATGATCAACCAAAATTTTAATTTGATGCATAGTGCTAGCTATGCTGCAGCTACAGCTGTTGTTTGCTTATCCTGAAAATCACGTGGAAATTTGGTTGGTAATCCTGATTTGATTAAGGAAGAAATTTTATTGCTAAGCAAATTTTTGTGCTTACAGGCTTTATGACATTGGACCCATCCTCCTGATTCCCTAGCTGGGTGCATGGAAAGAACCCTGGTCACTTGGTCATATCAAGATACAAGGAATAATTCAATGCTCTCTTCAATCCCTGGGTACTCAACTGGAGTAAATAATCCCAAATGAACAGAATTCTGAATTAAAGTGTTGTTGTGTCCGAGTGTCAATTTGCATATCGAGATGTAGTTTATACTCCCCAATGTGCAACGGTTCAAACAAACTGGCCTGATTTCATATAGAGATAAGACTCAAGGCTTATTATTCCTCAGGATTTTTCCAGATATCAGGATTTTCTCAAAATCTCTTTGAGCCAGTCAAATTTTCTTGAAAGACTGCAATCACCAAAAGGAGGAAGAAATAGGCCACCTTGTTTGTGTGTACAAGTCTAAGCCTGTATAGTTGTGTATTTCTGATAACCTGTATCAATTACAGAGTCTTGCTAAGTTCAAGACTCAAGATAAAAATTTATTCAGACAGTTTTAAAAAGTTCAATGCCAGTCATCTGTTTAATTCTAGGTTCCAATGATAATTTCATAGCAATGCAGCGAGGCGATTTACAATTGTTAACATTTCCTATATATCACCTGTTTTTGCTTTTTTAATGTTAAAAAAAAAAATTATGTGATACTTTTTAGACTAATTCTTGTTTCTATTTCAAGTTTTAGCGCAGTGATGTCTTGTTAAAAATATAGGATATAGAATTTTATCTTTCGATATCAAAGAATAATAAATGAATGAATGAACAGGCCATGAACTTCACTCTTTAAGGGGCGCAGCAATTTTCCTCTGGTAAAGGGCACTTCATTGGGGAAAATGTAAGTTTGTAAAAAAAATAAACCTTACAGAGGGCAGAAGCACAGGGCACCACGGCAACAAAGTGGCTTGAATGAAAGGAACACGTTGCCTTGGATCGGTCGAGTTGGTCTTTGAAAAGCGTTCTGTAGCCGTCTGTTATAAAATGCATGGGTAGAAAGATGTTGTAAAGTAGAATACAATGATCTACACAAACATGACTTGAAATTGCGTGGTTTTCCTTTTTACCTCGTCGACAAACACAGTCGGCCATTTATGAGATTCAATTTTTTGACTCCCATAAATGGCCTACCGTGTTAGTTCCCAAAGTAAAAGGAAAACCGTGCAATTTTGAGTGATTCTTGTGTGGATAATTGTATTCTACTTTTAAAACATCTTTCCAACCATATGCATTTCATAACAAACGGTTTCAAACGCTTTTTATAGACCAACTCGTCCGATCCAAGGCAACGTGCTCCTTGAACCAATTGAGAGGTTCCGGGTCTCTAGAATTAAAAGGGAACCCAGACCCACGAGCCATTTTTTTCAAGAACGTTCACATCTGATCAATCTCATCTGTGAATTAATTCTGATTCATCTTGACATGGGGGTTCTTAGTTACACCATAATTTAAATTGTGGTGTCACATTTTACTTGGCAATTAAAAAATAGATTCATCGACTAACTCGTCTAAAGATCAACTTCAGCACTTTGTGATATCATACCAGGGCCCTATTTCATAGCAGCTCCGAAAAGCAGGAAATGTTGCTAAACAAAATTTCTGCTAATCAAAAAGGAGCAGGATACCAGTACATGTGACATGGTATTTGGTACGCACAATTATTTTATGTTTAGCTAATTTGTGTGCTTAATAGTCATAGACTGAGCTGCTTAAGCAGAAAATACTGCTAAGCAAATTTCCTTGCTGAGCAAAAAAATGAGTGGGGCACCAGTTGCAACAATGCAAAGCTTACTAAAGAGTTTTGGCTGTAACCAGTTTCTGTTTAGCACAAGTTTTCTGTGCTTAGTAAGTTTTTATGATTACAGGCTTTATGAAGTTGGGCCCAGGTGGAGTAAAAACCCTAAATGCCAAGAACTCCAAGTAGAGAAAGTTGAGTCCACCGTGGACTGAGCTGCCTCTTCAAAAACCACGCTCTAAGCTAGAACCTGATCCGGGCACTCCCAATGGGTGGTGACCTAAGATCGTTGATAAGCAAAAGAAAAGAGAGAAGAAAAAAACCCATAATAACCTGATTACTCTTGTGACAAGCAAGAGGATGGATGGCAGAGAGTTGCTCAGTGACTTTTATCGCTGATCAATATTCCGCGTCTTCTTGACGTCTGTCCGTCGTCCGTTAGGGAGGGAAGCGGCTTTGTCAGAATTGTGGCGAATGGACACTTGAGACGATGGGAATGGGAATGGGATCGGGGGAATGCATGCTGATACCATGTTTGGAAGTGTACATGTAGGAGATCGCTGATAATGTGCCTCATGTGAACGTGGATCACGCCGTCCTTACCAAAAACCTGTTTTGTAATTTTGAAAGTGAAGTAGCTCACTGGTAATATTCCTCTTGTGAACGAGAATCATGTCGTTACCAAAACCTATTTTGTAGTTTTGGGGCCTCATTTTAACTATTTATTTATTTATTGGAAGATGCCTAAGTTCAAAGTTTTAATAAATTTGACCAACTTAGTAGGCCTACAAATAGTTCAACTTGAAAACACAGCTGTTCTTCATTCATTATTTTAGTAATTGGTAACAGTCACTCTATTTTCAATATGGCGTCTGTTATTGTATGGTGTTGATTTGTTGTTGTCTTGCCATAGCAATGTGAAATTGGCCAAAATTTATTCAGTGACAGATACAGGCACATTGTTTATCTTTATCTACTAAAAAATAAAGCTGCACCTAATTCTTTTAAAACATTTTGATAACGTTTTTTACCATTTGACAAACTAAGTCTAAAAGTAAAGACAGTTGCAAGTTTATGTAAACAAAAATGTGAAAGGTATCATTGAATGTCACAAGGGCAAACTCCATTCATTTACAAGACATACACTTATGGCTCTGAGATGTTTTATAAGGAAGTATAAGCACAGATGTGGTAGGTGAATGTCAACAACTGGAATGTACTCTTGATTAAAAAAGCTTTTAGTTGACAGAAGAATGTTTAAAGGCTTAGTACTCATATACCAAGAGTATCTGTTAGGTCATTATTTTGTTGAGTTATTATTCCTTCCCTTTAAACTTCAAGTATCTCAAAGAAGAAAGTAACTTTTGAATCTAAGATCTCTAACTGTATCAGTCTGGAGCTGTTACTCATTTGGCCAAGTCTGACACTTGCATTATGGTGAGACCTACCATCATATTGTTTATACCTGGCAACATCATCAAGTTTCTGATAAAGGGGCCTTTTTGGGGAAAAATTTTACAGTTAGTTCAATACAGTTCATTGAATTGGCAGTCAATGAAAATATAAGTAATTTATCTACTATTGCTCAAATATCACATTATCATGGCCCTGTGGTGTCATGGATGACTTTTTCTTCATTGGAGCTCCAAAGTGGATGCTTCAGTGGTTTTGGTCGCCTATAATCTCAAGGGCTTACTCTGGGTCTCATCAGTTGGGCTTTCTTGATGGGTGGTTGTTTATCTCAAAGTTTATCAACGTCCAACTTCTCTGGCCATAATGACATTAGTCTGGCCACCACCCAGAAGGTCCAGCACCAATCACATTGTATACTGTCAAGTCACACATCTTTACAGAACCCCCCACTGTCCAATGTGTGAATCTGGCAGTGAAATTTGATCTGCCCAAGCAAGGGCGTTGTTGTTTAAAATAGAGAGGCTGGCTGTCTTATATACCACATGCTATTGTCAACGCTCAACATCAGATACCAGGAAAGAGGTCTGTTGCAATCAATCTGTGCACAAATAACCCACTCAACCCGTCTGTGATAAATCTTCCACATGTACATGTACTACTCCTAACTTCCAGCAGGAAGTTTAATGGTGGACCAGCTCTCAGCTGCATTGGATTATTACTGATTATCCGCACAGGCAGAAGTTCAGGAGAGTTTGGATTTAAGCTTTTGTTTTTAAATTTTGTGAGTGGAGATTTCTCTCTCTGGAGTGTTTGGGATGAGCCTTGTGGGTACATCACCAGCGTCGTGGCTGAAACCTAAAATGCCTTTGGTCCTACTCACGGTAAGTTTAGTTGTTGTTTTAGCTTAATAACTGAACTAGTGTGGACTTCCAGTGCAGACACTATCAGTTTATAATGGTATCAGGCAGTGGACGTTGGTGCTGTTAATAATAGTTTTACCATAAATATCCCAGTCCATGGCCTTGATTGTGTGGCATAGTAATTGTAGCTATGTTGTGTACTCTGTATGCAGTCTTGTCTTGCCTTGTTTTTACAGTTGAGCATTTAATCAAACTTTTACTTTCGAAGCAAGGTTTAGATTGTAGTGTGTTATTTTTGAAAAAGTGTTGTAAACTCATCTGTCCAGCTGCTTTTTCAAAACTTTTAATGATAGAGCTGAGCATATTGGGTTTTTGAGGGGTCAGAAACTGACATTTTTGTTGTTGTGATTTGTTGCACTACACACCGTTGCCAAGAGGTCATTGTTCTACAACAGTGTAAATGGTTTCCACCATGGCGGTTCTACTCTCGGTAAATGTTGTTGTGTATAAATAATGTTTCCATGTTGTAATTTTTAGTTTAGGATTACTGCGAACTTCAAAGGATAAGTTGCTATATCTTTTCCTGCAATTAATGTTGAAAGCCCTACATAAAGTTTGGTCATGAATCCTTCTTTTAATTTTCAAAACACAGCAGTTTTTGAGACTTGGGTTTTGTTTTTGATGTCATCACACAATATATTTAAGTTCCGTCCCAATTTAAGAATCGAATGGTCCAAACTATGATTGGGACCTGTCACAATTTGAGTGTTAGAGTTGTCAAAACTAGTATTGAACAATCTGATGTTGAAATAATTTAGCAAACTATAAACTGCTAATTCATTCCACATGCCTCTAGTTGTCACTAAGCTACTGGTGATGATTTACAAACTAACTTTGAAAAATTGGTTGGTAATGGTTTTTGGGAAAACAAATATATCAGTGGTTTTGTCAATTTGTGGGGGTTTCTTCGAAGTGATTGAACAAAAATTACAGTAAAGACATAAGATAGCTCTTCACATATCCATTGTATACCAAGTGGATTTACTATGGGTTTGTGGCACGAGCAAATTTGTTGTGTTATAAATATATATCCTGCATGCAGGCAATCTGTGTAACACTTCCTGTATCTCTAATACATGTATTGTTTTGTTATATCTGTACACAACAATGATAGTAAAGACTCTCACAATATCATGAATCAAAAGGGCCCAAGTTCATACATGTGTGTAGAGCTGTCTGATTAAGGACAAAAAGTAGCTAAGCGCAAAAAAATTACGATCACCAGATGTAGGTTATACCAGGCAAAATACCATGTCATATATGTGCCATCTATTACCCTGGTTTGCTGATGAATTTTTGCCAAGTAGAATATTGTTTAAAGACACTAGACACTATTGGTTATTGTCAAAGACTAGCCTTCACAGTAGCTGTATCTCAACATAAGCATAAAATAACAAACCTGTGAAAATTTTAGCTCAATCAGTCGTCGAAAGTTGCGAGATAATAATGAAAGAAAAAAACACCCTTGTCACATGAAGTTGTGTGCTTTCAAATGCTTGATTTCGCGACCTCAAATTCTAAATCTGAGGTCTCGAAATCAAATTCGTGGAAAATAACCTCTTTCTTGAAAACTACATTACTTCAGAGGGAGCCGTTTCTCACAAGGTTTATACTTTCAACAGCTCCCCATTATTAGGTAAGTTGGATGGGTTACTAACTTTTACTTAAAAATGCTGCTCACTCCCTTCACTAAGCCCTTTTTTGAAATCTGGTTTAGACTAGATTTCCCTGTTAGTGAACATTGCTATCACACTTGCAATGACGCAAAAGTACCACCCTTGCCTAGTCACTGATTTTGCGCTTCACTAAAGTCATCACAGTTGCTATGAGTTTGATACAAAAAGGAAAATAAATGTTTTGTTCAAGGCTAAAAGTAGTGATTTTTGACAAAATCCGCCAGTAAATCGACATTTGGCACATGGTGGGCGTTGTACACCTCAGTATACTCATCAAAAAACTATCGAGGGGGCAGGGTGGGTCATGGTCAGACCATTGTAGGGTCACAGTGAACTGAGCATGAACAACTGGTGGTTGTCAAATCACAACGCTCCAAAAATAGGTCCCAAAAAGCCCTTTTAGTAAGTTATGAAACCACTTTGAATTGCACTTATATCACCCTAAAGGATGATGGGAAACTGCCAAGAATGTCAGATCAGTTGATCTCGCCCTATTGATTAATGACAACATCCGGGTGTAGCCCCTAGACTCAAATCATCCACTCTATCAAACAGAGTACAGAATATTCAATCTTGTGTCTTATCTGTTACCAGACTGGGTTAGGTTCTAAGGATCATCAGAGGTCGGGGTCAGGCAGAAACTGAAGAGATTGATCCATTGTATACTATTGTATAACTGATGGCGTTTGTATTGAATTGCAGAAGACAAATGGGTTGTCCTTTTCTGGTTCATATACTTAGACCCATTTTTTTCTGATGTTTCTCACAATGTCAGTTTAGATGGTCCCTTAGTTTATATACTGCCTTCAAACAAAATTCTCTGCGGTTTGTTGAGTGTATCAATTTAGACCTTATCGCAAGAACTCGCAAATATGAGGTGCTTGCTGGTCTAGCTAGCAACCTAGCGAGCAAGTTTGATCACTAGCTAGACCAGCATGCACCTCATTCAACAGTTAGCACTTGCACAATGGGTGTTTGCAAATACGATCTATGAACTCGTTCTTTTTGAGGGTATTTAGGAAAATGCATCTTACAATGATATCTAGTATCCACTTGCGTCGAGCAACATGTTTGGTACAAGTAAAACCATTGTAACAATTTGGGGCAATTTCCTAGGAAACTAGAACACCACTCCTAGAAAAAGATCAAAACAGATTAGCTGTCCGCTTTTATCAATTTGAATTTCACAGGTGAAGTGTAAGGAGGTTAGTGTTTCACAAGAGCAGTGGATTTTAATGGTTCTTTTCTCCTAAAAGTCATGGACTATTTATTTCTGGCTGTTTCCTGTAATTATTTTTGAAATGTGATTTAAGAGGCGTGATGCATTGCCATGGTTATCACTTGCTGATGATTACCTGATCTGCCATTGTTGTTGAAACTGTTTAAGTACCCCCCCCCCCCTAATGAACGATGAAATGTCCTGTAAAGAAAGTCCGTTTCCATGGTATCACTGATTGTTCTTACAAAAATGGTTGGTGCTTAATCTGAAATTATTCTAATGAGTAATGGGACGTCGTTAAAAAAGGTAATGTGATGTGGATCTCCATGGCGATGTCATTTTGTTTGTGGTTGTTTGATCATGCCGATGACGGCAGTAGCTTGAAAGACAGTGATGGAGAAAGCAAAAAAAAATAATAGTGTTAATAAATACATGAACTGAAGCTCAGAAACTAAGAATGACTGTTAGTTTTCACTAACCTTCAGACGATTTGCCATCCACTGGTGGAGAAATAATCAAAGATGACTCATGAGAGAAATGTCTTCCTACAACATCAGATATGTGGCCTTTACAATAACATTCTATGCAGAGAGCCAGGGCATCGGGATGTGAAGCAGAATTTGGATTTGAAGTCGGTTTTTGCATTTTACAAGAATGTATTAATGTACTTAACATTCTGGTTATTGGGCCAATAACATTCCTTTAATCTTTCTCAGTTCACTGGGGAGTGTTCATACAATTCCAGGGCTGCTCTGGCACTTTGGAGGGTTTTTCAAACACAATATCAACCTCTACCTTTGTAGGTACCCGTTTTGGCCCCTGGGTGAAGAGAGAAGCAACTATAGTAAAGCATCTTCCTCACTGATACAAGTGCCATGAACAGGATTCAAACCCACACCTCGCTGACATAACGAGAAGAACTTGGGTTCGATGATCTAGTCTAAAGCACTTGGCAATGACACCAAACAATGAAATCGGATTTCCAGAAAAATTGTTTTAAAAAAAACCATCTTAACTGGTCTCTCACGGTACTTCTTTATGTATTTGAGTCACAATTGGAAGCTGTTGGAATACCAGTGGGAAAGATACAATTAGAATTTGAAAGGGAAAGTGTAAACTTGCTGCAAATTGAAACTATAGTTAAAAAATATGTCACGGATTTGTCTCTCAGGGTCCGATGTAAGTTGCCCTTAATTTCAGGTTGAAAGAGTACCTCGTCAGAACTGTAAAGGGAAAACAAAAAGAACCGTCAATCCCTGTGGAAAGAGTAGTGACCTGACTAAGTGAACTGAATGTAAACAGTGGAGTACATGGATGTGTTGATGTTCACATTCCTCGAGGGAGATTCCAATGTGTTAAGGCATGAAATGAATGTTGTTGATGGATAGGGAAGATCACACATCATTGGGGAGGTGTTAAACTCAGAAGGGGTTGAGTCTATTTTCTTCCTCGTTTGAGTCTACAGTCCGTGCTGTTTTAGAATAGGAAGGGAAGGTACTGTGTATATATACTCGGCCGAACGGTGTAGGAGGGGAGTCTGTTTTTATAACCGCTTGCTGTCATGTAATAGGAGGTTTTCAGAGCTCAAAATTCAGGGAAAATCTGTGCAAGATCCAAGGCCTGGGGACAGACCTACCAAGTCTCACGCATTAGGCGTGAGACTCACGCATTTGGGCTCTGTCTCACGCTCTTATGCACAGCAACCATTTCCTCACGCATTGGGGCCAGACCGGGAAAAAAATAAAAATTAACGCCAAGGCATTGCCAAATAATGGCGCTCGTGGGTACAAAAACGCAATCTACAATGCAAAATTTTTAGATTGCACGCAGTTTATCAGAATCATCAACTTGAGCTGCCGTACAAACAGAGCGCAAATTTGCAGACTGCGCACGCTTTGAAAAATCTCACGCATAGCTGGCCTCTGGACTTGGCATCTCTGTGGGGGCTTGAAGCAATAAACTTGTCCTGGAATGGAAACAATTAACTTCACTATTGGCAAATTTGTTTCTTATTTAAAATCTGTTACCTTGCTTTATGAGGAGGAGAATAAAACAAATTGTTTTATTTTGAACAAACTAGCTTGATTATTATTTATAACACAATATCAAGGTTTACCCCCAAGAAGTGAGAATTACACAGGGGGCCGCAGTTGCCCTGGTCTAACATGTCTTGGCTATCAGTGGCCCTTCAACAAATTTTTAAATATGAAGTGCCCTTGGCAAAATGGAAATGGCTTTATGCTCCATGCTCTCTCAAAGGCCTGACACATTTTCACCAGTTGTTGATGGCATTGTTCAAAATAAAGGAAATAGTATTCTTAGTGCAGGAAATAATTATTGTACGTGACCTAAGTATTGGTTATGGTTTGGCCTGAACTGAAACTTCTGTGGTTGGTTTGTGTAGTCAGACTCAGGTGTAGAAAAAACAGGGTTAGGGGCTTTGTGGTTATGGCTTCAGAGAAAGTGGGTAATGCCATTGACTTATATTAAAACAATAGTTAAAGATGGTGAGTCAAGTTAAAGATGCTAAGTAAAAGCTTAACTGCAAAGTTAAAGATGCTTAGTCCATTTCAAGATGCTAAGTCCGATTAAAACTGCTAAACGGTAGCTTAACTACTCAGTTAATGATGCAAAATCCAGTTAAAGATGATTTGGGAAATTTTGGTCAATTTGACAATAAATTTAATGTAATGTTATATTGCCATGTTACGTTTATAGATTTAAGAAAATTAAGCTTTCAAAAATCTGCACATAAAATATTATTTGATGTAAAAACAAATTTGAATGCATTCCACTACCCAATAGGCATCAATATCAGACAATTTTTTCCACAATCCATACGAAGTGACCTTTAACTCTTTGATTTACTAAAGAAGCAAGTACAGCCATGGGGATTGTGATGGCTTGGTGCATGATTTATGCAACAGCAAAATGCAATGCAAACAGCGCCCTCACAGTATGGGAATGACCAGTCCTTGGAGTGCCAAACTTTAGGCCACTGAATAGCTGTACACACAAACCCATTCATGGTTATTCATTGTTAACATGTCACTACAAGGTCCCCCTTCATGTTTATTCATGACTTGCTACATTGTTAGACAGTTTCATTTGAGTGACAAACTTTAAACCACTAAGAAGTTCTGCACACAAACCCATTCATGTTTATTCATGGTAAACCTGTCACAGGGACACCCTTCATGTTTATTCATGACCTGCTACATATTAGACAGTTTCATGCCAAATACAACAGTCATTTGAGTGACAAACTTTTAACCACTTATCAGTTCTGCACACAAACCCATTCATGTTTATTCATTGTAAACCTGTCACAAGGCTGGACACCCTTCATGTTTATTCATGACTTGCTATGTTGTTCGACAGATAAGTGCAAAATACAACAGTCCTTTGAGTGCCAAACTTCGGAACACTAAACAGTTCTGCACGCAAACCTAAACATGTTTATTCATTGTTAACCTGTCACAAGGTCACCTTATGTTTATTCATGACTTGCTACCTTGTGAGATACCGTCTTCGTCAATTGTTTGAGTGGACAGACTCCTGATGGAAACTTAGTTCAATTTAGGGTGAAATAAGATTACAGAAAGTGCAGTAAGTGTTCCTCAAAGGCTTTTATGCTCTGCTGCTTTCATTGAGTAAGAATCCGTCTTTGTAATGTTTTTGTTGGACTGCAAGTCCTGAGGGGTGAATGGTACAATAGGGAGCCCTTTTTCGCTAAGTGTTCTTGATGATGTGACACTGAAAAGGGGGAAATTATGCTGTAGTCTTGAACAATTAGTTAATTTGATTTAAGTCAACCGCAATTTCTTTTCCAAGAGGTTCAAAACAAATTCATTGTTGTAGGTTTACAGAAGAAATATTTACGAAGATGGTACGCTGTTTCGTAAACAACATTGATCTTGAGAGAGAGCCATTTTTTGTCTGATGGATTGCATTGTAGTACAGCTATGTTTGGGCATTAATTCATTAAAGACATTGGACACTATTGGTAATTGTTAAAGACCAGTAGTCTCACTTGGTATATCTCAACATATGCATAAAATAACAAACCTGTGGAAATTTGAGCTCAATTGGTCGTTGAAGTTGCGAGTAAGAATGAAACAAAATAACACCCTTGTCACACGAAGTTGGGTGCTTTCAGATGCTCAAAATCTAATTCAGAGGTCTCAAAATTAAAATTTGTGGAAAATAACTTCTTTCTCAATTTCTTTTTTTTATTATCAACAACTCCCCGTTACTTGTTACCAAGTAAGGTTTTACGCTAATAAATATTTTGTGTAACTACCAATAGTGTCCCCTGCCTTTAAAAAAAAAGTTTATTTGAGTCCTTGATTGTTGAATTGCAAAGCGTTGAAATTCAGTGTCACCAAGAATCGTGACACTGTCACGATTCTTGGATAAGGTTTTTTGTATTGACTTTTATCTGAATTCAGACCTTTTTCATGCTGCATGGTGAATTATAAATAGCTTTTCTCCCATTAATAAGTCGCTACAGCACCTTTACAGCAACTAAAAACTAAAGCTTTCTACCATTATTATCTTCAATCCGTGTTATGTTTAATGTCAATCTGTGGACATTGTGTTTTGACTGCGCTGAGATTTACAACTTTTCATACTGAAGTATAATCAGGAAGAAGGATATTGAGTTTCCTTTCAAAATTAAGGGCTGTGTTGTTATTGAAAGATTTGTAATCACATTATCTTTCTTTGCTGTACAACATTTAATTTGAATGCCTGACATACTTTTTTTGTGTTGTTTACTTTAAAAACAGTGAGACAAGTATTTTTTTCACAACTTTGGAAAGAAACGCTGCACTCAACTGTTCAGTTTTGATGTTTTCTTTTCTTTTCCTTTTAACAAAACAAGGGCCAAAGATTGGCTGAAATTCAGATTTATTTATTTTTGCTTGGTATCTTGACTTCAGTGGTTATTAAACAAGTGAAAATGTCATAGTGGACATTTTTATTTGAGGAATAACTCTAAACCCTAGACCATTAATTTGAATCAGCACTTTTTGATCCTCACAAACTGTTTTTTTTTTACTTCAAGAACACAACCCACTTTGAAATTTCACATTTTGGTGGATGGTGTGCTTTGTTGTAAACTGGAGGATGGTAATCGAGGTCCAAGAGCTAGTGTAACAATTTTTTCTCATATGAAAATGAATATCAATGGATGCTCAGTTCCATTTCCATGTATCAGTACCCGCATTTCAGTGTTTAGTTTGTAACCTCGTGTTGTCTGTACACAACACACACAAAAAAAAATCTCTCAGCGAAATTGAAACATTTGACTTTCAGAACGAACACTCGCGAATCACCTTGCCGTGAATTTCTTCATATTTCATGGGATGGAAACATTTGCACACCGTCTTCACTCCTGAAGATCATGCATTTAACAGTATAACACTTGAATATATAGCGCCCCTCGAGTGAATCTGTCGCCTGTAGCGATTGGCGTTTTATTGGTTTACTCAAGCAGTGTGATATCACCAGGCAAACCCAACGAAGCAGCCCCTGGAAAGATGGGCATATTTCCCCACGGAGAAGACCGACCTAATTCCTCATGTATGTAATTGGTAGCTTGTAATGGATGCTAGAATATATGGCAACGGTACTAGACTAGAACTTGGGTTATATTTTTGGAGAAATCAATCAAATATTCATAAATTAATTAGGCCTTGGACGGGGAGTAGCTGTTGGGGAACTTGCATGGCAGTTTTACACACCAATGGCAAGAATATCAAGCGTGGAACGAACATGAAGAGGCAGAATATGGTGTAAAGTTAGATCTGTGGAAGTTGCTCTGGTGAGTTCGGTGTACTTATATTAACTCAGAGACTAACTGTCAATAAACTGACAGTTAACAGTGGAGCATGCAAGGAATTACGTAAAGGCAATGGTCTTCGTTGCCCCTTGTCTTGGCCTTGGTCCAGCCTTTAAAAGTTCCCCACAGACGTTAAGATTTTCCAATTGAAGTGCCCTTTGCAAAATTAAAATGGCCTTGTTCTTTCTAAGATGAAATTCCAGACCAAGACACTTGTGTGTTGTGCAATGCATGTAAAAGTACCCAGTTACACTTATCACTAAGAGAGATATCTGCTGAGTGGGCTGAAGGACCTTGTAAATCCTTCAAAGGTTCTACGTAGATCTGTCTGACAATTCATACATAACTTCAAAACTTGTCATAAAAGTGAGAACAATCCCCCTCTATGCTATACAGACCCAAAGACTGTAATTTTGGGGTCAATGTACACAAATGCGTAACAAGACGACAGTAATAATTGTTTAAGATTGTCCTTTCTTTCCTCCCGGACTACAAATAACACTGACGTCAATACACGTCAGTCAGCATGAGGTGCAAAATCCACTTAAATTGTCTCTGATTCAAATAAGATAAAACACTCTGCTATTGTTTAGTTATTAAACGCTAATTTCATGCTGATTCAAATCAATATTATAAGTTCCCTGCAAGGTCTTCCCAAACAATAATGCCTATATTATTTACTATTGTACTAAGGCCAAGTATTAAACAAAAACATGTTTGGCGTCCAGGTTTTTGAAGAAAAAAAGGGGGAGGGGCTTTTTTTCTTCTTCTTCAAGATGGCCGCCATTCTTTTTCAAATTTCAAATACTGTTTTTTTCTTCTGTTCAAACGCACAATACATAATTGAAACATGTTGGACGAGACATTTTGCCCAGTTCATTAAAATCATTTAAAAAAAAACAAGAAAGAAAAAAAAGGAGGCGGCCTCTAAAAAGGAAGCGGGCGAGGGCTCTAAACATGTTTTTTTTTGTTTACTCTGCCTTACTGTCCATCACATCCAACTCTAAAAAGAAGAGAGGAACTGAGAGAAGCATCCACTATACATTTCACACTTCATTGTAGGAGGTAAAATGCTTTAAAGCGTTAATTAATAAAAGCTCCCGGCTCCGGGACAGAGCTAAGAAGCGTTGGAGCATTCAAGGTTTCTTTTTCTTGGGGTGTCTAAATGCCGGCAGTTTTTGTTGAAACGGCCGTAATTTGAGTCGTGCGATTTTTCCATTAACCAAACAGCTTTGTGCCGACCTCTGGGAAAGAAATTCTTCCCCCCGAAGGATCTCGCTGAGAAATTTAATTTTCATTAATTTTTTTAATGGAGGAATTTCTTTTGTGTGCTTCGTTGAAAACAAGTGACGTCGTCATGCTGCTGGGTCAAAAACTGGCGCTATGCTGTAATTAAACAAGAGGGAAAGAGAGAGTGATGGGAAGTAACTTTCAGTGTCTATGGGGGTGTTGATAAAAATACATTAAATTGAAGAAAAGTGAAGGTTTATTAATTTAATCGGTTTATTGACTGATATTTTTTCTTTACAAAGGATTTAAGTAATACGTTAGATCGCACCTTTGGCATTCAAAAAGATTTAGACATTTTCATTGATTTACTCCTTCAGAAGGAAATTTTCCTGGTGTACGTTCAAATTCAATGCAGTTGATGAAACTACATGTATATTCAAAGACCATGTAGTTTTTACTTATTCACTTTGTTTTCCCAGTACTGATTTTGTTAATCGATTCTACTCATCTTGCCCCAGTCTTAGCCTTCATGCTCCTTCAAATTGTTTCCCATAGACTTTCATTTTCAAATTGAAATGCCCTTTTGCAAACTGAAAATGGGCATACCCTCTTGAAGCATTAAAGGAACACGTTGCCTTGGATCGGTCGAGTTGGTCTTTGAAAAGCGTGTGTAACCGTTTGTTATAAAATGCATATGATTAGAGAGATATTTTAAAAGTAGAATATAATGATGCACACAAGTATCACTTGAAATTACGTGGTGTTCCTTTAACCTCGTCGACTCACACGGTCGGCCATTGGGAGTCAAATTTTGGACTCCCATAAATGGCCGATCGTGTTAGTTTGCACAGTAAAAGGAAAACCACGCAATTTCAAGGAAAATTTGTGTGGATCATTGTATTCTACTTTTAAAACATCTTTCCAACCATATATGCATTTTATAAAAAACTGTTACAAACGCTTTTTTATAGACCAACTTGTCCAATCCAAGGCAACGTGCTCCTGTAAGTTCTAGGACTGGTGTTCTCCCAAAAGGCTAGTTAAAACACTCAAGGACCACTCACAATTTTCTCCAGGTGTTCCAGCTTGCTAGTTCAGTGTTAACAAGCATCCATATTTTATATGAAATATATGGACTGGTAAAAAAGCTGGGGGGCTAGTCCAATGACAAGCTAAATGGTCCTGCTGGATTGTCACTAAAAAGGTTTGGGCGAAGGGCCAAACCTCGCTCGACTCCTCTGTATTTGGAGTTATGCTAGCCACCTTCTTACTTCTATACTTCTACTGCAATACTTGGGTATGATCCATAAGTAAGGACATAAACGCCAAGGAGCAATTATAGTTAGGTGTCTTGCTCAAGGACACAAGTGCTGGGTCCAAGTTTCAAACTCAAATTCTGTTGACTCGCCATCACGTCTTGAATTTGTTGCGCTAGAATACTATCAGCCAAAACGCACTACAACCCCATGCTCTAACCAAGTCCCTCTCACCATGGAGCTCTCACCATCTTCTTTGTCTTCTCTTTGAGTACTTTTCTTCTTGCATCTTCTGTCTGATCTCCTCTCCTTGCTTTTTACTCCAGAGCAACTTTCCCACCTGACTGCTTTAGCTTTGTTGACAAGTTGTTAAAGGTTTGTCGCGGCGACAGTGTAAAAGCTCTCCTTTGATACCACTGCTCTCTTAGGAGACTGCTGGCTTCCGATAACTGCCAGGATGTAGTTGGGAGAGCAGAAGTTTCGCAGGAGCATGCAGTCTCCCAGGAACGGCAAAAGTCTTGCGAGAGCTATTACACAATCACCTCAACCATCTCAACCAACATGTGACAACTTGTCCAGAAGTCTATACTGCTTCTGTCAATACCTCTATGGGTGTGTGTTTGTGATATGTCTAATGAGAAAGACTCTGCAAGGCCATTTCTAAAAAGAATCTTACCCTTTTCTGAAATTTGAATGAAAAGTAATTAATGTTGTACATGTAGGTGTTTCATTGGCAAAGAAAATCTAAACAATGCGCGCCACTTAAGTACTCTCACTTCTAATAGCTAGTGACAACATGAATCATAATGAATTGGAAAGTTATTGGAAAGTTAATAGCTTGCAAATCCCCCAGCTGCAGTGCAGTTTTGCTCCATTGATTTGGGGGGTTAAAGGAACACATTGCCTTGGATCGGTCGAGTTGGTCTTTGAAAAGCGTTTATAACCGTTTTTTATAAAATGCATATGGGTAGAAAGATGTTGTAAAAGTAGAATACAATGATCCACACAAACATGCCTCAAAATTGCCTGGTTTTCCTTTTACCTCGTCAACTAACACGTCGGCCATTTATGGGGGTCAAAAATTTGACTCCCATAAATGGCCGACCATGTTAGTTCGCACAGTAGAAGGAAAACCACGCAATTTCGAGGCAAACTTGTGTGGATCATTGTATTCTACTTTTAAAACATCTTTCCAACCATATGTATTTTATAAAAAACGGTTACAAACGCTTTTGTTTTGACCAACTCGTCCGCTCCAAGGCAACGTGTTCCTTTAAGTTCCATAAATGATTTGATTTATTACAATGTTATCTTCTTGTGTATGAAATCATCATAGACTTATCGACACTTTATAAAGGATTTAATTTTAGGGAGTGATTGCCAAACAAATACCTTCCTTTTAAAGGCACTGGACACTATCGGTAATAACTCAAAATAATTGTTAGCATAAAAACTAACTTGGTAACGAGCAATGGAGGGCTGTTGACAGTATAAAACATTGTGAGAAACGGCTCCCTCTGAAGTATCGTAGTTTCCGAGAAAGAAGTAATATTCCACTAAAATATTTGAACTTGATTTTGAGACCCCAGAATTAGATTCTGAGGTCCAGAAATCAAGCATCTGAAAGCACACAACTTTGCAACGATCAATTGAGTTCATTTTTTCACAGGTTTGTTATTTTGTGCATATGTTTAGATACACCAAGTGATAAGACATGACTTTTACAATTACCAATAGTGTGATATTCTTAAAATATTCTTTAATTAGAAAATATTGACCGAATATAAGACACATTTTGATTTGTAGATCCTCCCTTAAATTCATTCTGCATCTTGAAGGGTCCATGTCTCCTGCCAAGGTGTGACCAGTGAGTAAAAAGACGATCAGATATTTTGGCCCCCGGACAAGGTTGGACACTTACCAGGGTTTTTTTGATGAGGGAAAAAACTAATTGCAGTGTCAGAATTTTATTTAAAGGCACTGGACATTATTGGAATTACTCAAAATAATTGTTAGCTTAAAAACTTACTTGGTATGAGCAGTGAAAAGCTGTTGATAGTATAAAACATTGTGAGGAATGGCTCCCTCTGAAGTAACATAATTTTTGAGAAAGAGGAAATTTCTCACTGAAACAATAAAAAGACTTCAGTTGAAGAGTTTTATTAAATGCATCTGAAAGCACATACAGTTATGCAACGAGGGTGTTCTTTCATTCATTATTCTCTTGCAACTTCGATTAGCAATTGAGCCCAAATGTTCACAGGTTTGTTGTTATTTTATGCATGTTAGGTGATACAAGTGAGAAGACTGTTTTTTAACAATTACCAAAGGTGTCCAGCGCGCGCCTTTAAGGATGGAAGAAAATGACGACCTTGTCAAGTTGTGAGGATGTATTAGTTTAGGCGGTCTGGCATGGTCAGAATTAACCAAATCATTCTTATGAATAAAATGACAGAAGACTAATCTTCACTTCATTAATCTAGCACTTCGTTATTGTCTTGTTGGCCGGGAAAGATGATTGTGACGGGTGTACATTTGTCATGGTTAGATGATTTTCTAGCTTTAAGTAGCTATTCTTAGAAGGGGTTTTCAGTCATTCATTTAGAATTTTAATATTTTCAATTGAAGAGGAGTATTCCAACCAGGGTCCATTTTCTGAAAGCTGTTTAGCAGAGAATACTGCTAGGCAAATTGAATTGGGCGTCAGTCATAATAGTGTAAAGTTCATGGACTTTTGGCTGCATGGTTACCTGTTCTGCTACGGTAGATTGTCTGTACTTAGCAAGTTTTTGTGGCTGCTACAGGCTCTATTAAATTCCTCACTCCTGGCCAAATGTTAAAGCACAACAAGCAGCTAAGCACAAAAGTATTATGCTCTCTAGAATAAGGTTACCAGCAAAAAATACCATGTCACATCATAGTCACATGTTCCATCCATGACTTAAAGGCAGTGGACACTATTGGTAATTACTCAAAAAAATTACTAGAATAAAACCTTTATTGATTACGAGTAATGGGGAGAGGTTGATGGTATAAAACATTGTGAGAAACGGCTCCCTCTGAAGTGCTATAACTTTCGAGAAAGAAGTAATTTTCCACAAATTTGATTTTGCGACCTCAAGTTTAGAATTTGAGGTCTCGAAATCAACCATCTAAACGCACACAACTTCGTGTGACAAGGGTGTTTTTTCTTTCATTATTATCTCGCAAGTTCGATGACCGATTAAACTCAAATTTTCACAGGTTTGTTATTTAGTTGTATGCATATGTTGAGATACACCAACTGTGAAGGCTAGTCTTTGACAATTACCAATAGTGTCCACTGCCTTTAAGTAGCCTGTGAAGTTTTTCTTAGCAAAAATAAAACTTCTTCTGAAGCAGCTCAATGAGGTTGGTCCCTGGGAAAATGTATAACTTGGTTGGGTTATTTCTTTTATGAGGCAATGTAATCTTAAGGCAATGACACTTTGAGCCCCTTATAAAGCATAGAGAGTCGAGAGACACTTCATATTTCTCCTTGATTGGCGATCATTGATTGGGAGAACTGAATATTATAATACCCGTATTGGGATAGATAATTCAAGTCACTGACACTGTGCACAATATTAAAGGCAGTGGACGCTATTGGTAATTGTCAAAGACTAGCCTTCACAGTTGCCGGATCTCAACGTATGCATAAAATAACGAACTTGTGAAAATTTGAGCTCAATCGGTCATCGAACTTGCGAGATAATAATGAAAGAAAAAAACACTCTTGTCACATGAAGTTGTGTGTGTTTAGATGGTTGATTTCGAGACCTCAAGTTCTAAATCTGAGGTCTCGAAATCAAATTTGTGGAAAATTACTTCTTTCTCGAAAACTATAGCACTTCAGATGGAGCCGTTTCTCACAATGTTTTAAACCATCAACCTCTCCCCATTACTCTTTACCAAGTAAGGTTTTATGCGAATCATTATTTTGAGTATTTACCAATAGTGTCCACTGCCTTTAAGGGTTATGTCTAGTCATTCAATGGAAGAAGATATGATGTAAGGCCTTGAACTTCTCTCTTGAAATTCACACTTGAAGGGGGCAAGGGGAACCTCTTTGATATGAGGAATATGTAAATTTGTACAGAAACCATGCTCAGGTCACCACAGCAAAAGCATGGGGCACCACGGCAATTGCTGAGGTTGCCGTAGGTTATTTTGATTCCTTAGATATTCATCGTTAGTCGGCTGCGACGGATCAACACTCGGCTCCTGGCTGATCAGGAGGGGGGGGGGGGGGGGGGGGGACAAGAGTAGAGGGGAACTGTTATTCAGATCAGCACCCTGTGTCAATCACACACCAACAAGAGTCCCACAGTCCTGAATCTTATTCCTGCATTAAAGACCCACTCTCGCCCGCCTCCAGGTAGTATTGACCAAGGAGGATGAGAGACGACACGGATTGCACATAGAGAGGAAGACATTTATCTCCTCCTGTCTCCCTACAATGTAACACAAGAAGCAAAGAGAACCTTGTTGATGCAGGGATGTAGGAATGTATTGTAACCGGATGGCTAGGTCAATACACGCCTCTGCAGTGTGTATTGGATTCCTACAGTTTCTATAATTAGTACTTGATACACAAAGCAAGGAGCGGCCTGTGGGTATGTCTGGGGCCCTCTCACTATCTTCTTATTCTTTGTCTTGTAGAACTTATAAGAAAGACTCGTGTGCAAAACACTCTCCAAACTAAAGTGCTATGGCATATTCACACGGCAGCAATTTAACTGGGGTCCCTTGTTTAGTTTTAACATGGTTGTAAAATGTAGCAATGTTTGACAAGATTTTGCAAGAGAACTTGGACAGTACACAAATGTTTGTCCTTTCACATTTTGTACAATTTTATAACCATTGTTAAACTTAGCGAGGGACCCTTGCTAAACAGCTGTCGTGTGAAAGGGACTTATGTCTTGTAAGAAAGAGTCGTGCTCAAGCACTCACTGAACTGACAGTAAATTAAACTCACATGCTGTCCTGTTGAGATAACATAACCCAGTCATTCCTGAATGCTTTATCTGTATTCATTTTAGATAAGGAAGGAATTGGCATACAGCTATGTAATCTATTAATTGGAACAGCCCTTGATAAGGCTTGTTGAGTGAGAGTTCAAACAAAAACAGAGATTAAAGTATTGACTAAAGTCCATGAAATAAAAATGATAAGGGGTTTGAACACTGAACAGACCTTTTGTTCAATTTGGTTTGACTTACGATAATGTTATTAACCAATGGCAATAATGCTACACAATGATATGTGTGAAGCACTTTGTATATAATTATACTCAGTATTTTGCCGAGTTCTGGGAACAAAAAATCCACAGGCACTTCATTATAAAATCATGTACAATAGGTTTACTTTCAAGTTTCTTTCAATTCTGTTGAGTATAAAAGATGAAGGGGACAAAAAAAAAACCTTCTCTTTGTGCTTATTAAGCGCATGTAAAAAGTTCTCTTTATTACATTCTTGCAAACTTATCTGTTGATATTGGGTTTTTTTTCATTGGATCATAATTTATCAGCTATGACACATTGTACTGGAGGAATACATTTCACATAAAGTATTTCCGCAAAAAATAGTAACTGGCCTTACTTTTCAACTCTAGCGTGGTCTTCAAAGGCTAAATGACAACACAACTGTACACAATAAATAATTAACAATAAATATTGTGTTTTCACCACATTGGCTACATGCAGATGTTTGTTTGACTATTTTGGATTTAATAAAACAAAAATCAAAAATTAATTCAATATGTTCCGTTATCAACCTCACAGACCCTACCAGGAACAATAATGTATATTTTATTTCAGCCTAGTCGTTGAACATTGAGAAGTAAACAAAAAAAGCTGGCAGTGAAAACATAATCTTTTCCTTCTATCAATTTTACCTTCCTTCCTTCCTTTATTTAATGTATATCCACTCATGACATTATTTTAATGCAATGCAGTCGGTGATTAATGATGACATGTACTCATTGCGAAAAATAACTTGTGACATCACATGTTTATGAAGGAGCTGGCCACAGAGCCTTGACTTCCTGCAGGCACGATTCATACACAACTAAATGAATGAACACATTAAATCTTAAATTTTATGAACATTGTGATGTATGGTTCGTATCAAGTGTTAATATGAAAAGCTTTTTCTTCTGCACTTCTTGAATTTATGTTGAACTTATTCATAATGAATAGTGTAACATTTTGCCTGTTATAAAGGCCATGGAATGTACAAGGTCATTGGTTTTTTTTATTATAAACAAAGGATACATGGTCTTTATTTACACACTGTGTTTAGACAACAAAAAAACAAGAAGCATGAAGACATTTGATTTTATAACTCTTTATTTTATTTGGAAGTTTATTGTACGTTATGAACAATTTCCCATATGAGCAGTGCAGGTTCTTGCCTGTCAGAAAGGCACTGGAATGATGAAGGTCACTGTTTTTGTAAACAAAGGCTACATGGTACTTAAGTACATACTGTCTGTAAACAAACCATCTCATGAAAAAATAAGACATTCAATTTTACAACTCTTCAATTTATGTGGAAATTATGATAGATCTACATAATGATTTTTTTTTCATTTTTATCATTAGTGTCAGTATCTTGCCTATCAGAAAGGCCATGGAATGTAGGTCACTGTTTTTGTAAACATAGACTACATGGTCTTTATTTACACCCTGTGTATGTTTCAACCCCAAGAAAGAATGAAGACATTTGATTCTATAACTCTTTTTAAATTTATGTGGAAACTGTGATACATCTTGACTGACAGAGAGGCCATGGAACATACAAGGTCATTGTTTTTGTAAACAAACGCAACATGGTCTTTATGTACACACTGTGTTTAAGAACCAACCCCAACTCAAGAAAAAATAAGATTTTATTCATTATGTTCTTAAAACCACTTATCCAGTTTCCGTATGTGCTACATCTGCTCCGGTAATCCCTGTAAGAATCAAGCCTTACAGTCCTCCACAGACACACTCTGATTACATAATACATTATGACTATTATAATTCCTTCCCTCATCTCTTGAATCAATTTTCCGAAATATCCCCCCCTTCCTCTTCTCACTATAGCTCCCTCCTCAGAACAAACAAACGCTGACGGCCATTCGGATTCACTCTACCATATCCTCTGTGCCCAATGCTCTTAACCCTACAGTCCACGAAATGGCACGTGCCACTGTAGGCCATTCCTTTGTCATCAGAGTGTGTATTGTCATTCAAATCGCCAGCGTTTTTAAGAGATTTTGATTGCGCGTGTGATAGAAGTGTGCCAGCACAGGGCCCCCATCTGCTGAACACACAAAAGAAAGTTTGTTGTATGGGGTCCACTGGGTTGGGAAAATGACTGCTAAACTCTGGACTTGATAGACACAATAGGTGTGGTAACAAAGGGGGGGGGGGGGTTGGACTCTGTGCTTTGGGTATAGACCAGGTGATGGCTCATGTGGTTTTCTTTAATTGCTCATTTGCATATTAATCAGGGTGGTCCCTTTGGCATCACAATCTAGTTTGAGTTGTATTGTATATTATTATTGGGCAGGATGTCTGGTGGTGGGACATAAACATCTCCCAAACAAAAATCCAGACAAAGAAAACAGAGGAATAAACAGTGTAGTCCTCCCCTCAACAAACTCCACATGTGATGATTATGACTGTGTGCTTCTACAGTGTATGTAGTGTGTGAATGAATGTCGCTGGTACCGCTTCGTAGAAATAGCCCAGTATGCAATTACAATCCTGACCAAGCCACCCAGCTGATTATTAATGCCCATCTCGTCATACTGTACAGAGAGCAGACCAGCGGATTTTAATTACGCAGTAGAAGCAGCGGGGCTGGATTGTATGCGGTACTCTCCTCTCTAGCCACGAGCGAACGCCAGCGCACGGCCATCGTCACCCCCTTGTAGTATGCAGTAGAGGAGCATCTTACAGTGATTTGTATTAGAGTGATCGGTGACGGTAATATTGGCCCTAGCCATGCAGTGACCTACAAGCTTATGGAGATGACAACTACAGCCTAGCCAGGAAGTCCAGCTGTGTGTGAATGTATAACACTATAGGCCTTGGCCAACGAACTCCCTATCGCTCACATGGATCATACGGGAACAACACTGTATATTGAGAAACACTAGCAAACTGCACAGCACATACCAACGACGACATCGGTATCACAGCGTACCTCCTACTGACCGGGCTATATAGTCAAACCACGATGGGATGTACAACAGCTATATCAACATAAATCTACTACAGGATCAGTGAACAGTTCTTTTGTCTGAGTTTAAAAAGATCAAGATTCGGTTGGATTTCTTTTTGAGTCGGTATTATCGTGCTGCTTTGAGTTTGATTTGCTCTCCGTCTTAAGCTTAGCTACGACGTTCAGACCCGCATCTTTTGAGGGGTAGCCGGGAGTACTGCCCTCGGTAGTTGGAATCATGATGAAAGACTTGAAGTTGTCATCTGCGATGGCTGCGGCTGCAGCAGCGGCGGCGGCGGCTGCTATGCCACACAAGCCGACAAAAGGTTTTAATAATCACATGAACAGTCTGGGACTGGCCAATTCGCATCTCATGTCCCCGTTAATGATGATGCCTAATCCACTACTTCAGATGCTCGCACTCAAGAATGACATCGCCGCTAAGGTAATTTCCCTCCAACCTTTTTCTTTCTTCTTCTCACTTTTTCTCTCAGATGGATCATTTATCATCTGACATTTGATGTTTATTTTGATTCGCTCATTTGTGGAGAGGTATTTCTAAACATAGGTCATGGTGTATACGTCACAGAGAAGTTGTCAACAGTGGGACATATTACCACGCTTAATTCACACATGTTTAGGCATACACACATACAGCAGAACGAGAATCCTTTGTGCAAGCGTCAATCATAATATTACTCCATGTGGTTTTGAATATACTATCCTCGTATATATAACGGGTTATTGTAGTTTTATATGGTTATGCTGAGAAAGGAATAAACAGTTGGATTGTGTTGGTGAATTCTACTTCTATAGTTTGATGGGTTCTTATAACTCCATGGTTTGATTTAGGAAAAGAGCAATTGGATTGTTTTGTTGCTATTTTGTATTGATTTAGATCAGTGTGTTAAGTATAGCAGGACATTGTATAGTGTACAATGTATTATGTGTACAGTGCACTAGTGTTTACCAAACACTTCAAGTCTGGATATTCTGATTTGGAAACTGCTGGAGGGTTCAATTATGGTTCAATCATAGCAGGAACAAAAAGTCAAGATTTATTTATTCCGACAAAAATTGTTTCTTGCCTCTTAATAAATCTGTTTACAGTATATATCACATAAATGCAAAGTTAATGGTGTAGGAGACTGTTGTGGGGAAACTATCAAAAGTAACCTGTTTGGAATTTGTTTTTTTTTTAAGATGCTAGAGTTTTTTTGTTGATTTGAAACAAAACATTTTTATTCAAATTTTGAATCACAAATTTTGTATTTTAGATTCATTAGGGTATTCCACTATTCCCACAAAGGAGAAGAAAATATCCAATGATAAGTGTTTGTGTATATTTTGGAAACATATTTTGAAACCGCTACTTCTGTCAAAATTTGCTCACAGAAGAACTTCTTTTAAGAATTTTGTTCAGCGAGAATCAAGTTATTCATTTTAAATTTGTTGGTCTTAGTAAAAAAATTCCCTGGCACACAAAATTTTCATCGAAGTAATGATAACTTTTTAGCATAATTTATACTAAAATGTTCATAATCCGATTTAAGATTATTATTTGTGTGATAAAATATTTCCAAATAATTTCCTGCACCATTCACACACAAAAAGAAGCAACACCCTGATTTGCATTGTTCTTGTAAATTTCTCTAAATGTCAGAAACACTGCTTAGTCATCGTTAGAAAAACTCATGGCAGACCTTCGTCCGCAGTCTTATTCAGTCAACATGAGTTTATAAATGCAGGGATTGAAGCCATGCACACGCTAACATGTGTACACGGTAGTGTTGCATACATGTAGTTATCATCGCTAGCCAAGTGAATTAACACTTACAATAGGATGTACATGTAAAAAGCATGGTTGAATTATGATGATAGGCATGTACACAGACTTGCTGCATCTCTCCTCGCTGCAACAAGATGGCCGCCAGATGGTGATGCCTGCAGCGGGTTATGTGGATTAATAACACAGGGGAGAGTGTCGATGCCAAAATGATTTGAGAGGTTGGTTTGATCGGGTGGGGTGGAGGGGGGGGGGATTTCCTTTTTTAATCATGGGGATAATATTATAGTAATGAAATACATTTTCGTGGAATTTGAAGCTGGGAGATATACTAAGACTGTTTCTGATATATGGGAAGAGATTGCAAGGGCTTGTGAGTTTGTTTTTAAAAGTAATCTTTTTTTTTGTAACTGGAGGCATATCGGTATACAAATCATGATGAATAATTTGAAAAGCATTTTCATAGTCATGTACATCGGAAGTCTCCCGTGCACTAGCCAGTGTACCGAGCTGATGTGTACAAATTTAAGGTAGAAATGTTTTTTGTTCTTTGTTTGGTTTTTATAAGACTTCAGATCACGTTCACATAGGTCAAATAATCAAGTATAAAAAAACAACACATTCTGGGAACCAAGTTTCAATACAGCGCTCTTCAGCCAACCTTGAACGATTTTGGTCTAGAATGCCCTGATTTTATATTTGTGAAAAAAATGCTCGGGAGAATTAACCCTCATTTACATAAGTGTAGCCGACTTAAATGAGTGCACCTTTGTTGTCACATCAGTGACAAGCAAAATATAGATCAAGGTTTTTTTATACACAATTATTGAACAATATGTTATCAAATATTATTTAATATTCATGCAGGTGTATTTTGTGTGCAAAGTGCAGTTCGTTAGTTTCATTAAAAAAAATGAAAGAAATTAAAAACCTAAAACAGACAAAAAATATCAAGATGTTAACCATTCACTTGGGAGCCCAGAATATCATTTGCAATCAAGTGCATCCAGCAACTCAGAAATAAAAAGAGGAAGAATAACCATCAATCAAACAGATAAATATTTTCCGCATATAAATAGTAATAATAATATAGCAACAACAATAATAGAATATAATTGTAATGCGTCACGCCTGTCATAAATTCCCCGCCGCAGATGTATCAAAATAAAATTGTGGAGCGGGTGAAGATTGATTTAATGAGACGAATGGTTGAACCAGATGGCGAGATGAATGCACTTTTCTGGAAATAAGTGATATGCCATCCTTTTAAGTTCAATCTTTGGTTAAGTTTTAAAATGTTTGCCCATCATTAGTTTGTGCCAGGGAATTCTTGCTTCTGTTTTATACAGCACATGAACAACATTGGTAATGTCTAAGTAGGTATCCACACTTGTGTGACCCAACATGAACATTGTACACAAGAACTCCAAACCTGTGAAAGTTTAAAGGCAGTGGACACTATTGGTAATTAGTCAAAATGATTATTAGCATAAAACCTTTCTTGGTGACGAGTAATGTGGAGAGGTTGATGGTATAAAACATTGTAATAAACGGCTCCCTCTGAAGTGCCATAGTTTTCGAGAAAGAAGAAATTTTCCACGAATCTGACTTTGAGACCTCAGATTTAGAGTTTGAGGTCTCGAAATCAACCATCTAAATGACACAACTTCGTGTGACATGGGTGTTTTTTTCTTTCATTATTATCTCGCAAGTTTGTTATTTTATGCATATGTTGAGATACACCAACTGTGAAGGCTAGTCTTTGACAATTGACAATAGTGTCCACTGTCTTTAAGCTCAATTAGTCATTGGAGTCAAGAAAAATAAGTGGGAAAAAAACCCTCTAAAATTGTCACTGGAACAGCTAGTTTTGGTCTTGCAAGATCTAAACAAATTGTTTGTATATACTTATTTTCTTAAAAAAAATTTAAAGCACTTTTATAGGCAAAAATATTTGAAGGGAAGTTTTCCACCATGACCATCTTTGTGCTGTACCCTAAAGTTATGTGCAAATCTGTGGAGCTAATTTTGTTCAATCTTACCCATGTTATGCATTTAAATATGTCTCAAAAAATCACATTCCTTTGTTCAAAGAGTTTTTTTTTTCAAGAAATAGTATATAAGACAACAGCGGCATTGCTTCTTTACCAAGCTAGTGTTTATGGCCGTCAAATTTTTGAATTAATTACCAAAGGGTAAGACCCTCCCTCTAAGTATGGCACTGATGAGATGTATGACCTTGGACAACTTCAATTCAATTTCCATCTTGAAGTCTTCTTAAAGGCACTCTTAAGCTGTAGCCACTCAAGGTCTTGTCATGTTGGAGCCAATTTACTCCAAGGTGTACAAGAGAGTCTTCTTATGAAATTCCTTTATTTTGGAACGTTCCAGAAACTTCTCCATACAACATTACCCGGTAGGCCTGTTTGCTTCATTTTTGAAAGGGCAAGGGCACCAGGGCATGACCAGGGAGCATTAAGGCAATCGCCTCTGTTGCCTCCGTTAAGTATCAGGCCTGCTTCTCCATACATCAGGCCTGATACTTCACGGAGGCAACGAAGGCGATTGCCTCCAGTGCCCCTGGTCATTGCCTTGGTGCCCTTGAAATGCTCCAGTAGAAATTTACAATTTACTCATAGGGTGCCCTTTACTAAGGAGAAAATGCCTTGGTGCCCTTGCCCTTTCAAAAACGAAGCATACAGGCCTGCATACATATATTACCAGTACTCCTACTTTATTAATAAATATGTTTTCATTCCGAGATGAAACGGTGTATTTCAAAACGTGCAGTGAAAATCTGAATGTTCCAAATATTGTCTGCTCTAACACGTACTCCTGTTATAAAAATCATTATCCAGCATTCCTCAAGTAATATGTGAAAATTTAAGTGTGCTAAAAAAAGCTAAAACAAAATGTCACGAATTCACATGATTAAACATCAAAGACAAACAAATTTTGCCATCTTTAATTTCCCTTAAAGTTGTAAAAAAAAATATATACAATTTCATGACACGCAGTGCACTCACAGTAATAAAAATAATAATAAGAAGACTTGTAATATGCAAGTATCCACCCTGCTCACTGGTGTTCAAGGCGCAGTAAAAACCAACAACAAACAAAACAAAACAAAGAAAAACAGTCACACGCACCTAGACTGTCTGCCATTTTGGGAGTTGAAATGTATATAAAAATGACCCCCAAAATGACAGAAGTGGTTGACACGCATTGTACGGAGGGGCGTTGAATGCACCTCCCTACAATCTGCATCACGCGAGGGGTCAACACGTGTAGGCGTACATGTAATACAACACGTGTAGGCGTACATGTAATACTCATGTATTTTACATGAGTATTACATTGTTTATTATACAGAGATGTTGCACAATATTAAGCAACAAAAACGAATTCATTGAATTGAAAGTAACCCTCAGTTGACCTGATGTGTAGACTTACATGTACATAAAAAAACCAAAAACACGTATTAATACTAAAAAGTCTTTCAAATCGCAAACACTATGTTTGTTGTTATCAGTGATGTTTTGTTCCTCTGTAGAGAAGCCATTCAGATTCAAACTCACTTTTATTTCCATACTTCATGAATACAGCACAAAGCCATAGCAATAATTTATAAAGCAGTAACCTAAAAACAATGCTACTTTACAAAGCCGAGAATATATAAAGTCCAGCTTTTACAGTTGTCTGACGTATAATTTTAATTAGTATATTACTCTGGGCAGCGCTTTGTTTTCATCAGTTTTTGGCGTAGTCTACGATTGTGCAATTTTGAATTAGTGGCACTTAAAATTGAACAAGCGCAAGTATTTTATGGTCTGAGAAACGCAGGTATGCAAATGCATTAGACACATTGTGTTGGTCTTTTCATCAGCATATTGAGTCAAGCTATTCTCTTCAAACAGAATGCTGATTAAAGTCTAAAACTCAGAAATCCTTCCACCCACCATCATAATTTTCTCAGCTTATTTGCTGGTATACAAAATTGTACACAAGTAGGTCATCTTCCCAACAACAAAATCAAGTGCAGTTTGCCAATAATTATACATGGATGCAATACGAGTGAACGATTTCATCCAGCAATTTTGCATAGAAAAATATTTTGACTGAACAGATTTTGTGCACAGTGAATGCTAATAATGCATAGCAAATGATGATTTCTGAGTAGCAACTGTTTGCGTAGCATTTTGCTCTGCTATACAGGGGGAAAAGTTCACTGCAACTTTCTATGTGGTGCTCCTACATGTAATATATTTTTTTCTTTTTGTCCTTTAACCTTTAACCTTGTTAGTTGCTTGTAATCGTGGAAGATTGACAATATGTCATTGCAAAATTGAAACATAATTTATGAAGAAATCCATTATAATATCACCACTCGAGTGCACTCTGATAATTTTTGACGACTTTCTTGCATTTCACCCATTGATTCTAGTCTAGTGCTGTGGGTGCGGTGGGTTATTTTCAGGTCTGAAAATCAATCGTTTTTTATGAAACATAATTTATGAAGAAAGATCCATGTTATCGTTCCATTTACTTATACATTTTTTGTGAACACACTCGGAGCCCTTCAAAGAGGAGATCAAAGGAGGTCGGTGAAATCCTTTGGTCATGACGCACTAATTGAAGCATGTAATAATCAACCTAGATTATTCCTTAGCATTGCCCAGGGGGGCATGTCTTTTCTAATCAATGTGTTGTATGCAGTGACAGCTGTCCAGCAGGGGTAGGGGAACATGATAATGTCAGTTTATTGTTGCAACTGTCCACAGTGCTCCATTTAATTCATTGGAGATTTGTTTACAGGTTATGTTTATGGCACATTCAGTTTTGGATAATTGTAAGGAAGGAAATTATAAGAATGGTATTTCAAATTGCAAAATAAGTGAAATTTAAGTCAACTTTGGATAATAAGTTGGTATATAGTTAGTATTAATGATCATTTGGTACAAAAAAATGACTACAAGCTCAGCCCTGTACGCTTCGTTTTTGAAAAGGCAAGGGCACTAAGGCATTTTCTAATTGGAGAAGGGCACCCTACGAGGAAATTGTAAATTTTCCTCTCGAACATATCAAGGGCGCCAAGGCAATTACCAGGGGGCAAGGAGGCAATCGCCTTTGTATCAGGCCCATTAATCCTTTTTGGTAGAAAACATCTTCATGTTTAGACTTGGTTCCAAGTCTTTGATCGTGGCTTTTTAGTCGTCCTGATAGCTGATACAAACAGCGCCCTCGTGTGATTAACCTTCGTCCTTTCGAGTTAGGGCGCGTGATAGCTAATAATGTGGGGCCGTTTTTTCGCGGCTGAGATGCCAAGAATAACCGCGATCTGAGACTTGAATCAAGTCTACTTCATGTTCTGCTGTAAATTCTGGACTCTCGTTGTTTTGTATGAGTAGTTGGTGACCCAATTAGTGACCCCTTTTACAATGTGCATGCAGTAAGCTTACACATGCACCTGTCATGTCCAACATTTTGGGAGTCAAAATGTACACAAAGATGGTGGAGTCTGTTTGTGCACATTTGGGGGGGGGGGGGATTTCTCATTATTTATAATTTCTAATAAACCATCAAAATGTACATAAGCGAATAGTTGAGTGAAATGGGAATTTTCTTGAGTGGTAGGATTGATCTGTAAGTGTAGGAGTTGTAAAAGTAGGTATAATACTCAAAGTATAATTTAACTGAAGTGAACAATTTATTCAATAGTAAGGATTATTCATTTTAAAGAACAGTTGATTGGGAAGAAGTTTTGTTGACGGCTCATGGGAAATGATTTTGTTCCATAGAAAAATCAGATTTATATATTCTTGTTTATTACATGCATTATTACATGAGAGAGGTTTTCTCTGTCAAAAGTTTACACCAAGCTACATGTTTGTGTTTACTTCCTACACACTTAATCGGTATAAGTTTACTAGGATTCCAACAATGGTAGATTGTTCCAGACCTCATGCCAAGGAACATGTGATATTCATCAGGGACACATGTTGTTTGCATCCGGTTTCCTCCAAAACACACACCATTTATTGCACACAAGACTGCCTTCATTACAGAAAAAATTATCAGCCATGAAAAGGTACTGCAATGCTGTTAGTCTTTCATGGATATACTTACAGAGAAGGGTTGTGGCTTAATAGCATTCTTCATGTATTCCAGATGTAGATTAAATGATGCATTCTAATGAGCTTGTTTTTCCACTACTTCAAAGTTCAAGATCAAAGTCTAACTATTTCTGTGGTAGAATTATACTGGATTTCACCATGGTTAGGAAAACTTTTTTTTTTTTTTTTTTTTACAAGATCCCCACCAATCCTTTAGGTCATGGTTGTCCATGGTTTACAAAGATATGTATCGAGAAAACCCTCAGTTGTGTTTTTATGATTATACTATTCTTTATACCAGTTTTTCTGTAAACAAATTCATTGCAATTCAGCTGGGTTTTACCTTTCTTAAAGAGTAAGATTTGAAATATAATAAATGATAAGTATTCAATTGGCACTTTACTTTCATGGTAGTTAAGTTGTAGTAGGATGCCCATTACTTCTGACTGGTAAGCTTATTGACTCATGTCCTAATAAAAGGATTGCTTACCAGCTACATTATTGGCTGGAAAGTTTGGCAAGAGTCTGAGTTTGAGTAGAATTGAATGAGCGCTTTGAGGAAGTTCAAAAACATCTCGTCCGTCAAGTTAGACCTGTCAAGTGCTGAATGCTGCGAACTGGGGCATGGTTGAACCATGCATCGCTTATCAGTATTGCAAGAAGCGCAAAGGAAAAAAGGGCAATTTATTCCAGTCTTGTTCATGAGCACCCTTGCGTAAATAAAAGCTACCGTTTATGATGACATGAGCTTTTTAAAGAAGACCCTTTTGAAGAAGACGAACATGGAGTAACTGGACCGGAGGCATGGTCATTAAATTGTAAGAACTTCTCAGTTTAGACAACAAAAGGAATCATTTCCTCATTTAGAATTTTTCAATTCATCTCGACTTAATTGTCCACTGACCTTAATGTCGATTGAAGACTCAGTTTTTGTACGCAGCATTCACGCCTCTCATCACACTTTGTTTAATATTGTCCCCGCTAAACTGGTTCGAAAAGCTGCCCTGGGCGCCCTATTTTTATGGAGAAGAATGATTATGACGCCTTCCATTGAACAAAGTAGGTGACATGATAAACTAGCGTCTCTCAGCGGTCAAATTAAAACTCTGACATTGAACGATGGAATAACTCCACACATTAGGTAGCTCCTCTGTCAGAAGTGAGGTCAGCCTTCAAACGTGTACTTTATTTATCATGGATGACTTTTTCTTCTTCATAAGTTGTGGTATTTATTATCTGCCTGAGATCTTCTCATACATGTCTTGAGATGCTTCTGCCTCAGTAGAGTCACAATCCAACCCTATTTGCATCAACCTTAAGAAGTGTCTGGCTTGTCGCATCTGGTTGGGGGCCTGGCTGGCCTCCCCCATTAAGGAGCAAGGTACTGACCTCCTTTTCATCCCCGCCTCCAAGGTGCTTATCTGGAGGAAATCTTGGCACTTCTAACAAACAGTGAGCAAACCGGAGTGGAGGTCTTGACAAAGAGCATAGAAATTCTTGGCGCACTCTCTCTTAAATTCTTAATAATAGACGCTCTGATTTTTACACTGGGCATCATTGCTGAAGTAATGAAGACTGATATCACACCCAGGGACCTGGCTCGAGGCTCCTCCTGCTTCTCTTTTGTCTATAGACATCTAAGCAGGGAGCAAACTGAATGGCTGTTTTTATTGTAAAGATTAAGTCTTTTCATAGATGGAAATTTGCATCGCAGATAACCAATATTAATTTTGGTTTGCCGCTAACCCGTGAAATACGCTTGCCGTAAGCACAGAATTCTCTGCTTCTGTAAGCGCCGATTCTGTGGTAAGCATAACCATTAAATTGGGCCCTGGTGAATGTGTGTGACGCCGATAAAAAAGTAAAAGAAGAAGAACAACAACATCTGTCGTTCTTCCTTGGGAATGTTTGCCTTTAGATTGCCATGTGAGATGGCTTTAAGATTTGCAATAACAACATATCATCTGAACAAATTTGTATTCGGTTTGCGGTAACACCGTATTGTAATTTGCTGTGTAGATTTTGTTCCCATAGAACCTGTCTTGCCATCCATTCTACTGCTGCGGAGTAGATTTTGGGATTTAGAAGACTATTTAAACTTCATTATAATATATTCTAAGATGCACAAGATGAAACGTATACTGTCAGAGAGGAGTAAGCTGGGGATTTAGTCTTCACTTGGCAAAAGAATCTCCAATGAAACAGTAGCTATGCAGTAAGCATATTGAAGGTTGAATAGTCTTCATTCCTGCCCCTCCCTGTCCCCTGCCCTGCAGCTGCTCGATTGACTCATCTCATCTACATGTCATGTACCAAGCCAAGAAAATTATTCTTAAACCTCACTCTCCAACATTCTGCACGGATGAACTTCCAAATAAGAAAACAAAAAGATGATGCACTTTCCTACTTCCGTCTAGTCTTGGTGCAAGACGTTTCTCGATTACCTGTCACGCCTTGCGCGACGGACCCTCTCATTCAACACACCAAAATAGCGCCTGCCACGACCAACCGCCCGTACACACCTAATACGGAGACTAACTACCATCGTGTAATGAAATGCGGTTTATATGTTATGCGTAATAATGACAAGCACGACCCTGACTCTGTGTGCCATCTTGAAGGAGGCCAATCATTGTTGCCCATCCACGCGGATAATTGACATTGATCCGGTGCAAAAATGCCAGCTCACTTCTTACTGAAGAAAGACAAGCAAATCAATATGAGTGTGAGTTTTTTTTTTGGTACCGTAAACCGGAACCTTCTTTTGCTCAACAAAAAGTTTCTTCTAGAAACATTCTGATTAATGTGTGTGTTGGTATATCAATGCATCTTCTTGACACGAACACCACAGATGGTCTGTGCATTTTTATTTAGATTGAATTTTCGCATGAGTGAATGATGAATCAAATACCTGAACCCCACACCAGCTGCCAGAGCTGTTTAAGGCATTGTATGCTCAATGCCTTTGACAGAGTGAGAACCTTTTTCTCTCTTTAGAAATCTGTAGACTTTTTTTGTGACAGTCTGGGAGCCTTTTTCTCTCTCTCTACAAACCTGAAGTTTCAGAAAGGGAATATTTTGCTTGACTTGACTGAGCTGTATCTGTACTGTACTGCAGAACCTTGAAACGAGGTCCCAGTTTAAATGTCTCCGTTAATTTTGTGTCTGTAATCTGTGAAATTTTTATCAATATTTTTGCTTTGTGCTGCCCACTGCTGCCAGTTTTTTTTTAATAATTAAAAACAAATGAATGAATGAATGAATTTTAAATGCAAAGTAAATCCATTTGCAAACAATTATCATTCAACTCTTTTCAGATTTATAACAAACAAATATACGTCACTATAGTTTATTTTAGCTCACCATGGAATATATGGCGCTGCTGCTATAATTTAAAGTCATAAGTAATACATGACACAGCAAACCAGCATTTGAATAAATTTAACAGGCTCAACGTAGTACTTCACTTACAATTTTGTTTTCACTTTGAGAGTGGGTCATTTCTTCAGGGTTGTTATGTAAAAACGAGAGAAAAATATCATAACACAACATCTTCTTTCTAATAACCCCGCTTGACGTACATCCTTTTATGTAGAAGTTTGTTAACCCTTTGTGTTACAAAAGGACGGCCATGCATATTTCATATTCTGCCCGGGCAATCTAAGCCAGCTAGTACACTCACAGTCACAACTGTAGGGGATTTAATATTAAGAAATGCATCAACCAGAAGGATTTGTCATAAAATAAATGCATCAACGGCGACGCTGTTTTTCCTTCTTCAGGAGATTGCTCCTGCTTTTCATGAATAATATTTGTTTGTCTACTCTAAGATGTTTTGTCATCGCCCGATTCAACATTTCTTCGTCTATATTCATATTGTATTTGAGCAAAAGATTAGGGATATTTCTCAATGCCATCTGTGGACTTAAAAGCCTTGTTTAATATGCATGCTTTTTATCCACACATACATTTACAAGAGAGTGCTTGTGTGTTTTGGGTAGAATTCGGGCAAACAGCCTTTTCTGCTGATTTTCCTATTTTTTGTTGTCTTAAGCTGTGCCATTGACAATTGAAAAAACATGGTATAGAGACTTGCGGTGCCTGACACTTTCTGGTCAAGTATCCAACGGTGAAGAGGATTGCTGTTTTTGTTTTAAAAAGTACAACTACCTTTGAAAAGTATCTATAAAAGTACCCAGTGAAATTATTCTCAAAATTTGGGAACAAAAATTGAAACAGAACACCCCCTTCCCCCCTTCTGTCAAAATCCATTCAGAGAAATTATCCTTAAACAAAAAATAAATTAATTAAAATCAAGTGAAAATCTTGCCATGCAACTTTAAAGAGTTATTAGAATTTGTTCTCACCACACATGCATACTTTCCATAAATCACTGTAGGTTCTTGTGCAATGCATAAACCAAGGATGTACAAGGATGTACGCTTATTTACAGCAAGTGCAAAATTAGTGCAACAGAAAACGATGATTGTGAACATGGAACGTGGTCACGTCACTGAAATCGGACCCTGCTCGCAAAATAGCATCAGACTAGAAGCCAAATTGACCGACCTTTGCCATCATTCAATTTGATGTACATGTATTAAGTAGACGGGTCACTTACGAGTCTGCATGTAGTTGTATTGATTACGAGCACTGCTCATGAATATTCATTACGTCGGATTGACCGATGATGAAGCTTGTTATAACGTGTTTTTAGGCTCGACTGTCCTTCGCTCGGTCAGAGTGATCAATACTAATCGTTTTTGGTTTTGATTTTACATATATCCTTGATCCCTGCTCGAACGTCAACCACTCCCCCTCTGGCGGTTGATCAAAAGTTCATCAACTCAAGTGCATTTTCTGATATAGTTAATTATTCTTCAAGCCGAAGGTTGTAGATTCAAAATCCCGCTGTAGTAAATTTCTCTGTGTTCAGCCCCAGATTTATTCAAATTTTCCCAGTCAGTTTCTCTTGTGGTTTATTACTTTATTATTTTTAAGTATGGCATAAAGAGATATTTTGGATCTTGTTAAAAACATTTCCAGTTAAGTGCATAGCTCTGATCAGCTATCTAAATTGTGGTCTAGTTGAGATTTCCTTGAAATCGGAGCCCTCTATATAGGTGCGGACAAACTGTAAGAAAATCTAATTTCAAGCCAAGACTTGTCTTTGCCCATACCATACTCAACGCGACCTGGTTGATTGGCTGCATATTGCGCCACAACTTCTTGTAAATCATCAGGCCTACATGGTTCTGTCTAAAGGAATTGATTTCATACTTCAAGGAAGCTCCACAATATCTTACAGGAAAATCATGGACCAATCAATTTGTTGAAGTGCCTTGAGCGTCGCTTAGTGATGATAATGAGCGCTGCATGTAAATAAGAAGTGACTATTTTTTTCAACTTAAAACATTGTTGGATTTTGTGGCCATTGAACATAGATTCTTGACAGCCCCTGTTTTACTTTTATTTATACACTGTAAAAATGTCTAAAGATTAATAATAAAAAAGTTAAAATTAACAAACTTTGTCCTAGTTTTTGATCCCTTCAATTCAAGAGGCTTGCTGTCATCAGAGTAAAGCCAGGTTGTGTTTACTTCCTGCGATGCGATTGCGATAAAAATGTAGACGTCACAGGGCTGTTTTGGCAGTGAATAATCGCAGGAGTTGAGCTCATTTCAACTGATGCGAATTATTCCTTACAAATATGTGTCGCCAACATTCGTATCTCATTTTGCATTCTCAGGAAGTATAAACCGGGCTTGAGTGATGACTCCATTCTTATTGTACCAGTAGGTTGGAATATATAAATAGATGATGTACGTCCAAGGTTTTGTAATCGGAACATAAACCACTGTCAACATCACATTGACATTAAAGCTGAAATGTTTTTATTCTGATTAAACCAAATTGAATGAAAAATTCCTTAATGATATTGACCTTTTCTGCTTTCTTTGTTTCTTTTCTCTCCCTCGCTGTCCCTCCACCCCCCTGTGATGCTTTCGCTCGATGGATGATTGGACCACATTCCTCACATTGTGATATTTTGACTCCACACGCTCCTCCTAATACAGGTATGTATCAACTTATGTCAAATTAGCCTACTTACATTATAAAGCTGACTAAGTACATGTAAATGTACACTTTGGTGACTGCACTGTACTAACAGATGGTCCAATGGGAGATTTTTTGACATTCCTTTTTTCACAATTCTCGCCAGTTGTGTGCCTGCTCAGACCTACGCGGGCAATACTGAGCATGTGCGCGCACACTCAAACGGGCTCAGAGCCGCCAAAAAGAATTGTTATGTCTGCTGCCGTCGGCGTTTTAAAAGTCTCCCAGTGTAGGCCCAATGCAAGACCCTATTTTGTTGATGTATGAGGGTGTTTTCAACATCAAAATTGCTTGCATCACAATAACAATTTTATCTTATTTTGACTGCTTGTGTAAAATATCAAATGCATTGTTTATATTCGTAAAACTTTCTATTGGAGTACAAACTTTTCATAGTCTTTATCATCTCAAAGATTATTTCTGTGGGTTGTATTAAAACTGTATCATTTTATTAGAGTAGAAAGAAAGTATTTTAAAAGAATCTAAGCCCGGAATTAGGACGGGTTACGCGTAGGGGGATTCACTTAAAAAAACAAAAACAAGTTAACCTCAGGTCAGAAGAAGGGTTGAGGTCTACTCATCTTAATTCGCAATTTTAAACAGGATTTGTGGCCAGATTTATCGCAGCTTTCCTAAAGCCATAGTCCACCACACAACATCTGACATTTCCAAGCTTGAATTTATAGGGCACAAAATCGCCCGTCTTAGTTCCTACCTCCCCCTTCTCCGATACCCCACAACAATACCCCAGTAAATGCTATGAGTGGTAATTGGATTTGTCTCCCAGGTTTTTTCTCCAAAGCTCTTTCTCCAGTTACTTTTATTAGTCTATGGAAATTAGAGTCTCGGGCATGTTGGCGGCGAGCGTCTTTTGATTACGGCGACTCGTTGAGAGTTTTTTTTTTTAAGAGAACTTTATATTCAGACGACTGTAATGTAATTCATGGAATCAAAGTCCTTCCCGCTTTTTTTCTCTTTGAGATTATCGGCGCTGCCCTTAGTTCAATCAATTTCTTGGTTTTTTTTTGTGTTCTTTTTCTCTTTCGATTTATGTAAATTTGAGCTTTTCCTCTCTTGGACAACACTTAAAATTGAGGCCCTGGATAAGTTGTTTTGCGCTTAAAGGAACAGGTTGCCTTGGATCGGTCGAGTTGGTCTTTGAAAAGCGTTTGTAACCGTTTTTTTTTAAAATGCATATGGGTAGAAAGATGTTGTAAAAGTAGAATACAATGATCCACATAAACATGCCTCGAAATTACACGGTTTTCCTTTTACCTCGTCGACTAACACGGTCGGCCATTTATGAGAGTCAAATATTTGACTCCCATAAATGGCCGATCGTGTTAGTTCGCACAGTAAAAGGTAAACCACGCAATTTCGAGGCAAACCTGTGTGGATCATTGTATTCTACTTTGTTTTCATCTTTCCAACCTTTATAAAAAACGGTTACAAACGCTTTTTATAGACCAACTCGTCCGCGATCCAAGGCAACGTGTTTCTTTTATGTGGTGAGTGTAGTACATGTTGGCTGTACTGCCGTGAGGGTTTTAAAGTAAAGCACCGATTTGTCAGGGGATATGAAACCCAACATGTTTGTTCTTGTATTTTTCTTCTGGCCAAAGGGAGATATGTCTGTCTGGATTTTTGTTATACTGGCCTGAAACTTCTGGAAAGAGCAAGATAGGTTTCTCTCTGGTAAATAAGGCACTTGAATTAGGAAAAAAATAAATTTGTTCTGGAACATTTTAAGAGGTGCTGAGGCAATGACCAGAGGCAAGTGTCTCATTATCACTTAATAGGCCAACAAAATACTTTGCAAAAGCAATTATAGTGCATTTTGGTTTTTAAAATGGTTTAAATTTGTTTGAAGAAAACGGTCGTGTCTCACACAATGTCCCGAAGCACTTGTGTTAAAAAAACAAGAAAGTTATAAATTATGTAAAGGGTCCTAGCTCTACAATTAAACCATTTTTACTTGTGTGTTTTTTTAGCAGAAAACTAAGGCAAGACGATACAAAGTCACAAACAATTTTGAATTTAATCCGAGTTTGATGACTTTTCTTACTCAAGATTCATCAGTAAATAAGATGTTGCCAACCAAATAAATTACTGTCCTTGTTTGTATTTTGGGGTGGGTTTTTTCCCGCTCACAAGTCAAGCCCTTTCATACAATTGTACTTGCTCACTCGCAGTGACAGTTACTTAATTAAAGATAAGGATGAAATGCTTAGCCATGCCTTAGTGAGATTAGCGTAGTGTAGTGCAACTCAACTGACATCGTGTGCATTTCCCTTGTATTGTAATTTTGACATTTCACGACAAAGTTATCGAAAAAGGGGAGGAGATGGTGAGGATCAAATAGTTCAGTAAATGTCAGCTTTCATAATAAACAGATTGCAACTTGTCACAATATCGAACCCGTGACCTACATGTAATTGTCATAAGAAGATGATTTGATACTCCGTCCGGGTCCGGCCTCATGCCGAGAAATAAAGCAAACTAACAATCATTACCTGATTGCAATAGTTGCCCCGTACATCACCTCCGCCCACATCGGCAGGTGTATCTTTATCTCTCCTCGGGGGCTTTGCCATCCCAATTTTCTTTTAAGATCTTCCCGTGAGGGCTACAAGATTGCAGGTGATTATATGGACACCATTGGTTTTTCTGTCGAGGTTTTACCTCGTCAACCGGAGACCAATAATGAAAAAAAAAAAAAGGAGGAAGAAAAAATAAAATAAAATCAAGCCAATATTTGTCATCGAGGGGAGATACATGTGAGCCACAGTGGAGATGACCTGAGTTTGTTTTGAGAGCCGGGAGCGTTCGGTAAATGTAGTTACTGTACTAATGCCTGATTGGTGTGGAGATATTGAGAAGGCCTCCCTTGTGACCACTAGAGGGCGCTTTGCTCGGGGGAAGTTGCTGCTGATTGGTTCGAAGATTAAAGAGTCTTTGGGGCATGTTATATCCACTGGACAGAGCGGGGATTGCCGTCAAAGTAGCATTTCTCACCATCAGTTTCTTGTTGTTAATCCTTTTTTGTTTTTCTTTTCTTTTTTTCTCACACAATCTCGCACATTTATTTGGGACAGTTGCCCACCAATGTTTGTACGAGAATGTAATTAGCATTTTTTATGAGAAGTTCTTATTACCTGTCAGGTCATTGCCTGGTGTCCCTCGAAATGATACAATAGAACTCACCTCAAATGCGTGTCATTTTCAAAGAAAACACTTTCTTGCCCTTAAAACTATGTCATTTGACAACATATGTACATGTATAATAACAACAATTTTCAGACACATTTTGTAAGTCTCTTATTTTTAGAACCTAACAAGATGGTAATCATTATGCTGATTCTGTTTTTGGCATTACTCCCTCTTATCCAACTAAAATGCACTACAGTCTTCAGCAAACTATTTATAACTTTTGTGCATAGAGCTGTTTTCAATCTGTTTCTTTATTGTGTAATTCTAATCTAAAACAAATATCAATAGATTTCTGTGGTAAATCTGCTAACAATCTCGGTAACAAAAAAGAACTGTCGGTCTCCAACCTTTTACCAAACTAAAGTTCTTCATCAAGTTATTTATAACTCTAGTTCATAGATCTGTTTCTTTATTGTGTAATTCAAATCTAAAACAAATATCAATAGATTTCTGCGGTAAATCTGCAAGCAATCTCAGTTTTAAAAAAATCACAGACGGTCTCGGCAGTCTTGGTCTAGGCAGTTGTCGCGTGCTGCCATTTGGGTCAGCTCAAGGCCTCCAGCACCTTGAGACAGGTGCTATTATCTTAGCCCTCTTCCTCTTGCTCGGAACGTCAAGGCAAAATCCAACCGAGGTTTGTTCCGTACCAAATCACTCCTCCTCCACGTTCAGGCTCATGGTACGTACGCTCCTCCGACACAGATCACAACCATACGAAGGAAAACCCCAAGCCGGAGTCACGTGGGTACCGGCGACAACGACGCTTTTGATTCGCAGGAAACAGAAATGAAAACAAGAACGGGAAATTCATGGAGCCAGCCGGGTCGTCGTACAGCTCTGTTCAATTAAAAAGAAAGGAAAGACAGAAATGTGTGCAGTATTGTTATTATTTGGGTGAAAGTCTGGATTCTAGGTCTGTTTAGATAAGTGAGCTGGTTTCAATTAAGCACTGGCCTTCGTTTCGGAACGCCAGACAGAGTTTCTTGATCTTGGCCTTCTTTTCCAAATCTTTTTTTTTTTTTTTGACACAATGTTTTCTAAAAACCAGCTGATGGGTTGATTAATTTAGGACTGAAACAATAGATGTTTGAGGCGGGTTGTGTCTACTGAGGGTTAAGTTCAGTGATGCACCTAGTATCTTCTTCCTCACTCACAAGAGATTGTTTCATTGATTTTGTTTTGAGGTATCCGTTTCCCTTTTGTTTAGGCAGTGTGCCTTTGCATGGAGTTTTTCCCCACACGAAATGTCAAATTTATAACTCTCTTTCTTCTTCTTTAGAGTTCGTACTTGTGTGAAGTCGGTTTGAATTTCTCCTTATTGAATAAAGAAAGAAAAAAAAACCTTGCTGTGCTGCTTACATTTCGCAAACTTAATTAATTATTTTTTTGTAGATACCTTCAACCCCAAAAATGGCAGGACAATGCGTGGCATTCTCCCGGCAGCCAAAACAAAAGCAGTCCTTATGGGATGAAAATTTTATAGCAGTCGAATTGAGATATTTAATTAGTATTATCAAAAAATTTTGTTTTCCTTTCACAAGCCTTTGTTGGTTTACGTTCCGGTGCATGATGCATTTATCGTTGGCACAGAAATAATCAACGGCTGAGATTTAATTAAAAAATTGGTTTTACATCTACCATTGGTGTCTAATTTAGAATTGCACCAATGGCTACCATCACGCCTTTTTGTTAGTACTAGAACTGAGCACTATGGCATTCAGACCATTTATGGTGAGGCCTGCAAGGTTTTCACCAGGATTCAGTTAAAGTGTGTTCAAATTTTGTGGAAATTTAAAAACCTTGTGTCCAAATTTTTCCCACACATTTTACCACACATTTGCATTTATTGTAAAATGACAGATAAAACAAGGTTTCAACATTTAAAACAGGGTGTCCAAAAGACACCCAGACACCTTCTGGCTAAGAAGCACTATAGAGGCCTGCTAAAGTAAAAAAATCTTGTTACAAAAAAAATAAAGCGAATGCAGGAAAATTTGATCTGATATTTATAACCTCTGTCTGGCCTCATGAGATAAGAAAGATACATCGACATGTATTACTCAATCTGGTCTGCATTATTCCCAGGGTATCTGTTTCTTGTAAGATCTCAAAGTAGAACATCTAGTTCACTGGACTTTGTGGTGGGTGTTGGGTACTGTGGGTGTCCATACACTTATGTAAAAAGGGGTTATGTCAAGTTGGGATAGGGTCGAATTCCATTGGGCTGTGGAATCTAAGTGGGTGTCAACATAAAGATTTAGTGTGGGCCGAGAGAGGTTTCGTTTTACACTTTTTCTTTCGCTGTTTATGTTTTTGATTTGGGCGTTAAGCAAAGAATTTTTACTTTTCAGGAAACAAAATATTTGTCAAAAAAAAAAAAAAAATGATTGAGGGAGACTAAAAATGTTTCCGTTTCTCCAGTTTCTCTTTCTTTTTTTTTCCCGTCTAAACTGAGTATGAATGTATGTCATGGGTGTGGGTTTTACAGTGGAACGTGGAGGTAGCTGTATAATCTCAAGAGGCCCTGTAATAAATCTGTTATAGGTATTCGTAATAATACAGTGAACTGTTTGATGATTGGTTTAGAACCCAAAAATGTAAAATGGACAGTGGTTTTATTCGTTTCAATGTGAGGAGTCCAACTACTTGCATTGGTACAGCACAGAACAAGGCCCAGGGCCTTACGATCACAATTCCCCGCTTATAGGCAAGCGTCGAATTTCTGCGCTAGCTGTGTAAGCGTAGAATGCCCAGTAGCGTGGAGTACGCACGCGCAGAAGCCAAAATTTGCCGTTTATCCATGAAACACGCTTGCCGTAAGCACAGAATTCCCTGCTTCCATAAGCGCTGATTCTGTGCTTACGGTAAGCAGAGCCATGAAATTGGGCTCTGGTACAGCCACAAGATAGAGTGCCAAGTACAAATGTACTAACAACCAGATGTCAAAATGTTGATTGTTAAACCTCCATTCCATACAATACTAAGAACTGTACTTGTGGAAATACCATGTGCCTCAAAATGCCAGACAAAGGACATTCCTGCAGAGGTCATTTCCTGTTTTCACTATTATTAGCTTTAACATGTCTCAGCTCCCTCATTCCTTGTCAAGTTGTCTGAAAGATTGAAGAGTGGGTTTTTACAAAGATTACTGGTACTGGTAGGGGTTCAACCAACACCAGATGTTTTTTGTGGTTCTGGAAGTCATTTGTAGTTCCAGAAAGATTTGGAATGTTTTTAAAAATTTTATTTGGATGAAAAATGAACAAGACGTAATAGAATAAATCCTTTCATTGTTTTTGCTTACAGCTTACAACTCTGAACAGTTTGGTCTTTGATTTGTTTTCTCGTTTGATTTTAAAGCAACTAGTACACAAAGGGTGTGCCGCTTTTTGGGGTGCACCCTATGTTTTTTTAAAAACTGGGGGCATTCTGGACCCAAATTTGTTGATATTTGGTGGAAGCACGCAGAATTGAAACAAGGTCTTTGGAATGTTTTCTTCTTGGTGTTTCAAAAACATAGTTAAACATGTGAATTTAGAAAAGTACATGCAAAATGTGTCTTTTAATTGGGCAGCATCCAGCATTCTATAGTTTACAAGATTATTACACGTTTTCCCCCACAATGGATTATGTGACTTTGCAAAGCTTTGGTTCTTCAAAAGCACGTAGCTGGCTCCAGGCCACCTAATTAAGTTTCTCAGGTATTTTAATAACATGGTATTGATGAAGGTTTGGAATTTCACAGAAGAACTGATTAAAATTTTTGATTCGGATGAATTCCGCCTTCTCGTATGTTTTGCAGCCTGGTGATTTGACGTATTGTGTCTGTTTGTAGTATGTGAAATTCATGTCGAACAAAAGCCTGAGGGGTGCTCCAAAGAAGGCAGACAAATCTGATGAGTGACGAACAATCTTTCTAGATTTTTTCGAATTCACAGTACATCTTTTTGTTTTTTTGGGGGATGACTGCATTCATTACTGACGTAAAAATTTGTGCTGCATTTTGGTTTGAGTGCAGCATGATTTCGACCTTGTGCTGCCAGTTTTTTTGATCATCTTAAAAATAAAATGAAAAAACTCAAAGAAAGGAATATATAAACAATATTGTAATGGATGTTTGTGATGTTTGCAAATGCGTAACGAATTCCACAAATCATCTTAGGCGTGATCCTTCCTTTTCTTCCGAGTGGCAATAAGTCAAGTTTTACTTTTAACAAAAATTACACACAAAAACTGAAGCTTCATTGAAAGAATCAAGTATTCCCAAGAGGTCTTCAAAATAACTTCAATCTGATAAATGTTATTACTACAGATTATCAAAGTGTGGTTCTTTCTTCCTTTTTCAGTTAAGTTTCATTGTAGTTATCTACATAGGATGAAAACAATCGAGCAGTTTCAAAAACCAAAGATTCACTTTGCCGTTAGGGAATTAGGAGCGACTGTAAAATCCTTGCAAAGACTTGAGTTCGGATTGACCAAATCATGCGTGTGTCTCTGTCACAAGAAAATGACAAGAAATCGGAACAAACAAGGTTTTATCTATGGATAATCGGCCTTGGGATGAAGGAGCTTATATGAAGGAGCTTATATATGTAGTACATGCCTTTCAAGAGATTACATTTTTATGAAGGTTTTTTTTTTCTGGAAAGGAGGATCAGGTTTTTTTTAATTTCTTTTTTGTTTTTGGTGGGGTTTTCCGATGCAAAAAAAAAAACCTCAAACAACTGTTGTCGTTTGCAGCTTGAAGAATTACATGTAGTACTAACAAAGGAAGCAGCATTTGATAATAAGGCGCCAAAGAAATGCACTCAAGTGTCTAGCACTGACAACAAATGGTTGTCAGTTAAGAACATTGTGACTTATGAGCTGGATTTAATTTGAAAACGTTGCATGCTGGAGAATACAATCCAGTAATTTTGTGATTTTTGGACGATATTTTCAGAAGTGTAATTTCCATTGAAAGGTATCTTCTGAGGACAAATAATGCAGTGTTTGCACACTGTTTGATGAGCGAATTAAAGAAATAACTTTCCAACGTGTAACTCAAATAGACACAAGTATACATTACATGTCGGAGCATCCTAATAGTGTGATATCCTGTTGTACATTAACTGAACTGTACAAATGTCTCTTAGCTTAAAGGCAGTGGACACTATTGGTAGTTACTCAAAATAATTATTCGCATAAACCGTACTTGGTAACGAGTAATGGGGAGAGGTTGAGAGTGTAAAACATTGTGAGAAACGACTCCCTCTGAAGCAGCGTAGTTTTCGAAAAAGAAGTAATTTTCCACGAATTTGATTTAGAGACCTCAGGTTTAGAATTTGAGGTCTTGAAATCAAGCATCTGAAAGCACACAACTTCGTGTGACAAGGTTTTTTCTTTTCTTCATAGTTATTTCGCAACTTCGACAACCAACTGAGCTCAAATTTTCACAAGTTTGTTGTTTTATGCATATTTTGAGATACACCAAGCGAGATGACTGGTCTTTGACAATTACCAATAGTGTCCAGTGTCTTTAATACCAACATTGTTAATAACACTATATTCCGGCAGTAAATCAAGTTTATGATGTTTAACTCCCTTGAGTTATTTTCTAAGATTCTTCCTCACTGGTAACAAAAACCAACATCAATACGATTACGAAAAGAATTTGTATGGATTATGGAAAACTGCATATGTTGGAGCTCGTGGTTAATGGTGTTTTACTTTATCAAGAGTGGCGATCAAAGCATTTGTTTTTGCAAAAAGAAACATTAATTTTTGAAGTAAAACATCCATTTTATGACGTATACCGGTATACATTTTTCATTTTAGGACCTTGTGCATGAAACACGAAATTGCTATTAATGATCTTAAAGTTTTGAGCAGAGGAATTATTATCTCATTGCACAACTACTCATTAATTGTGACCTAACTTGAGAATTTGACTAGAGAAACATTGCTCCGGGGCGAGATTGATCCAGTTGGAGTACCTTATCACTCGAGTGACATCTTGATCAATGGTTAAGTCATGTCAACTCTAGCGACCTACCCATACTTGCTCAGTTATGTTTTTACTGGTCCTTGAGGTTTTAACTGGAATTTGGCCAATAATCCACTTTAAAGGAACATTACAGAATTGGTTTTGCTAGCATAAAAGTTGCTGGCAGTGTAAGCACTTTATTTAATCCACACATAAACTGACAAACCTGTAGAAGTTTGGGATCGATCGGCCATCTGGGTCACGAGAGAATAGTGAAAATACGATTACAAATTTTGCATTGCATCGATGCCCCCCCAAAAATGAATAAAACGCTCACTGAGCGATAATTTCCAAATGCAAAATTAGATTATTGATTTCTCATAAAATATGAAATTTCAGACATAAATAATTATTTCAAGGGGTAATTTCTACTATCATCGTCATTAGATTGTGTAAGTTTTATGTAAACGATTATTGTTTCTTACCATTTCTGTAATGTTCCTTTAAGGGATGTCGGAAGTAAATTCTAAAATTCTATTAGTAAATAGTAAAAAAATTATATTGCGTCAAATCCATCAAAAACAATGCGCCATGGCGCTTACAGAGAAACATTTAAAAACAAAATCCCTATAGATAAACACAAAGTCATTATCAGAATTAACAACAAGGACTGAGGAGGTCTTTAACCACAGCACCTCTTGCGTTCTTATTCTCAGTATTGTAAGATCTCTGTCTCAGCCCCAGGGGCCAATATATTAAAAGGAGATCCGTTGGAAAGCTCGCCTGTCTCTCTCCTTAAGTGTTACTGGGTTTGTAACGAGCTCAGACCATCATCAACTGTAGCCATTCATTTAAGAGGGTCTCATTGGAGGGTGAAAAACACGTTAATTATCCATTTCCGGGTGATAGTCGTGGCAACCTCCTTGCCTGGTTGCCAGACATGCTTTCTGCGGTGTGTACTTTGGGAATGAAGCGACTGAAATGGCTCAAATTACTGTTTGTACACAGGGCTGTTTGTCAGAGAAGCTTTATTTAAAAATCCTTGTTTAGATACTATGAATCAGTAACCAAAGGGAAAGCCTATACACAAAAAAACTGTCTTCCGTTCTGATGTATTCACGATTTTGAGCTTCGGGTCTTATTAATATTGTTTTGGGGTTGAACAAAGACAAATTTACTTTAGTGGGTTTTTAACCTGTGACCTCAACTTGGCTATTTAGCCAAAATGTTGGCAGTCTCCATTTTAGTATTGTTGTCAAGGGACTTGTCAGAAAAATTTCATGTTGCTGGAGCAAATAAATATTCTACGGATTGGTATTTGCAAAACCTTAGAGCAACATGAGAAAGCAAACACAATATTATTAATCTGAAATTTCACCTATTACATGAATACAATTCGTACCATTAACAATCCTCGTAGAGAAGCGTATAGGAGACACTGTCAAAGTTGAGAAAATAATCTTAGAAGACTCTCTGATGTCGACCTTTTCTTTATAGACATTTATGTATTGACAGCACCATGCCGCCATCTTAGAGTTTAATCGATGATGAAACAGTGGAAGCGTGCAGATTTGTATACGCTGCGCACATGATTGGCCATGAATTTTGTGAGCATGGGAGGGTGTTAAGTACATGCACCTGAACAAAGCAAATAACAAAATATGTCGTCACAGCTAGGATGTAAAAAATAGATTTTGTTTTTCAAAGAGAGCAGGCCTCGACCTCTACAGCGGCCACCAGCAGCCATTGCCGCGATGCCCCAGTGATGACAAGCAAACTTGATGAATTTGTTTTTATTGTGGTTGTACAGTGGTTGCAATTAATAACTAAGAAATGAATAATTGAATTCTAAAAAAACACAAAAAAAAACACCAAAACATGATGTAATACAACCAATCATGTAATACTTTTATCTCTTGAATGAGGAAAGCTTCCTTTGTTGTTTATCTGTGAGGCGTGTCATATTTTCACAAAATCATGTTGAGAAGGGGGGGGGGGAGGGTACTCAAATGATTGCTCACAATGTATTTTCACATTGGATCGTGTGACGGGTGACATCCATCCTGTCTTTGCTAAACCCTTAGGTGTAAGAAATCAACACTGGCTCCATATGGAGCATGACTGGCACATATTGAGCAGAAGAGGGAGCTATACACATACACCATTAGTTTCCTCCTGGCTCTTGATTAGAATGCACACAGCGTTTAATGCACACTGCTGCAGGCCTGGCTCGCATGGACAAGATTGTCAAAGTATTTGCTTTACAATCAGTTTAAAATTGCCATAAAATTTAGTGGATATAAGAGTTTAAGCCTAATGATAGAAATATAACTTTGTTTTTATTTTTATTTTTTTCATTCCCAACAAGTATGCCGTTTCCTTATTGAGACAAAGACAGAACTTAATTAAAATTTAATTAAATACTAGTTATGAAAATAGATTTAACGCCATTGTGGCTCGTCTTTCCCAAGTAGTTTTTTTTTATAAATATAATTAAAATTTTTATGAGGGGAAGGCTTAGTAAAGAAGGGAACCCGCCTTGTTGTCATTTCTATTCACGGAGTATGCATTTGGCCGCCAGACGATTTGTAAATTGCCCTCGGGCAGTCTTTGTGCTTTTACCCTACTCCCTGCGATTGGCAAAATTGATCCGGTATTAGCTTGCCGCAATCATAAATATGGAGAAATAGGCAATGTTGGGAGGGTGAAATGTTTGATAGAACTGAAGTGAATGTTAAAGGTATTACACAGGTTAGAGTTGACAAAATAGGCACAGACAGTGTTCATTATTTGCGTGATCAGCCTTAAGGGTTTTGGTACCTTTTTGTAGGTCAAGTTTGGTAAATCTTTACTCACGTTGAATGAAGATGTATGTAATATTATTTACCCGTAGAAAGTTTCAAATTCATTGGACGTCAAGTTTTCCAAGGGAAAATAAAGTGAAAATCACAGAGCAGTTGCGTAAATCCATTACATGCTAAAATAATATAAAATATTGTGAAATTGTTTTTGAAATTAATTTCTCAAAAACTACAGCACCTCAGCAAGTAATATTTTAAGGGAAGCTGTCTACTATCATTATCTTTAAACCATGTAAGTTTAATGTAAATCTGTGGGCGTTATGTTTTGTGTCATACCACAGTACTCTTTAAAGGCAGTGGACACTGTTGGTAATTGTCAAAGACTAGCCTTCACAGCTGGTGTATCTCAACATAATAACAAACCTGTAAAAATTTGAGCTCAGTCGGTCATCGAACTTTCAAGATAATAATGAAGAAAAAAAAACAAATCTTGTCACACAAAGTTGTGTGCGTTTAGATGGTCAATTTCGAGACCTCAATCTGAGGTCTCAAAATCAAGTTCGTGGAAATTTAATTCTTTCTCGAAAACTAAGGCACTTCAGAGGGAGCCGTTTCTCACAATGTTTTATACCATCAACCTCTCCCCATTACTCGTCACCAAGCAAGGTTTTATGCTAGTAATTATTTTGACCAATAGTGTACACTGCCTTTAACACATGAAATAACAAACCTGGGAACAAATGTTGTCAACCCGTTGTGTGAGTCATGAGAACAATGAGTGTTATCCAATTTGTAACATTTTTAATTTACAGTAAGTGCTTCATTTCATACCCAAATGTCACAGCCATTACTCATTTTTGTGTATAACCCTTCCATTATTATGTAAATAATATGCAGTAGGCGCTTCAAGCCACAACATCTGTATTGTTTTCTCCTCATCCACCGAATATATTTCCATCTGTTGAATAATTAACCAGAATAGCCATAAAATATTGATTTTTAATATGTCGACGGCAATGCTGATTCACTGCCATTGATCCGACCAAATAAATTTAGACTATATTTTTGTGAATAATTATAATGACCTGTCCCTGGTAGTCTTGTCGGAACGAAACGCATCCAGGGCGTACGGGACGATCTTAACAGGATTAATTCTCGTCTAGCTGCCGAGGATTTTCTTAAATATATTACGACTGAATCGTGATATACGCCGAGTGTTGCTACCCAGCCTTTGTGCAGCCGCATGGATAAGCTTAAAAAGGGGGAACGAATTCGTCAAGTAGAAAAAATAAAGAGGGGTTGAATGAACCATTTTGATGACAGTGTAGCCAGCCGGTACGATTGTTAATGCTATTAAGGAAATGACTACAAGCAAGGAAACCGAGACGCTCTTATAGCGTCGGAAGGAAATAGCCGTGGCATAAGAGAGAGAGAGGCCAACCTTCCCCCCTCTTCAAATTTTTGTCGGCAGTACGCGGGATAGCTTGTCTTAATATTCACCATTATTGATCAGTTGGCTCATCTTTTGATGCAAGGGGGAGCAAAGTCCACTTGATTTGCATCAGGTTCATCAAGACAGACCTGGGCGAGCCGCTGTCATTCTATACTCATGACAGTCTCTTTACATGTTGCTGGTCTTTGGACGTCGTCGCAGTGAGGACATCTCAAGGAAACGAACGGACCGTAGCATCAGCAACATCATCGCATCTTATCGATACGGTGGGAGAACAACTCCTGAATTACCAGTGTATAATCCAAGCACTCCACCACTGAGTCCTACTCCCTGAACAATCTTCAACAGTCCTCCGAAACTTGGATTCATGATAGTAGAACCTGAGGAGCAGGTGTTTGTTTTTTAAAGTACTGGTCTGAGAATCTGACGGAGAGAACAGCGTATGGATGATGGCGCTAGCTCCAACCACCACGCTAATTCAGAGACCATTCCTGGTTCCATCACCATGTATCAGCAAACCTTTCTCCCTACTCCTGCAAGTAAGACATTTCTATTTTTAAACTGAGGGCGACATTGATTCAAAGTTTTTGTTTTTATAAATGTGCTGGCCCAAAATATAGATGTGCAGTGGTTACATCTCATTGCTTTGTTTTTGATGGATAAGTGTTTTGAGGCATTGCCTAGTGAAGTATTTGTTGTGCATTGACACCACATGATACAGGGTTTGCACTTAAAAATCTGTCAGTGACTGGTCAGTGGAAACCAGTTGTGTGACAAAATGTAAGGACTATTTGTAGACAATGGGTTTCTTGTTTGCTCTCAAGAATCTCTGTGAAAAGGCTGTGCACAACGTTGGTAAAACCATAGAGGTAGGGTAAAACAATAGAGGACGGACAACTTTCTCTATAGGTAAAACCATGAGCTAGGACCCAGGTAAAACTGAAAATAGAAACTTTCAACAGTATTGACTTTGTAGGCTTTGAAACTTTGCATGGTGGAAATACGATATCGAAAGCTTTGCGGTAACACCATGTAATGACTATCTCTAATGAGTTGGGGTGGTTCTGAAAAGAACTGTTGGTTTCAACTCAGTCCAACAACAAAACAAGGAGTTAAAAATGAGTTTTGTGAGTAACTTTGAATGTGTGTAGGACACTGCAATGTTGCGGATATCTTGAAGAGTTTTGTTCATGAGAAAAGATCTAGTAGAATAAACACATTTTACACCAAACTACATACATGTACCTCCAACCCCTTCAAATATCAAGGCCATGTTTTGTTTGGTATCAAGTAATAAATCATCATGTTTTGTTTGATTTTGTTTTCTCTGTTGTTGGACTGAGGATTTCACATGCTATGGGATCATTAGGGGTTGAGTTACTATGTGGTGTTGGGTTTTATTGTGTGTGGAAGGGAAGGAGTATTTTTGGTTATATGTACTAAGTTTATTCACCTACTGGTTGAATGTTTTTAAAGAATTTTTACTCCTGTGTTATAATTCCGTATTGTCTTATTTTTAATTTGTTCATATTTCCATGTCCAGCGCCCTAGAGCATGTCTACATGTTTAGGGCGCTATAGATATAAGTTTTGGTATTATTATTATCATTATTATTATTATTATTATTATTATTATTATTACTATTACTGTTACTGTTACTGTTACTGTTACTGTTACTGTTACTGTTACTGTTACTGTTACTGTTACTGTTACTGTTACTGTTACTGTTACTGTTACTGTTACTGTTACTGTTACTGTTACTGTTACTGTTACTGTTACTGTTACTGTTACTGTTACTGTTACTGTTACTGTTACTGTTACTGTTACTGTTACTGTTACTGTTACTGTTACTGTTACTGTTACTGTTACTGTTACTGTTACTGTTACTGTTACTGTTACTGTTACTGTTACTGTTACTGTTACTGTTACTGTTACTGTTACTGTTACTGTTACTGTTACTGTTACTGTTACTGTTACTGTTACTGTTACTGTTACTGTTACTGTTACTGTTACTGTTACTGTTACTGTTACTGTTACTGTTACTGTTACTGTTACTGTTACTGTTACTGTTACTGTTACTGTTACTGTTACTGTTACTGTTACTGTTACTGTTACTGTTACTGTTACTGTTACTGTTACTGTTACTGTTACTGTTACTGTTACTGTTACTGTTACTGTTACTGTTACTGTTACTGGTACTGGTACTGGTACTGGTACTGGTACTGGTACTGGTACTGGTACTGGTACTGGTACTGGTACTGGTACTGGTACTGGTACTGGTACTGGTACTGTTACTGTTACTGTTACTGTTACTGTTACTGTTACTGTTACTGTTACTGTTACTGTTACTGTTACTGTTACTGTTACTGTTACTGTTACTGTTACTGTTACTGTTACTGTTACTGTTATTGTTATTATTAAGTAAACAAAGATTTGAGTGAATGCAGATGTGTATTTACATCAACTTTAGACCAGTTGTAGGTTGTAGCCTGGTCAGGTTCCCCATATACACTGTTGGCTAATGATCACTGATTACTGCAGGGTCCAGGGGTGGATTTCACAAAGGTAGTCCTAACTTAGGACTAGTCCTAGGCAATGCTAAGAGATAGGACTGGTCCTAAGTTAGGACCAGTAACTCATCCTAACTTATCTCTTAGCATTGCCTAAGACTAAAGTTAGGACTACCTTTGTGAAATCCAACCCTGACCATTCTGTCCTTGCCTCATTTTTGTTTTTTGTGGATTGCCTGGAAGATGGCGGACATTAGCTGCAATCAAAGACGACATCAAACCCTCACACCTTGATGAAAAGCACGACACCTGTTTTAGATCAAAGTGTCTAGATAAAATGGTAGTCAAAAGTGCTCGTGAAGTAAAATTATGCCCATTCGAACACGAATATTTAATGACTGGCAATCTTTATAACAGCTGTTTGTGGAGGTCACAAGGTCAATCAGGCATGCTCAGGTGCAGCAGATGCCAAGCCCAAACATGTAACAAATTTGTAGACAGACTGAAAAATTTACTTGGTAATGAGCAAAGGAGAGCTGTTGATAGTATAAAACATTGTGAGAAACGGCTCCCTCTGAAGTAACAAAGTTGTTGAGAAAGGGGCAATTTCTCACTCAATTGTGAAGCCTGTTATTATGAATCTGAAAGCACACTAAGTAAGTGCAACAGGGTTTTTTTCCCCCATTATTTTCTTGCAACATCGATGACCAATTGAGCCCAAACAAATTTGATTAACAACACAACCAACCAAACTTGCCATTTAAAAGTGTCATGTCTCTTTCAACGTTTTTAAAAATTTGATTGACAATCTACTTTTTGGTGGTGTGGACGGATTGCAATTTTTCAAACGTGACCCCAAATGACCCCTTCGTGGGAAATATATAGTAGATATATTTGTTATCTATTTTGTATTTCAAGGGAAATTAAAGCATCCAGCACTTTCTCATTTCATTCGGCCATCCAGCACTTTCTCATTTCATTCGGCCATGGCATTTCTTCCATCTTAAAATGAGTGTGAAAAATCACTAAGAGATATCGGCAAAATGTAGGAATCCTTGGCCACATGATTTTACACGTACCAGTATTAAAATCAATCACTATTAAAAAACCACCCTCAGTGTCGGCCAAGGCCATTCCACCCATACAGTAATAATATCAACACAGTTTTCTGTATGAACAATTTGTAATTTATGAACCATAAGTTATTTGATTTATTCTGTCATGTGATGTACAGTACCGGTATTGGTAAGAAAATTATTATTATTATTATTATTTTTAAAATTTTTATCAGTGTATAGTGTTCCCTTCTCTTGAAGTAATTGAAACCAAATTGAGTTTGGGAAGCGCAGTCTGGATCCTGTTTTTATTATGCCAAATTGTATTCATTTAGTGTTATTGTCTTCAGGAAACATGACTGACAGTGATAATGATAACATGAGAGAAATGTATTTTAGTCTTGATGTTTTTAAACAATTGTATGTAAGAAAAGTGTAGCTATTCATTTTGTTTGTCACCACAATATGTTTTTGAGATCGCCAATAACATTTTCCGTTTTGTAGTTTTGTTAGTAAAAATAATAATACCCGAAACAATGAAAGGTCTCATGCAAAATGGCGGTATTTCCAATTCAGTGTTCTGCTAATGAAGAAAAATGTTAATATCAAAGTGCAACATGGCGGAATAAAATTAAGGGTTTTTATAATATTAAATGCTACTCGGGAAATTCTCAAAAAGTAAAATGTAAATATTGCCCGAACTCGACAAAATCCTGATGGTTGAATTGATCGCAGTGCTTGTGATGGACGGCATAAATAAACATAAATATCCTCTGCCTTTGTCAGCATTTATAAGAATTCAAGGTGACTGCCTTGTCATCTCATTAACAAAATCGGTCCACAAGGGAAATGAAAAGGAATTAATCAATAAATAAATCCGAACAACCACTCTGTATTGTATTGGAAATATCTGACCTTTTAGTTTGCATAGATTTACATTTGTCAATGTTTTTTTGTTTCGTTTGCTGTATGGTGAGTTGTTTGAGCTTACAGGGATTGGTTGATAGTAATAATATGATTGGCACAGTAAACCTTGTAAACCATTACATGGTGCTTTTGTAGTAGGAGTAGGTCTCATAATTTAAATGTTTTCCCACATACCTTGCAGGGAAATATTGAATGTTGTAGTGCCATAAAGGGTCTATGTAACTTTGTAGGACAAAAAACACAATGTCCACACAGATTTACACTTAACTTACACAGTTTGAAGATAATAGTAGAAAGCTTCCCTGAAAATACTCTGTTCTGAGGTGCTGTAAGTTTTGGGAAATGAGTAAAACAATGTCATGAAAATAAGTTTCGTCTCATGAGACGAAAATTATTTTAATCATTTACAAGCGTATTTCCATGATATTGTTTTACTCATTTCTCAAAAACTACAGCCCCTCAGTAAGTAATATTTGAAGGGAAGCTTTCCACTATCATTATCTTCAAACCATGTAAGTTTAATGTAAATCTATGGACATTTTGAAAAAGTACCCGAATCCTTTAAGGGTCACTGAATGACGGATGTACACTATAATAATAATAATGATTTCTCAGCTCGTTAAAAATATGGCATTTGGCATTTGGGCAACATATAGAAGTGAAAACGACAAACACAAAACATTAACACTGTCTGTGACTATTTTGTCAGTCTAAACCAATCCTGTATATATAACCTTTAACCGATAGATTTTTGATTTTCGCGTAATTCTCCCGATCAAGCTTATGGGGGGGGGTCCAGATGACCCTGATGGCTTGCGCTATCTTTGAAGTTGATGAATGCATCATTGCTTTTTATATTCTCTTCTGTTGTGGTACCAGTTAAAGTGTACATCTCCGTCTATAACAGACCCAATGAATGCAGTGCTAACACACATCGGTGTAAGGATAAAACCAAAATAGATATTATTTATCCCGATGCAAATTTAACATCTATTAGACCCAATGTTGTCGTCGAGTTTAACTCGCATGTGGCTATTGAACACAATTTGAAAGTTAATACTCCTTGGTTCATGAAATCACCCTTCACACTGAGCCTCCAAACAGATCTGAAAAACCCTTCTGGTATAAGATTGCATTAAGAATGACACCGGATAGCCTTGGCAAGTATCCCCCCTCCACACTGAACATCAAAAGAGCTCTAGTAAAAACCTACAGTGATTGCATATCAGACAGCACTGTCTGCATGTTTAATTTCCCACGCCTTCCTGAGAAAGTACATGCCCCTGTAAAATATTTACAAATTCCGATTTTAAAATCTGATCACTCACCACTCGCGAAGAAATATTTCCATCCAAAACAAATAATTTGCAGACGGCTGACTGACGAGTGTGTTCGTTAATCACCTTTTTTCGGATTAGCTAACATTATATTTACACTTTTGTTTTTGCCCGTCATCGGGAGTAAAGAGAGCCAGGATTAATGGCGGCGATGGTTCATTAAATTTAGTCATTTGTTGTACCCAAAGGGTTATTTTTGGCCTGGGTGCCAATCTGTGGAATGGAACCGGAGTATGTGAATTGTAAATCAAGACAAGATCTCTTGGACATACAGACGTCAGTCGCAAATGGGAATCAGGGGGTTTGTGTGTTTTTTTGTGGTAGCCATAAATATTCTAACCTCATTGCCGAGGGTTGTGTGCAGAGTGTCTTCCTAGTGAATGATGCGTTTCTTAGACAAACAGTATGTCTTTGTGGGTCACTTAAATGTCTGCTTTTGTTTGTCAGAAAAATAGTGTTTTCTTTCCTTTTTTCCCCGCTACCTTTGCAGTCAATTTTAAGGGGATGATTTTAGAGGGTTGTTTGGATAGGCTTTCCAGGGTTGGGGGAAACTCTCTGTAATAGACCTTTTGTGCATGACGTTATTTATGTAGGGCACTCTCTTGTTGGTAGAGAGTTAGTTAGAGGTCAAATGAAGGCGGAGTGTTCATTTACCAATCCTATGCACCGCTGGAAAAAATCTGTGCTTTGCATTGTTTCATCATCGTTTTACATCTTAGATGAAGGCCTTCTAAGATGGCGGCTGAATGACGGCCATGCATAACAACAGACTTTGAAAGATGAATCACTTCGCATTATTCTTGGAAAAGATTACATGAAAAAAAATTGACCTTCATGGTCTTGTAATCTCTGTAGGGTTTCCTATACCCATCAATGAGATTGAGGTGTGTAATAGTATGAGGGGCCTGGCTTTTTCATCAGAGCCTCGGTTTTGAAGCTGATGCAGACAATCAGTGTTGCTTATTGTTATCAAATGAAACTACATTTTTTTATTTGGTTAATTTGAATTTTTTTATGTCTGCTTCTCACTAACCAATTGAGTTTCGTCGTGAAATAACCTGGTGCTTCGTACGAGTCAGTACTATCAATCAATACTTTAAACAGGGAGCAAGACTACAATTTTTACAGCCTACACATTCCATCAACAAAGAAAACTCACACGTTGCTTTAGAAATATGCAAGATTTAAACAAAGAAAAGATATCTGACAAGAAATTGGTTTCGATTGAAACTTGTTACCAAGATTCTGTCTGAATGCTCTTTCAATTTCCGGCGTATTCCCATGCAAGCCCATGTAGGCCAGATCCCCATCCTGGCAAACCGCAGGTGTATATACAAAATGTCTCTGAAATGTCTTAAGGGGAATATGAAGCGGGGATTCAGTGTGGCATTGGGGGGGGGGCTGGGTAGAGCTGAGGATGAGTCAATACATACTCAAGCAAATGATTTCAAACATCGGAAGATTTACATTTAAAGGGATGATTAACTTACCTCCATGATTTAACTACAGGTTACAATATGTCGGTTTCAGGTCTGGAATTACCCTGAGGCCACGGGGGGCCTTGGCCTCCGCTCGTCTTGGCCTTGGTGCCCCTTCAGAAGTTTCCCATTCAAATGGGAGTGCCCTTTTTCAAAAATTAAAAGGGCCTTGCCCTAACAAAGCTGCAACTCTAGGCCTACGGTTTCAAATCTCACTACACTTTGGTACAATATGTTCCGTTTGTAAAGACCCCTATTACCAGAGAGCTTTATTTGAAATGAAACAATTTTGTAAACAGATTTTAAGGGGTTAGCAGATTTATTTTCAGCTTTTTAAATTCATTATTTAGTAGTATTTAGTAGTGTTGCATCTATATGAACAAAGTAGTATGGCAGACATTCGGGAATTTAACCAAGGGTAAGGCCATGTCTGGTGGCCATGCGGCTAAGGCTGGGTTGTCATCATGCATTGAAGTAAAGGGCATCCTTAGCAACACTCTTAGCAACAGTTGTTGCCAGAGCCGGACAAGGCCTACTTGTGTTCACTTCAAATCTCTAGTATTTGAAAACTCAGGTACAAAGTTGTTTCATAAACTAAGTCCTCTACTCTTGCAACAGACAACAAAGGTCTTTTAATGTCAAATACAAAATTCAGACGTTTTATTTTGTCATTAATTTGAAGGTCATTTTTAACAGTTTCCGTACCTCTTTACCTGGTCAACCATGGAGGATCATCTTAAAAATTGTCATTGTTCAGACGCATTGCGAAATTATTTTCTCTGTCCGAGTTATTAGAATGAAAATGTATGCATAATGTGATAAAAATGCTTCTGTAGTTAAGCCAGTAATTTTTGTACATAATTTGTTAACTTTAAAATATTACTATAAAACAAATGTTTAATAAATTTCTACTCCCTTCGATTTATTCAAATATTTGTAAGTGGATCCTCGGTATTGTAGAAGTGCTGGTACCTTACGGATTAGTATTAAAACAAAACAAATAAATACAAACCAGGCACAAGCGCCTGTTCACTATTCTACGGTTCAGTGATATGAAAAATGTGGGGTAAATGCATATTATGGAATGCTAACCGGTATCTCCGTATGGGTTAGAGGTGTGGTATTAAGAAGCATGCATCAGTCCGAGCCCAAAGACACTAAATATCTCTCGATTGTTAAAATATTTATCTAGTTTCTCCTATCTCAGTATATTCACTGGTGATCTTTTTTTCTGCTGAGGAATGATGTCAACGACAAGAGTGTGAATTTGTGAACATTCATTAATTAGTCTGTTTTTTTCTCTCTCCCCCCCCCCCCAATTCTCTTGGCTGGATTTGCGCTGATCCTGGTTGATTTCTCTCTCCCTCCACTTCTTGATCCTGAATTGGTGCCATTTCCTTCTGCTTCACTTTGGAACAGCAGGTGAGTTTTTGATATTATTAAAATCATTTGTTGTGAAATTTTGTATTTTCGAGTTGTTACATGTTGGTCTCATTTTATCATGATATGTTTGACAAATTCAGACAAATATGTCAAACTCTGGGAAAGCGACTCCACCAACCTATATGCATTCATCACCCCAAGCCTCAAAAATAGCCAACTTATACCCAAATATAGTCTGGAACTATCAGTCCAATTATGACCAGAAAAATTGATAGCCTTTGTCCGAAATTGTCTGCATTCCTTTGTGTCAAAAACGTGTCCTTAGGAGCGAAGGTGTCTTGAAGTGTGAGCTACTGTCTAGTTATAGTCTGGCCACGGGGAGTTTCTACAGCCTGGTTTGAAATTCATCCATCAGTATTTGTTGATGGTTCCAGTCAGAGCCTGTCACCCCTAATCAGTGTTGAAAAGGGCCAGGACTGGTCGGGAGCCCTGCCAGAGGGTGTTGATCGGATTGCTGGTTTAGCAAGCGGAAAGAGATGTATATAGGATTAGGAGTCTTCTAGGAACCAGTCATTCAAATAATTTAAATCTTGTTAGTTTTCTTCAATGAAGGAAGGTTCCTCTGATCAACTTACAAAATCTTGAGAAACATAAATGCTGTCTTTTACAGATACTCCAAACATAGTGGATGAGTGCATAAATGAAATTCAAAATTCAAATCTTAGGGACTTACTTCCATTTCATGTGATACATATTACAGGGTCTCATGTGTGAGACCCTGTAAAATAATGTGTATAGTACTGGAAATGAAGTCTGAAATTATGGTCCGACCCTATTACCCTAACCCTTAAAGAAGTTAGAGTCACTTGTATTTTTAATTACAATTAGCCAGCTGTCACTGTAAACTATCCAGCTGAAACTCTTATAAAAGGCACTGGACACCTTTGGTAAATAGTCGCACCAGTGTTCTCACTTGGTTTATTCCAACTTACGCATAAAATTACAAATCTGTGAAAAGTTTCTATGCTAACATTACAACTAATTTGAGTTATTACCAATATATATCATCATGGAGTAATTGTGTCCAGTGCCTTTAACACTTCTTGAAACACTTCTTGAAAGTGTCTTGTGAACGTGATGAAGAAAAGTCAGCGAGACTTGCAACTGTCTGGGGGGGGGTAGGTAGACTGGATCTGGAGACAGGGTTTCAGAAGGAATTCCTTCTACACTGACGATGTGTTTACTTTTGGAATCCAATCCAAACAGTTAATTTCATTTGTCATGTGGAGTTAGGATAGCTTGTTGAATCCAGCCGAGAGAAGTGAGAGTTATGTGTACCGCTAATAACAAGTAGTTAACTCTTTAGCAGCTAAGCTCCCCGGTCTTACCATGCTCTACTGAGGTCTTAACAGTTTGCCCATATTTGGAAGTTAATATTGAGAAGCATTGCTGGTGTGTTGTGTACTTTTTGTAGGGGTCAATGTGATGTGGTTAGCGGGAGATTGGTTGCATTTGAACTGTAAACCATATGTTACTGTTTTTTTTTCGTATAGTTGGTGTTGTTTATTGTAATTATGAGCGTGTCCAACAAAATTAGGAAACGACTGTTCGTTGTGTCATAGAGCAATGCATAGAGCAAGGAATAACTAGATTTAATGTTTAAGATATTGACATGAACAATTCTGGTTATAAAAAAGGACAACCATTACATACATATACAAAAACTGAAAAGATGCAGGCCTTTGTCTAAAAGTATTTTATAAATATATTGTAATAAGGCAGGTACATGTGCATTAACTATTAAGTGTGATCTTGTGTTTTTCAACTGAATAATATCACTTCAATGTTTGAAAATGGTGAGAGCATACATGTAGGCCTTTGTTTTTTCCCTCTATTTTCTAATGACTCTTGTGACCAGTGGAGATTAATTTCCACATGTTTGTCATCTCATGTAATGGCATATATTGGATCACATTGCACTTTTTAATAGGCAGATACTGGTCTTTGAAAATCAACAATGTCATCCTTATAATAAAGACCAGAGTAATATGCAAATCCATATTGGGTTTGGTTTGGAAAGTAGGCCAGGAGAAGTTTACTCAATATACTCTGATGACCAGTGGAGCTTAATTTCCACATGTTTGTCATCTCATGTAAAGGCCTATATATTGGATCACATTGCACTTTAGACCAGAGTAATATGCCAATGCATATTGGGTTTGGTGGAGAAAGTAAGGCAGAAGAAGTTCACTCAATGTTTGTGTTTCAATGTCAATACCACCCAAACAACAATAACTCATCCAGTCACATGTGTTTTAGAGGTTTAACTCGTTGGCACTGGTCCATGCCTCAAGTGGAAGCTTGCCAACCCAGATTCGTGTAAACACAGGATTGGGGAGTGTGTGGAGATATAAACACTTTCACATTGTCCTCACCATCCCATACCAGTACATCCCACCACATGAGTCATGGACCTTCAGCTGGGTCTACTATTTATGGAATGCTTCAGGTTCGGCCATGATTCAACCAATTGGGTGTCAGAGTTCAAGTGGAAAAGGGAGGACCATTGAGGGAGTATCTGAAGGTCCCCGAACTGAGTATTTCTATGAAACAATGCTCTTAGTCTCAGTGATGCTTCAATAAAGCAGCCATGAAAAGTTACGTCCCAGAAGATACTTAATGTCGCCCGTTGACCAATAGAAACCCAGCTGTTGATGGAGCCATCACTGGAAGTCGTTAACATTCCTAACAAAGAAATGGTGTAGTAGGGCACTGCTCAACAGTGTAGAGAGCAATCCCTTGATCTGGTCTGCATCTGTCTGTAAAGTGGGAATTGCTGCTGTCTCCCGTGGGAGTTATAACACATCCCTTAAGATCATCCGGAAGACAGTGTTGACCAATAGGGAAGGTTCTGGAAAGGATGACACCACCACAAAAGGGTTCCTACTGATCTCCAATGCTGGATACCACAGCAAGGCGTCCCATGTACACTCAGTCTACTGATCTGTTGATATCACATAGTGATGACATGCCATTGATATCTTAAATACAGCACCAGTAGCACTGAGCTATTATAGACGGAATTCCTCTGGAGGAACGCCATTACCATTTATGTAAGGAGCAAGTTTCAAGGGTGTACTGGTTTTATAGATGTGTCATCGGAGCGACCTTTTAAAAGGATTGGCTGGTTACTGGAGACCTTATCAAACCACTTCCCTCTACTCTAGGGTAACAAAACCAAAGTAACATCATCTCATTGTGAAATAGCAGACATAACCAGTGGCCTCTTTTACTCTTGGCGTTAATCCCTATGGATTGTTTGATATAATTCAAACCGACTGGCTGAGGCATCAACGAACAACTTGGATTTAACCCTTTTGAGACAGCTGGTGACCCGTCGTTGGCCAATTAAGTTCTACATCGGACTACAATATATATTGCACTGGTGTTCTCATCAAACTGGTATCCCGTAATTGTCCTTCTTAACTCTCAAAGAGAGACACCGTCGGGATACTTCCGGAGTAAACGAAACGACAACGCCAGCGGGAGGTAGCTCATGCTGAGCCACTCCTGGTCAACTTTCAACCCCGTCTTCTTCGCCACTTTTGTTAATTGACCGTGACCAGCAGGTAATGTATATCCTTGTGATAATTTAACTTTATAGGTTTGATTCAACTTATTTGGTTTGGTTACAGAAGTTGCCAGCTCTTAAAAGCCCTTTTCACACGGGAGCAATTAAGCAAGGGTACCTTGCTAAACTGTAGCATGGGTGTGAAAATTTCATCAAATGTACCTTGCGTTAAAGGACCCTGAATTTTTGTATTGTTCAAGGTCTCTTGAAAAAATCTTTTTAAAAACTGCTTCATTTTTCAACCATGCTAAAATAAACCAAGGGACCCCTGTTAAATTGATGTCGTGTGAATAGGGCTTGAGAGCTCCTATCTGTATCTTCATTGTTCAATAAGCATTCACTTTCAAAGTTGGTTCCAACTTCTGGGTTGGTTGCTTACTCAAAGTTGCTGGCTCTTAAGCTCTTATCTGTATCTTCATTCTTCAATAAACATCTTCATCAATAGTGACAGTAAACTTTGATCATCTTGTTTGTGTCTTGTCGGTGCTCGTACTGTTAATTTAATTTTCTGGAAATACTTTGCGACAAGAGGTCTCGGTAATTGATTGTGGAGTGGCGACTAAATTTGTTTTCCATGTTGGTGTTTTTTAAAATGAAGAATAGATGCACTTCTTATATCGGGTCCCTAATTAAATAAACCCATAAGGAGGAGATCCGCAGTACAGAATCAGATATAATGAACGTCAGGGAGGAACAGTACATGCTCTCAACTTGACTTTACCAGATTAAACCCATAGAATGTTTAACCCATTCATAAAGCCGGTAATGGGTGTTGAGACTCAAATTGAAGGTTTTTTTCACCTTTGTCGGAATGTCGCACTAAAAAATGCTTTCTACGATACAATGAGATCAATTGAGTCGCCATGTAGACGTAATTTTTACACTTTTGCTATCGCGCCGAGTTGAAATACAATTTATCCGTTGTCATGTAGTGTATGATGGAATCGGGAATCAAGGCGATTTGTATGACATACTGTTCCGTCGCAACTCCCCCCCCCCCCCCCCCCTTGTTAGTCTTACTCTCCAGGGGGTAACATTGCCATCTTTGAATACTAAAGAATGGATTGACAATGATTTCACAGCGCTGTATTTGGGGGGATGCACGTGAGCGTTCCTTGTTCCCGGCACTTGACCTTTTGTTTTTGGATTAAAGGCGGCGCAACATCGTGCTGTTGTCATGATAAAAGATGGAGTTTAAGATGTCTATCGTCATTGTATCAAATTTCTTTCCTTTCAAGGCAATTGTTTTAGTCTTTGTGGTTGTGCAGCGACTACAACTTTTTATTTAAAGAAATTTTCTGTGACTGATGTAGCATTTACAATTTTACCTTACATGTTTTCTATAGGACATATCTTAATAAAACAATTTATTTACTGTATTTCTTTCTGAATGCAGTGAATTCAATTATAAATACATTGATCACATACATTTTTCTGTGAATTCCCTTTTTTTAATTACGGTACAATTGCTATGAGTAGAAGGCGATTGGAGGGTCCTTAAATTTGTTAAGTTGGATTTTGAATTAAATTATTCAAAAGCTGAAACGTTAATTTTTGTATGACAGTCTTGATTGCTGTCAATGTATGGCCTTTCTTCTTTCGATTTTTATTTTTTGTACTAATCAGCGAACGATTTCCCTAGTATAACAGAGCAAAAAGCTACTTAAAACATATCAATTGCTACTTAAAACATATCAATTGCTACTTAAAACATATCAATTGCTTCTAAAAAAAATCAGGATTTGCTATAGCCTTGCTCAAGGCAGTCGAATTATTCACTCCGAAAAAAGACCGTCGCTGTATAAAAACCCACCCGTATTCACTGTGCGTAAAACCCACCCGTATTCACTGTGCGTAACATCGCACGACACGATGCCCCCGTACACTATCCGCATGCGGAGGCCGTCAGGCCGACAGCCTTGTAGGATCTGTGTTGAAGCCACTGACCTCATTACTATAATAAGCGAAGAGTTCCCACGGTCAGCTCATTACCATAATGCCCGCGAAAGACGAGACATGTTTACCTCACACACCACCACCACGGACGCATGATAGGGTCCAAAGATCGTGATAAGGGAAGTGCGTGATTGGACGTCAAAATGAATAATTCATTTGCCTCACATCCTGTGTTGTCTGATAGGTCTGATGAACGATATACATATTCATGAGCTGCATACTAGCATATCCTAGAGCCCCCCCAATTTCGTCCACTATTGGAAATTTTTCAATACAACACATTAAAACGGGAAGATACAGACCCGACAAGGCTGTCGGCCTGACGGCCTCCGCATGCGGTTAGTGGTGTACAAGTGCGATGACTTGTGTGAACAGTATTCGTGCGATGTGTTAGTGCGTATACGGGTGGGTCATTCGGTGTGATCGCACACACCATGCACAGGGTATACGGCGGGTTATACAGCTGCGTCTTTTCGAAGCGAATAATGTGACTGCCTTGAGCAAGGCTAGATTTGCTACTTACTTTCAGCATTCAGTGTGCTAAAATAAGCTCAGTCTAAATTTCTTGCTATGCAAAACTGCTGGTCGAAACCATTCCCTGCCAATAAATTTAAGCATAGAGTAAGGACGAAGAGGGTATGGAATTTGGGGAGTGCCATATTTATAGCATAGAGTAGAAATCACATGCTGACTCTCCCTAGCACTGCCTATCCTGCCCGAATGCCATAACATTTCCAGTTCAACCAGCTGAACATAACCTTTATTCTATAAAAATAAAAAGGTGTTCATAAATCATGCTACGGTATGCATAAGACATGGGTGGGTAGGCTTGTTTACAACAGGTTCACAAAATGCTACCTCTAGAAGAGATTGCGCCTTGAACTTACAGCAGGGTTAGCTCCCCATTTCTTCATTCAACCAATTGCAAGTATGTTGGAGTTCCCTGATTATTTTCTTGAGCGTCTAAAGAGGATTTTGGGGTTTTGGTGCGCAGAGAGATTACTATCGCATTAACAGCTCCACTGGTGAGATAAATATCGATCTTGTTCTAATTTAGTTACTTGAAATCCTTCGTATCTAAGTAAAGCCTTTAATTTCCGATTTGGAAGAAAAAAGAGGGGGAAAGGGTAAGAGCAATTGGGTTAGCAGTGCCACAATGCTTCGCTGCCTAACGAGAATTTTTACATTTGAATTTTGGAGTGTGAAAGTAATAGCAAAAGGTTCAAGGGTATTAGAAGAAAAAAATTGAAAAAGGGAAAATGCCAATATCCCATTTCTTTTACATTTGTCTTTTAGCAAGCAACTATTATTTTTATACAATTAACATTTACAGTAAGTGTCTTTCATTCTGATCCAAATTACAAAAATTCATATAATTTAGAGACATACATGTGTTTGGTCAATTTTTATTTGGTCTATAAGGGTGATAAGTGAAAACAAATAATAAAACTTATAGACACTTAGTTTCTATAGGATAGAAATTGTTAATAACCAGACACTTCTAGTTTTCAAAAACTTTGAACAAATAAATTGGTTTTCACAATATTTCTATTACTAGGCCCCAATGTCTGTAACTATTAGCCCCCAAGTTCAATGTCTATAACTTTCTAGTTTTCTATAAGTTTAAATGCCTTCATGAGTCTAATCTTTGGTAATGTCAGCCATCTCGTTTACCTGGCCTTAAGGTCTTATGTTCTGTATTTATCTAACAGCTTTATCTAGTATTTATTGCAATCTCAGGGAAGCAAACATTATTATCTCACTTTTGCTTGCTTAACACTGTTGGTACAATAATATACAAGCTTCTTCAAGTGATTACTCATGCATTGTTGCTACTGTGGTACCAGCAATAATTAAGCCAGCTGTTTCAGAAGGATTTGCTTAGCAAAGAAACAATCTTGCTTAGCATTTAAACTGACCCTCACCAGATGATGAGCACAGATTGTTAGTGTTTCTCATTCACAAAATTGTTCTTGCTTAGCAAGTAAAAAAATTAATATTAATATCGATAACCCTGACCATCCACTTAAAAATCCAATCGGATGTTTGATTTGATTTTGTTGGACTGAGCATGGACTGAGGACTGTACAAGTAAAATTATTATGTAGGATCAGGCCTACCACCATAATATTCAGAGTCCAACAGTTTGGGTGTTGAGTTACTAATAGTGGTGGACAATGGAGGAAATTTCCTTCCTCCATGGTTGGACTGAGGACTGCTCTAGTAAATGGATCCATTTTGTACAGTGATCATGAATATATCATCATAATCAGAGTCTAGTCATTTTGGTGTTGAGTTATCATGGTGTTGGATTTTGTTTGATTATGAGAAAGGATCCTAGTAAAATTACTTGAGGGTAGATCCCCCTTTGCATGTAACATCACAACCTCAATCAGTGCCCTCAGTGAGGGCCTAGGAAGGTCAACAAATTATTTGCTGAATTTTTCTTAAAGGCAGTGGACACTATTGGTAATTGTCAAAGACTAGCTTTCACAGTTGGTGTATCTCAACATATGCATAAAGTAACAAACCTGTGAATTTGTTTTAGCTCAATCGGTCATCGAACTTGCGAGATAATAATGAAAGAAAAAAACACCCTTGTCACACGAAGTTGTGTGTGTTTAGATGGTTGATTTCGAGACCTCAAGTTCTAAATCTGAGGTCTCGAAATCAAATTCGTTGAAAATAACTTCTTTCTCAAAAACTGTCACTTCAGAGGGAGCCGTTTCTCACAATGTTTTATACTATCAAGTTCTCCCCATTACTCGTTACCAAGAAAGGTTTTATGTTAATAATTATTTCGAGTAATTACCAATAGTGTCCACTGCCTTTAAGTAGAAATCAATTAGAGTTGTCATTGGAATCCCTATTATTTGTATAGAATTAATTGTTACTTTTTATTTACCATGAGTTAACACTATAGAAATGGTGTTATATGCCCGAAGCTTAGCTCACAGTTTTTCCTGATAACTTTTTGGACAGTGTGTTTACTGCCCTCTGTTGGTGAAATAGTGGCAGTTTTTGGTATCTGTCAAACCACACATTTTGTACACTGAAGCATGTTTCCCCACATTGTTGGGACATGTTTTTACGCTCGTAATTTATCATTGCTTCTGATGAAAGTCTGGTTTTGAATTAATCATTTAAGCCTTTGTAAATAATCGGATGACCGCAGCTTTCATCATAAAATGTAGGAGGTATGCTACAACAATGGGCAATGTGGTACGTTGATATCTCTTATCAAAGGAAAGTCCTGAAATACAATGTTGATTGGCTAACCAAAAGTTACTGCTCTGGGCGCCTGCTTGTAAGGCACTTTCAAAGTTTTTATGATATGAACAAAGTAGGCTGTTTTATTCATAATCCACTATTTATATTATTTATACTATGAAGTTTTTATGATATTAGCAAAGTAGGTTACTTTATTCATGAGAAATTGACAGAACCATTTCTTATTTATCAGAAATCTGAGGTGTAATGTCACAAGAGATTGCAGTTAGTCGAATTGATCTCTCTAGCTAGAGAAAATCCAAAGAGAGACTTGAGTTTGATTTAGAGACTTCATATAGTCAGTTAAATAATTGACAATCTTTAGCCTGGTTCATACTTCCTGCGAATACAAATGCGATACACATTTTGATGTAATGTCACAAATTCGTAACAAAATTTGAACTGTATTCAACTCATGAGAAACATTCCCTGTGAAAACAGCCATGTGACGTTAAAAATTGCTTCGCATTTGCAGAAAGTATGTAACAGGCTTCATTGTTTCAACTTATCAGGCAATATTGTGTCATATGGTTTTGTTTCACTGGTGACAAAAATATTGAACTCATTGAAGAATAATTTCAAGACACATTCTCTGTCCTTGGGCAGGTAAATTTCATCAGGGCCCACTATGTCTGGGAACCAGTCACACATGTATAATAACACAGGACACTTGGCTGGTTACCTACCAAAGCAGGTGTCAATTTAATGAAGTTGACAATTTTGATCGAAGAAATTGATTTGACGATAAGCAGATTTTTATGATGAAGTTCATTCACAATCAAACTTTTCCAACATGAACTGTTTTTATTTATAATAAAATGTGTCAGTGCTGAGCAATATTCTCCAAGCAGCTCTGTAATAGTGAAACCTCATCCGTCAATAAATTCTAAAAAGCTCTTGGGCAGTTGATATTCCATCACCCTTGAGTGGACATTGGTTTACTCCCAAAAGAGAACAGCTCTGGCATACATGAGGATTTTGAAGATCATGGTTGGGCGATTGTATCAGGGCAGCTATGAAAACAAATGGCCAATCTGCAGGATCAATGGTGGTATGTGGGTATCCAGGATTTAGAATTTATGTAGGTTGCCTGATGTAATAATCTATGTGGGTTTGAGCTCTTTTTATAACATCTGTTTTGTAACAAGACTGATATTTGAAGAAAGAGAGCCATAACTATCATAGAGTTAAACTTATATAAACTAGAGGGCGCACTGGTAATGCTTCTTGCACAAACGCGACGGGACCGCAAGGAGACACGCGCGCGCCATTCTGTAAGCGCGTTGAATATGAAATACACGTTGGAGTTTGTGTTCATTGATCGCTACGCGATGCTGTTTTGTCAACTTACAAAATGGCCGCACAAACACATGCTGTGCGATGCCTGTTTTTTTTTAAACTAAGAAAATGGTCGCCTGCGCGCATGCCGGGTCGCGTATATAGGCCAGTGCGCCCTCTAGTTCTTATATATAACTCTATGATAACTATAGATATGGTTTGAGTTACCAGACCAGGCTGATTTGCTGTTAAGATTTTGGTTTATAGGACGCAGCAAGCAAACGAGGACTAGAATATCTTAAATTAATTGTGAGTTTAAAATTTGAGATTTTTCAAAGTCAATTAGCAGCGTTTTAGAGCCATGTAAACAAAATTTTCTTGTGAAGTGATTTAGAGGAAAGAGAACAAAATCATGCTTTACTCTTTTCTATCTAGAATCTAAGAACATGCACCAAGTCCTAAACAATTACCACCCCTTTTTGTTGTCCTGCGCCGGGGAAACCTTGCTTTTTTAATTTGATATTGAATTTAAGAAGCCGACTGTAAACTTCATATTGAACAAAACAGTTGAACTAAGACAGGGATACTTTAATCAAAACAAAGTTGTTAGAAGTGTGTCATTTCTCAACACTTGGCCCACATTTTGTCATCAAGGCTTAAACCAAACCGAAACCCACTTCTGTCAGGACAATCTTGCTCAAATTCACACATTTGCCAAGTCACAAATTAGACTAGATATTTATCTTGGCAGCAGGGACTTCTGCTGTTGTGTCTTGGCTGGCGTCTCAGCAGGCATGGTGTGCAGATAGGGTAAAGGTGAAAGGTCAACTGCGTTGTAATAGGAGTGGGATAAAATGGTAGTGTGGCCATGAAAAAGTACCCACAGATCTGACCCCCAGGAGGTTATGGTATGGTTTGGTACATTGCTTGGTTTTTGGTTTTGGGGAAGCCATGCTGCATGCAGCTGCACGTACTTACATGTTGTTGTCTTTCAGTTTTGTTGGTGTATTTTGCTGTACAAGCACATTTAGCACTGTAGCACTATATGCTTTTGGGTTTTACAGAGACCAGAAAACTCGATGTTTGTTGCCAAGTTCAAACCTGTCTGTTTGAATTTTACATTGGTTCTTGCTGAAGGATTCCTTACACACCGCTGATGTAAAAATCTTGCAAACTGAACGAGTGAAATATATTGGAGTGGTGACTGCTTTATACCTTGGAGAATTCAGGCCTTGCCTGGAGCCTGAAGGAACAGAGAGGGGAAAATGCAGCTTTGGTAATTGGAATTGTGGCTTGACTTGGTTTTGGGACTGATAGTGATAAAAGCCGTGACACTATTTGACGAGATCGGCAACACCAGGAAAATTACTATTGTTACTCCGGGGAACATTGGAAGGAATAAACTGCTGAGTGTTAATCGTAAATTATGGACTGTGCTCATTTACTGGGATGGTAAGGAGGAGGTGAAATAAGCCGGTTTTCATTTTATACTGGTCGCTGGACAGTGGATATATAGACAATGTACCAGGTAGTGTATATGGTACCAGACAGCGGTGCTGTCGCACCAAGACGAGTTGGTCATGCTCAACCAACAACTGTTAAGGTAACTACATAACTAATATTAATAAATTGTTTTAGTAAAGCATTTTGTCTATGGGCGGGCACCTCACAGCGATTCTTTTTATGAAGTCTTTCTTAGTTTCAAATATTTGAGTGAGAAATGACCTCTTTTTCAAAGAAATGTTTCTTCAGAAGGATTCATTTCTCACAATGTTTATACTATCCACCAGTTCTCCGATGCTTGTTCCAAGTAAGTTTTTATGCTATAATATATACTTTGAGTAATTACCAAACGTGTCCAGTGCTTTACAGTACTGGTGCCTTAAAAAAAACTAATATACTAATTTTTTCTTTCTTCTTTCGTTTCAAATATAATTGAGGCTCTGGATGATTCCATCGTGGTCAAACATGACACCACTTCAGAGTGCATTCACTCTTCATTAATAATGAGGTGATGAATGGATCTTCTTTCCCAGTAACAATAAGGGCTGCATTGAAGCAATCAGTTTTAGTTCTTCACTCTACACATGGAGGAAGAATTTATGCTCAAGATTACTATTTTAAACCATACAGCTATAAACCTGTATAGACTTAGGGTACTCTTGGCCCAAGACTACTTGGGAGGTTTTGATTTTGGTATCCATAACATATGGTTGATAAAATACTGCAGTATGCGGTATTACCAGGAACTTCTTGGATAGGAAAAAACAACCCCAAGACCACGCAGTCACATGGGTGGACTGAAACAGGGGCCCTACAATCATTGTAACAAATGAGGCTAGCTCTAAGCTTGTTTTTTTCTTTAAAATTTTGTTAAGAAATTGTTTTTATTTATTTTATGGGCCTAGCTAAGTTTCATTGTTGTGTCGTGCTGGCTTGGATAGAAACTGTTAGTTATTTTCAGTGGCGATTTTTTTTTTAAATTAAAATTTTGATAATTTGATAACATAAATTTCTTTTAGTCCGTCCGACCACAAGACGTGATACGACCATCTCAAGTCTCTTGACACAGTGCAGTTTTAAGACTCTTATTGCTGACCCTGTCTTCAGCATCCCCATCCTCCCTAGTACCAACCCTAACCCCTGAACGTTGACAAAAAAAGCCCTCCTAGTATTTACAAAGCTGAGATTTCCTGTCAACCAGTCTTTGATGAGTTGTTTGAAAAACTCGACCCTAAAAGCCAATTCCAAACAGACAGTACTTGCTAAGCAAACCCTAGGACCACAGTAAACCAAGCTACGGTTATGTTGACTGGCCATGGGATTTGATATTGGGAGAAGATAAAGGAGACGTTTGAAGAGTGAGAGTGGTACGAGTGTTTACCGTTGGGTTTAAATCTAGATCAGGTATAATTGTGTCACTGTATACATTATGGGTCTCTCTTTCCTTTCGCAATCCTGTGCTCTTATAGAATCCGCTACATGTAACTGCATTTAAGGGGCACTGGACACTATTGGAAATTACTCAAAATAATTATTGGCATAAACCTTGCTCGGTAACGAGTAATGGAGAGCTGTTAGTAGTGTAACAGACATTGTGAGAAACAGCTCCCACTGAAGTAAAATAGTTGTTGAGAAAGAAGTATATTTGAGTTTGATTTTGAGACCTCAGAATTAGATTTTGAGGCCCTGAAATCAAGCATCTGAAAGCACAAAACTTCGTGTGAGAAGAGTCCAATTGAGTTCAAATTTTCACAGGTTTGATATTTTGTGCATAAGTTGGGTTGTTGATAATCATGGAGGCGAAATAGTTTTGTAAAATGATGTCCCGAACAAGTTGTGGAAAAATTTCCCCCAAAGAGCATTTTAAGAAAAAAACTGCCAATCATTTAAAAACAAAATTCTCGGTTGTACATTAAAGCTGATGGTTATTTTCACATTAAACAGTTTCATTTTTTACATTTTTCTCTGATTTTTTTTTGTAAAACGAATACTGCAAAAGTTTTAAATATTGACCAATAAGTATAAGCAATGCTGACTCAACCTTTGTGACCTTTCCTACATTATTGTTCCCAATTAAATTTGCACAGAGTGTATTTTTAATTGTTGACAATTTGTAGACTGGAAGAATCGTTCCACCATCGGTTTTCCATTAAATCCTTTTTGCTAGATAACAAAACAATCTTATTACCACAAGCCAAAACATCTCTGTACACTCAAGCCTTCTTAGACCCTGAACACAATGCACAGAAGATTCTATCTAATTAAGGCTCTACTCTTGAAGAGTATGTTTTGATCTGAAAGTCAAAACCAAGACTCTTAAAACTACTCCACGAATTTCCTCAATTCATCATGTTTCAGTTTTTCCCCTATTCATCAGAGAGCTGTGAAAGCTTCTACAGTCTTTGTGCGGCTCCCTTCTTTCTCGTGCCGCCCAAGCACAGTCCATAATGCTCTTTTTGTTGTCTTTGACGTTAGGATAATTTGATTTCAGGTCTCTTACAGCATTGCTTAGCCATGCCGGGAATCTTACAGTCACGTTTTTCATTGTAGTCCCCTTTTTACCTGCTTTTGTTGGAGTCGTCTTTTTGAGACTCTGATCACAATACACTTAAATTTGCCAACCGATTTTAGCTTGAAATGTAAAAAGTCTAAAAACCATCTTGTCATCTGTCTTATGGTTGATTATCTTTTACTCCTTCTGCTTGGTGTCTCTTTTTATGAGATTGACAGTGAATAATTTGTTCTTTTCTTTTCATTATTTGAGTTCTTTCAATACAGCCGAGCAGTCACTTTTTATGCTTTATGTCATTCAATATTGTATTATGGGCATCATTGATTTTGAATGATTGAGCGTACTTTTATGAAGCTTTACTGGCGAAAACTCAATCCTAATTGAAGATCCAAAGTCTGAAACTGTTTGGACAAATATTTCTTATCATTGCTGCATAACAGTAAGTTTCTCTAACTTGATCTTCAAACTTGAATTGCAAAAATAGTTTCATTGTCACCTACATTGTATCCAGCTACAATAGGCTGTAAAAACCAAGACAGCTCTTAGGCAACTTTTATGTTATATGCAGATTACTCTATCAATCAGTACATGTTGTGGTGTGTCCTTCTTTGTTGTTACATTGGTTAAACTTATTTGAATATTCGTAAGTTTGGTTATGAATATGAATAGATGCAAATCCATGAGTTATAACTGCAACGGTGTAGTGGTTTTATATAATGGTTTCAGATCATAATCACTGTATGTACAGCTGCTGAGTAAATCAGCTTTAGAGAAAAACCCCAACTTATCCCCCCTTGCCATGCTCGACCAAAGACCACTCCTTGATATTCATAACCCCCTCCTTCCCCCTGACTTTCCAACACTTCAAGGGAATAAATATCAAGTATCCCATAAACACACAGTGATGGCTGGTCCAGGCAGTGTCCCAACCCTGAGGCCGGCCTCGACACATTGGCTGAGCCAGCGTGCCCCAGACCCCCGCCACCGCCTGATGAAGTACATGGGTAAATGTGGTCGATATTATTTGGTTAAATATTTACTTCTAGCTGGCTACACCAGAATTTCAAATTTGCACACTGCGTCGTTCCCTGTGTGTGCACACAAACACACACACACTTTCGCCTGTCGGACCAGCAGCGGCACACCACAGCAGGCAAGCTCTCCCCTAGAGACACATGATACAATTAGCCCATCAATAAGTTCTTTTGCTATTCAAATGAGGTAACAGTTGGCGGGGATAGATAGAGAGGTAGGCCGACCAAGAGATAGGGAGCAAGAGTACCCAGGCTGTGCAATTTACAGACTGATAGCTTGGCTCTATCATTAGGACCTTTTAACACTGTCCTCATTCTGTTCAGTACAATCAGCACACTGAGACAATAGGTCTTTTTTACTTCAGGCACCTCTCCTTACTAGGCCAGCAAGGTGTCAGATTTTGTAAACCGGTGCTGAGATTTGTTACACATCGTGAGGAGTGCGATAACAAAAGAAATTGAAGTGGGTTGAGGCTGTTCGTGACACCTGAGCTTGTGACATGGCACTGCCCATAGAGAAACAAGGCCACACTATGAATGACTTGATTGTATTCTCTGCTTGACTTCAAAACTGCATGGATGTGTTTCTCAACCAGCAAACGCTTGAAGAAATTGAGGATGAATCTTCAAGATTCACTTTAACGGACGCTGGTTATCAATAATTGGACGACACTAGTGAGCAAGGCGCTGTGATTTCTACTTTCCGAAATCTAGGATTTATTACCAAGGGTAGATTTTTGTTGTCGTGTGCGAATGTAGGCCATCATCATCATCTGTTGTGCGTCATGTTAAAGTAGTGGCCACAAGAACATACATGTATAGAGAGAAAAAAGGTAGCTGCACGTACGATACTCACCGCCAGCATTCACGGGAAATTTAATTTCAGAGAATGAGATCTGCAGAGCTGGTTTATGACAAAGGGAATGACAGCTGAACAAATTGTGCCACGAAGTAGCATCTTAAAGATGAGGTTTCCGTTCAGCGAAAACCCAAACCTAGATTGACTGATGATGAAAACTCTGCCGAGCTAAAAAACTCGGACCTGATTAGGAACATAAACAAATCTACAAGGCGGAGAATTTGTTCCCTAGTATAAACCAAGACAAGCCAAAGAGTTGAATCATCGAGAAGAGCAGACATTCACACCTATCCAGAGCCTAATTTGTAATAGATACCCTCCCTCCAGAAACTAAATCAGAACTGACTGGCTGAAGAATTCTCAGCATCACCACTGCGTGGTATATTGTTGCACTGTGTGGAGATTGAGGTTTACAGTTTACACAGCACATGGTGACACACAGCAAGACTCGGACCAATCAATCCACATCTTCCAAGACGTCTTTTGTTCCGTGCTGATGATGCTGCACTGAAGGAGGGCAGTCTATCACAACCTCAAGATGATGGTGAATGCACCGCCTCCAATGGCCCAGCTGCCCCCTCCTCCGCAGTTCTCTCATGCACCGCCCCAAACCTCTCAGATACTCTACTGTGCACACTGTCCGCCTAACGGTCTCAATGGAACCTTTCCATCGTTCTGCTCGCAGACACCGCAAAAACCAATGGTAACGTCTACATTTTTGTTTGGTTTATTAGCGTCGGTTTAAACAAATGTCTAGTAAATGATTTATTTCACTTTGTAAACAGTTGCTGTAGACTCATTGGTGAGTCAATACAATTGTGCTGTTTTTTCTCATACATTTTAAATTACTTGTTGTGTAAGGTGTTTGGATGCTAGTCTAATCATAGAGAAAGGTCCAATGCATACTCAAATGCATTTGATTTCCTTCTCCGCTTTTAGACAAATTGTTCTGGATGGTTTTGATTTTCATAGATGTAGGGCCTATATGTCATGTCATGTGCAATAACGGGTTATAAAAAATCAATACCTTTCTACCAGCTACTGTTGCAACATGATATAAAAAACCATGGCCAACCGTTTCGGAAGTTTTTTTTTCTATCAAATGAGATGCAGGCAATGTGGGGGGTTGAATTCGATCCTGGATTGTTTAGATTGTCAAGCTTGCCAAAGTGGCCCGTTTCTCCGGTTGTATTTTGAAGTATAACCGTTCTCGTCGTGTTTAGATTGTCTTGGATCCGTGCCGCGTTTGAATGGACGGTAAAACGTGACTCCATCGGGAGTGGCTATGCTAGAATGGAAAGATTACTACTTTGGGTCAAAGCTGATTATATTGGATATATAAACATAACTTTTGTATTGTGTCTAAGTCTCCAGTGACTGCAGGAACTGTGTTGGGTTCAAAGAGAAAACCTGAAAGTGTAGCACATTTTAAATTTATAAGCAAAGTTTACCTTGACACGCTATGTAGGGCCCAAATTCATAGGGTTGCTTTAAAGCATAAATTTTGTTTTCACAATATTCTGCTTAGCAAAGTTAAGCATGGTAAGACCAGACAAAGATGAGTACATAAAAATAATAAAGCTCTGCTGAAAAAGAAATTATTTTTTGCAGGATGCCAGTCACAGATGGTGCATGAAATGTTTGTATTTTGTCTGGTACCGTATTCTGGTAAGCATTTTTGGGGTGCTTAAGCAACTTAGGCCCCGAGTGAGTGATACACTAATTACCAGGTTGAGCTGACTAGGTTCATACATGTAGCCTAGCAGTCAAAAATGTTGTGTAAAAGATTAGCTGAATTGTTTTCAATTCCTGCCTCAGTCAAATTCTTTTTCTTTTAACTTTTTTATTTACTATAAACCACAAGGGAAACTGACTGGGTAAATTTTGTAAATGATTTTTGGGGTTGAACAAAGAATTGACTAGAGTGGGATTCGAACCAACGACCTCCGGATTAACGTGCTGGCGCTCTACCAACTGAGCTATCTAGCCCTATATTGGCGGTGTCCCTATATAGGGCTAGATAGCTCAGTTGGTAGAGCGCCGGCACGTTAATCCGGAGGTCGTTGGTTCGAATCCCACTCTAGTCAATTCTTTGTTCAACCCCCCCCCAAAAAATTTTTTTATTTACTGTAACTCAAATAAAAAGAATGTACATTTCAGCTTTAATATCATGTGCTCCACTTTTAACCTTCTGTAATAACCGATGGAAATTTGTGACTGGATGCCCAGTGAAACAAAGAAGCTTGATTGATGGATGATTTTGTGCACGATTATAAAAACACAAACCCTCGAATGAGCAGGGTGGATGACCCATTATACAGCTCTCCTCATTCCAACCTTAGGGGTCTCCACCACACCATAGGCCAAGAGAAGTATTTATCAAGAGTGCACCGGTCTTAATGGACTCTTAATTATAACAGAAAAGCTGTATAACCTCCGGGAAAAACCCTACAGGATTCCACTGCTTTCACCGAATGTAATACAATTAAGGAACACACTGTGTAGGCATCTTCAAGAAACGAAGAACCACGCTGGGGTAATCGGATTCCGGACCCCACGAGTCCGGGCGACTAGGATTAATCAAGTTCACAGCATTTTTTTTTTTGCGTTGGTCAGTGAGAGACATTTTGTTGAAATTAGTTTCAAGCTCCTTGCTCTATGGTTCTTGCTCTACGGTTCAACAATGTAGCTTGGAGGAGGTTTTTGTTTTTTCAGTTGTGTTGATATCGGAGTTGCTCGAAGGAAGAACGGAGCTAGCTTATTTTTGTCAGGTTTTGGGAAGATTTATTTTCGTTTGATTCATTCATAGTAATTTGGGTGAAGATCTTTCACTTTTTGACTCTGAACAGACGGACTTGACAGATCCTTGTTTGTTTTACCTCTGAATTCTGAAAACAAACCCATTTTGTAATTTTCTTAGCGTTTTGTGCCGTCCCAAAAGAGTTTATTTGTTGTGTCTTTGAATAAAGCAACTTTGATTGACAAAGTTAGCTCTGGCGATGGTAGATTAATGGATAATTTTCTCTTGCAAAAATGAGAGATATTGGTTGCTCTTTGATCAAAATTAGTTTGTTAAATGCCTGTGATTTGTCCTGATTTCATTTTTGTTTACGCTCAGATTTTTGTTGAAAGAGGCAAACTTATCAGAGAAGTCTTGAATTGTCCTGATTTCTTCCTAGGCCTTCAGATTCTGTTGAAAGAGACCAACTTTAGACTCTTCTCTTGTTATGAACAAACCTCTAGATTTCTATTTGAAGTTATGCAGAGATTCTGTAAACCTACAAAATGCGATCTTCATAGAGTATAACTAAACAGATATCATTTTCTCTGCTTTTTAATCTCATCTCTGGAAGCAGGATCAATCAAATTTAAGGACAAAACCACCTCCTGTTATTAAACACTCAAATTTGTTGAACAGCATTTCCTTATTCTACCAATAGAGGCACTTAACAGACACCTCACTACAAAGTTTCTTTGTAGGTCTTTCATTTTTTTTTTTTTATCAAGACTTCCTCATCACTTTGAAGAAGTGAAAACCTTACTCTGTTTGTGTGTTAACCAAGTTGTGTCTCTCTAGACTAATATTGAACGATCTAAAGAGTAAATACTGACTCACAATAGACTGATGGTAAGTCAGACACTCTCGTCTGATCGAATTAAGGCTTGGGATACAACGTAATGTCGAGAAGGTTTGGAGTAATTTGTAGATAAAAGGAAAATAAAATGAAGCAGTTCTGAAGTGTTTTGATCATATTTGATAAAAAAAAAAAAACATTATTTGTGTGTCAATCTTTTGAAACTCAATGCGCCAAGATAAACTCGTAAAATTATAAGCTATAATATGCTAACACACATCGGTGTATGGGTAAACAAAAATATTTTTCTTATTTCAAATCTGATTTGTGGTTTCCTTACCCCCTCTCAGTGAGAGGTTGATTAAATTAATGACCTTTCAAAAAGCCGAAAGCCTTTTTACTTGAAGACTTTTTCCAGGTGTTTCTTTTTCAAGGGGGTCAAATATCTTGCTGGACTTGAAAGATAGCATGGCTTGAAATTTAAAATGGATGGCAGGCCTGGGGCTAGTAATTTATTTAGCATGGGGTCAGGACACACAAAGCTGGACAAGTCTGTCAGTCATGTGTTTCTTAAAACTAGCAGCTTGGACCATTTGAAACACTGCAAGATTTGACCTAAATCTCCCATTCACTTAAAGAGGTCAAAGTAAAGGTCATGTCCCGATATGAAATTTCAAAAAATGTTTGTGTTTCAAAACTTAGCACCCAAATTTCTTAAAATGGAAACAAACTTTCTGTTATTTTAGTTGCATGTTTACTGAAAAGAAATTGATTAAATGTGTTTTGTAATGATTATAACAGAAGTCAATGGTCTCTAAATATTCAAATGAACAAAATATATACTGTGCCCTTCACAATCCTCTAAATAATAATCCATGTATAAATTCTAATTTCTACAACTACAAAAAAGGTCATGTTCTGAAATGAAATTTTCTAAATTTTCCTAAGTGAACATAGCCCCGCGATTTCTAAATTTTCAATGCTTTTCACAATCCTTTGATAAATAATAATCCATGTATAGGTTCTAATTTCTACGACTACATATGCTTAGAAGTTCAAGGCAAGTAAATGATAATCGCAGCGAGAGAGTGCGAGAGAGTGTCGGTGGAAGGTGTACCCAGGCAATCAATTTCTGACTGCTAAATCTGTGATAATTGCTCTCAAAGATTTAATTAGGAGCGTATTTTGGCTGGGGGCAGTGTCTGGGCTAAGCCGCTGAAAAAATAACAAGCATCCGATGGTGATGTGTGTGTGAATTTAACGCTAGCTTATGACCTGCTTTGTCAGCAAATGGTTTTGGTTTTTTTACATTCAGAATTTCAAGTAGAGGTAGTATAAATAATTTTTTTACATTTATTTGTGAAGAGTACACTTTTTTTTGCTCTGTTATTTTCAAAGTACAAGGGACCGGCTTTCTGTGAAAATATATGTCAAATAATGGGGGCAGGTTTTTGAAAAATTAAAAATCAAAATAAATACGCACACAAGGATGATTTTGGGCACTTTTTCATACTTTGATTTGTTGAATAGAATTAAATACCAAGTAGAATGGAGACAGAATTCATATTCACTACCTTACGGGAGACCAAGAACAAAACAGAAACGGGAACACAAAAGGCCTCCTTAGGGGAATTCTTAAAGGCAGTGGTACCTCAAATGGCTCTTCAAAGACAGTGGACACTATTGGTAATTACTCAAAATAATTATTAGCATAAAACCTCAATTGGTAACAAGTAATGGGGAGAGATTGATAGTATAAAACATTGTGAGAAACGGCTCCCTCTGAAGTGCCATAGTTTTTCGAGAAAGAAGTAATTTTCCACGAATTTGATTTCAAGACCTCAGATTTAGAACTTGAGGTCTCGAAATCAACCATCTAAACGCACACAACTTCGTGTGACATGGGTGTTTTTTTCTTTCATTATTATCTCACAAGTTCGATGACCGATTGAGCTCAAATTTTCACAGGTTTGTTATTTTATGCATATGTTGAGATACACCAACTGTGAAGGCTAGATTTGTCAATTACCAATAGTGTCCAGGGTCTTTAAGACTGAGGGTGCTCCACAATGAGTTAAGTGTACAAAGTCTATGTGATGTTCTTTACTGCTGGGATACAGAGAAGACTCAACGGTCTCCGGAGGGATGCAAGCAGTCTTAAATATGAAGAAGTTTCTCAAGATAGTTGGAAGTTTAAATGAGTTTATAAACAAAGAGAAAGACAACTTTCTGTTTCTTTTAAGCCACAGATGACTTTTTGTATCGCTCTCAGATGACAATCTTCAGTAACGTGGCAAGTGATGTGACTTTTGGGAGGTGTTCACTAAAACATCATATTTCAATTCTTTTTACTTTCTTCAAAGAACCTACTGATGTTTTGGTGGCTGTTTTTTTTCTGTTATGTGTTTTTTTAATATCCGTCATGGGTGTCGGGCTATAAACTAAAGAAGTGCAGAGAGGCATCGAGATGGTAATCATGTATTCCTTGAACATGTCCATGTATGCCATAAATAAGATAAAGTCCCCTCTCTTCATGAGTTTGCTAGTGAGGATTAATGGCAAGTTGATCACTCGTAAATCATAGTCGCTCATTTTCTCCCTGTGGCTGTTATTTGTCTGTGGATCTAGATTAAAACTCATGTGTGGTGTTAAAGGGAGAAGCTGGACGCGGCTTGCGAAGGATTGCCAACCCAATGGCCAGAGTTCTTATTCTGTTCGAGAGCGCATCCTGATGGATGCTGCAAACCATAGAGGAATTAGTTTGGAGTGTATACTACGTCTTAGAAAGCAATTTTTAATTTCAAGGTCTATCTGGACGTTGCTTTTATAAACACCAACCCGATGCCAAGATATCTTTTTCTGATCGAGAACACATCCTGAAGAAAAATATTGAATGAGATCCAAATTATTTATAAAAAAAAAGGTTTAATTCCAAAGTAAAACTGCCATTTTACAACATACAAAAATTGTAAATCGACATACATTTTGTACGTTTTGGTATTTTGTTATTTATGAATCTTTCCCTTTGAAACTGAGACGAACTTGTTTTCGTGAAGCTAATTCAACCATAGAGGGAAATATTCTTTGCATATAGAGCAGTTAGCTTCCTTGCTCTATGCTCAGAGCCAATGGGCATGGAATCATTAACTACAGGAAGTAATCACAGCACTGAATACAATCATGGAGGTAGGATCCTACCTCCATGATACAATTAAGAACCCCCCCCCCCCCAACCTCCATACTCTGTACATAAACCATGGAGAAAGAAAATAGCACTGTTAAAGTCCTTCTTACTGTAGTCATTGACTAACCACTGATAAACCAATCATGTAGGAAGATGAACCAATTGGGCCAATGGATAGTGGATTCACACCCACCAGTCCGTCAACAATGGGGTGGTGTGAAGCCTCTAAAACCCCCATGGGAAAAGGGGGTGTACAGGTGACATGTTGGGATAATCTCCTCTTCAAAAGACCTTAGGTTCTTCTGGGTATTGTTGCCTTTACCAGTCAGAAAGTCATGTAAGGTGACACTAGGGGCCAGCATTTACAGTGAAGTGTACACAGCCTCTCAGTGTATTGTGAGGTGCTTGAGTATTTTACTGGAGAATATACATGTACAATGATGTTGTCAAGAAAGAAAGGTGTGGAACGACACCGTGTCAAAAACCTCTTTTGTGATCAATAGAGCTGGTTTCTTAATTGTTGGAAGGAAGTGTGCTCTGAACGTCTTCTGGATGTTATCGTGCTCAGACGTTCTGTGAAGACACTGGACACCTTCGGTAATTGTCAAAGACCAGTCTTCGCACTTGATGTATGGTGTATCCCAACATATGCATAAAATAACAAACCTGAGAAAATTTGAGCTGAGCTCAATTCGTTGTCGAAATAAAAATCAAAATCCCTTGTCGAAGCAAGTGGGGAGCTTTCAGATGCTTGATTTTGAAACCTTATAATCTTATTTTGAGGTCTCCAAATAAAATTTTGTGGAAAACAACTTCTTTCTTGAAAACTACGTTACTTCAGAGGGAGCCGTTTCTCACCATGTTTTATACTATCAACAGCTCCCCATTACTAATTACCAAGGAAGGTTTTATGCTGATAATTATTTTGAGTAATTACCAATAGTGTCCAGGGCCTTTTAAGGTGTCAAAGATTGGATGGGAGGGAAAGGGGAACAAAGACGAGGATCCATCTTGTTTATGCTGCTGTTTTCTTTTGTGATAGTCCCTCATTGAAGTTGCAATGTATCACTGCTGTCTTTTAACCCCCTTGTCATGGTCCCAAAAAGGGACACAATTTAATTATTTTGTTCATTGATTCAATGAAGGTTGTTCTCTGATTATTAGATGCATGGAACTTCAGATGTTTATCCATCTTCTTTTCTTTTCTTCTCTTCTTTTAAGTCAGAGTTTGGTTTTTTTTGTAATTTTTAACAATAATGAATGTAAACACGCCAATTTAAGTCTTTTTAACTTCTGTCGTGTATTTTGTGATATTTTTAATAAACCTTAATGAATTGAAAATGAGTTGAATTGAAAAAAATGTTTCAACCATCCCCAGCTGTTCACATACAACAAAAGAGCTGACAGTGTCGCCTCATTATCTAAACTCAGTCAAATACAGTCAATATTTCTGAATATCCCGCACGATAGCAGTGCTCAATTTAACCGTGATGTTTACTCTATCAATGAAAATCAATCTGAGCAAAAATTGCCTTTTTTAATTATGGATATGCTGATTGGAACATGCTAAATTCTCTGCCACGTTTGTAAGCAAAGAAAACTGATTTTATTTTAAATATATAATACATAACTTCAATAATGGGCCCAGCTGTGATAGTGCTCTGTTAAATTTGAATTGCTTAACACCCATTTGAAGGGTAGGGTGAAATGTTGGTTTTTGTCAACAAAATACTGATTTATCGGTAAACTTTTTTTTAAAAGAATAAAAGAATACAGCAAAATCCATCCATGTTTAGTGAGTTGACAGTGGATCAACCACATCTCTCGCAACCAGCATTCGTGAACAGACACTAGCCCCCTGAATTGTGAGAAATTACTCCATATTTCTTCGAAGACTTATGTTTTAGGGTTGATGTCCGTTTATGGATGCTGCAGCCAGAGATGCGCTTGGTACCTGCTGTCGCCCTCGCTAAACGTTGATGGATTCACCATTCATGTGGAAATACCACACAGTATTTCACTGCTCTCAGTGAATACACATTGTGTTCTGCTGAAACTTTAACATGTGACTTCATTGTATCTTCTTTATGATTTTGCCGCAAAACCTGGATTATGTTGAAAAAAAAAAAAAACACAATACCTACCATCCCAGTCTGTCTATTGTCTTGACTAGGCCGATTAGTTATTTGTTTCATCTGTAATGCCTCCAGCGAGGCCATCTACAACCACAGCTGTGTTGTCTGTAGATTTATTCAACTTTTCAGGCAATTAGGGATTAACTAAAAGAACAAAAAATCATAATGCCACGTTATCAAGCCCTCCCCAGCCGTCAATTTGTTCTGTTTTTTTTAAAGTCATTCAAACCAGCATGCTAAATAAACATTCATGACACAAATATTCTGAATGCAATTGTTTCAATTGCTACAAATAATCACCAAATGTTACAAACAAAGTAATGCAGAGCAGAGTGATTTTGTTTGGGGGGGGGGGGGGGGGGGGGTAGGAAGCGTGGATATTACCCACTTGATTTTGCCACAGATTTATACCCCAGGTGGTTTTCTAATAATCATGCAAATTAGGAGCGTGGTAATGGCCTGTGACAAAAAAAAATGAGTCTACGAGTCTGTAGTAAAGTGTACAATTATATGGAAAAGTCACCACGATGAGCTTATGCAGTGGTCTGCGCCAGGCTGCAGGCATATTCCATCGGTGAGACTTCCAATTGCTCCCCCGCTCTTGATAAATTCTTGGATTTGTTGTTTGTTTTGGTTTTCATGATCGTACGTAAATCAAACCGGATGCTTTTAGGGACTTGTTCATCATCCAATTGTACAATTTAAGGGGAAAGAATTTGCTTAAAGGTCTTTTACAGGATTAGTTGAGGTGATAAAAATAGTTGCAGACAGTGTTCATGTTTTTTTGTGAGCAATGAAAAAATGTTGGCTTTTTGTTGTTTGAGTCAGGAGAAAATAGTGAAAAACCATGCACAGTTTTCAGCATGTAGGCCTAAACACATTAATTTTGGTTGCAACAAGCGATACCAGCTGCAGGCTTTTTTTCTACCTAGATTTTCAGATAGGCCTACAGTTTTCTCAAGTATGACTTCAAATCAGAGGGAAATATTTCACAGAAAAGAATAGTATGAACTTCTTAATCAGTAAGGTATCAGACTAACGTTAAACAATTATGGTTTTGTTTTATCCTCACCAGTCCTGTATAATACAAGAGTTTTTTTTCCTCCTTTTCTTGGGAACCATTTATACGCACCAGCTGTCGAATTTGACTTTTTCAGATAAGCAGTGCAAAGCACTTTTCTTTTTATGGCGAGACTTTTTGATGGGTGAGAAACATTACAGCTTTGCCAGACAAGGATTTTTCCATGTTGTGGTTGTTTTTCTCGGTATTCTGCGCGTGGCTGTGTTAAAGTGATCCATCTCACAATGTTGTTCAGAAAATGTCAACAAGTTTAATAGACTTGGCTTCTCAGGCTGTCGGGTAATATTGCTATATTTCTTAATGATTTGATCCAAGATGTCTTTTTAAGAGATGAGTTTTTTGTTGTTGAAAAAAAAAAGCTAACATTTATATCAGTCCTCCCAAGGATTCATATGTGGATTTTACATTGAATGATTAAAACATTTTCAATGATTTCGCCACATTTTGGAAGTTTAAGACTACCTTTAAAGACCCTGGACACTCTTGGTAACTGTCAAAGACAAGTGTTTACGCTTGGTGTATCTCAACATGTGCATACAAGAACAAACCTGTGAAAATTTGAGCTTAATTGGTCATCGAAGTTGCGAGATAATAATGAAAGCAAAAAAAAAACACCCTTGTCACATGAAGTTGTGTGCTTTCAGATGCTTGATTTTGAGACCTCAAATTCTAAACTTGAGGTCTCGAAATCAAATTCGTGGAAAATTACTTCTTTCTCGAAAACTGCGTCAATTTAGAGGGAGCCGTTTCTCACAATGTTTTATACTACCAACCTCTCCCCATTACTCGTAACCAAGAAAGGTTTTATGCTAATAATTATTTTGAGTAATAACTAATAGTGTCCACTGCCTTTAAGGTTATTTTTTGACACCATGTGGATTTTTGTATTGAGCCTCTAAGAAGTCTTAAAAGGCAGTTGTTGATAGAGCCGTCTCCTCTATCCCCTCCTAACAAAATATTTCTAAAAAGATCCTCCAAAGATGATGTTAATAGCAACACATTTTTTCCCCAATAAATTCACTGTCAATAAATATTACCCGTCATGGTTTGAAGGTGATGCTGAGTGAACAGTCAGAGAGAAATTGTCTGTTATGTTACTTTCCATTTTGATATAATTATCCGTCCAAATATACATTTCAGTGTCGGCAGAGTATTGTATTACCCAAACTGACACTCGACCATTTCAGAAGCGAAGAAGCGGAGTCAATGTTTTTTTTTTTGCTCTTTTTTTATTATTAGTTTCTTGCTTCTCAGCATACCATGTATCTCATTAAGTGACAAAACTGAGTGATTAATAAGCCATGAGGTATAGTTTGTGGGGCTGAACGCTTGGCATGCAACACTGCTAGCCTGCGACGGATGTCACACCACGCACAGGGGTGATATGCAAGTCTGTCGCCTTCTTTCTAATAGGCCACCCTAGTCCCAAGCATGCCTTGTGTCGTTCTCCATGGCTGGCTCACACCACCTCCTCCTCCTCCAATATTGCTTTAAGTTTCCGCATCCGAGTCGATGTAGTCTCAAATTTGATCGTGAAAGCCGCTGAGACACAACAATAAAGAGTCATCTGGAAAACTATCACTCCCACTTGTGCCGACTTTGCATTCACCGCTTCCGTTTTTATTTGGAGTTTGATTCTGTCAACATGGCTTCACAGAAGGTATCCATCCACATTTCCGTAATATGTATCATTTTTTATTAACAAGGAGTTGAACTCCTAATACGTGTGTGCCCTTTCTGGATCATGCATGAGGAAATGGTTTCATGACAGTCTTCAATTCAAAGCAATGATCAGTATGCTACTTTAGTGTGTATACTTGGCTTTTTCTGGCAACATTTTGGTGACGCACATGTGTGGGAAAATTGCTGTAAACAAATTATCCCCAGCAACACAGTCCATGTGGGTTATACTTATCATCCTTAAAATACACTTTAAAAACCTTGGAACTGATTCCGTTTTTGAAGTTCATGTTTTGTTGGAGATCCAAGAGGGTGTATTTTTGTGGGAAATTTCATCGAATCAATGTCGTTATCTAAACGGATGTCTAGTGGGAGGAAATAAACATCCCCAGTAAAATGAAAATTGGGAGAAAATATGATATGTTTTCTCAGTAGACGAATGAAGAAGCATTGCCGAAATGAAATCAGTTTGTGAATCGGATTAAACTTGAGCACAATTGGGGGTCCACCGGGCTGCTTGTGTTGTTATGAATAGAGAAAATTAAACGAAAGGGGAAATAATTTTGTGAGGATATAAATACTTTGGTGCCAGTGGGTGCATGTCATTGTCACTAATAGCTGTCAAAGACTTTGGAGCGAGTTTAAGATTAACAAGTAAAGAAGCGCCATGATAGAATCAAATGTGAGGTTACACTACAGACTTATTATGGAGCCATATGCTAGAGTTGGGATCCATTGTTTGCCACGTATCTTGTTATATTGGATATTTTGGTCGGGAAAAAGGAACATGCAGGGTTTGTCCTTGTCATGGAAAGATAGAAATAGCTGTGAGGTCAGTGCACGTCAACTAAATGCCAATCAAAACATTACTCACATGCTTGTTGTCATGTTTGGATTCTTCTTGGAGAATTGTGATTTTTTGTTGGATGAAAACTTCTTACAAACCAGGGTTTCTTCTGAGGAGCACTTGTGATGTTTTTTGAAGGCAGAATAGGCAAATGATCCAGTATGTAATTAATATTAAAGGCGGTGTTGTTTCTTGAATTAGCCTTCCAAATATTTTCTGCTAATAACATTCACGCCTGCTAACAGACAGTAATGGTTTTGCATTAGGCAGACGCAGAACGCATATGTGACACACCACCATCAGCCTCATATCATACAGAAAGGCACGATGTTCCCCCATTTGCCAACCAGTATATTCCTAGGAAGCGCCTATTGCAGTGCTACCACTGTTGAACTGCAGGGCAAAAGTGGATACAACATCAAATAATTATGTCCACATATACCAGCAAGACAAGAAAATACACTGGTGGCCTTTAACTCAATTAAGAAGTCCGTATTTGCAATTGGTGGTTGAGAGACTGCCATTCAAGAGTCTAACCGTTAATGCATCTTGCACACAAAAATTACACCGACTCTCGAGCATAGTTGTCGGACCCTTTTACTGACCGCAGACAATGTAACACTATGCCAACGTAATTTCCGTGTGAATGAAAAACGAAAGAAAGAAAATTTAACTTTGTGTTCATAGGGTCGGACCGGGTTGCATTTGATGTAGACAATATCCGTGAAAAGATAACAGAAGATATTTGCGTGGTCTTCATAATATATTGCATGATTTGATCGTGAGTGATTCGCCGATTGGGGGGGGGGTGGTGCTATGGATTTCTTTTCTCTGAGGGGGATGAAACTGAATCTTAAAATTGCAAAGTGAGGAGGAACTTCATAGCAGACTGATTTCCTTATGAGGTGATGAGGGGTAACTTCCATGGCTCAGGTTCGGTGTGCCAACTTTAAGATTTGTCATGCATTGCCGATGGTGAGTCAAATTTGTAGGCCCAGCGTTTGTTTAGTTTAGGAAAGGACTCAAATCTGTAGAAGTTTGTTGACTTGTTTGGGTTGGATGTAGGGTGCATTGTGGCTATTCTTTGGGTGTACTTAAAGTAACAGTTTCTTTTGTGGAAGAATCGTGTCTTGTAAAGGGCAATTTGGTTCGTCAATTTAAGGTGTTTCATTCTGGAAAAATTATTCTTTTGGATGACAATCTTTTCAGGGAAGTGATGGTACTCTTGGTTCACATGGTTTTTTTTAATAGTTATTGGTTAAGTTTGTTAATGCACCATTCATCAACTGTCTTCTTGAAAGAAATCATAGTCCTGATGAATCATAATGGTTTAATCAAGATAATTTGAAAAAGTATTCTTTAAGGTCTTGGAGAATTACGGAGAAGTTTCGTAAAAAGGATTTTCCCTCCTTGTTTTCTTTCTTTTCTATGTACTACTTTTTCACTCCAGATTAAACGTTTGACGTAGAAGGTTTTTGTCATTAGCCAAATCACTGAAGATAAGAGGTACATTTGTATTGCTTTATACAAGGGCTTAGATATAATTGCCTTGTTTCTCCCACGCTACTTTTCGAGACACTTTTTCACTGCTGGTCACGTTGTCCGCAAGGCTTAAATTCTTATAAGAGTCTTACTACTCTGAAAAGAAAAAATGAAGAAGAAATGACGTAAACGGAGCCTATAGTTTATGATTCCACTACACCTGCAATGCTGCAGGAAAATCTGTAGTTACCCAGTTCATCTTGCTTACTAATCCCTGCTATTGCCGCTCGAGCCACAATCAACCGATATCATTTTTAAACAAGTGAGTTCATGTAGCTCTCGGCTGTTGTCATCAATTTTCATTTGGCGCATCACGGAGACGACGAAACCTAATTGCTGGTTTTAAGAAGCTTTTCTGTGCACCATTTACCGGCGATTAAAAGAGACTTTCAAAGACTTTAAATTTATTTATCTTTAAGGAGCTTTGAGTGATTACACGTATCTTAACCTCAATTTCAAAAAGCTGTATGTTGGATAAACAACTCTTATCTCTTCAGTAAATGACCTGGCCCTGGTTTTTGAGAAGCAATTGACAATATTGCTCTCAAAACCAGGGCCAGGTCATTGAGCTGCTTACTGGATAATCTTGGTTTTCCTTGCTAAGTGGACAGTAGTATCAGAGCAGTCATTAACAGTGGCATTTATATTGGCTGGTATCCAGGTTTTAGCTTAGCAAGATTTGCCATTTCGCTCAGAATAATTTGCGTGCTTTAAAAGCTCTGTGATATTTTTGTTGAGGGTAATGAGAATTTTTATTTTTTATTTTTTTAGTGTAAATACTTGATTGGTTGTTTTTCTCTCAAATATCTAAGCTTGATTTGTTGCAAATGAGCTTGTTTTTCCCTTATCTTCTTTCTCACTCTGTTGCGTTGCAACATTAAAGCCGTAAACAGGGAAAGCTCTTTCATTTCAACTTAAACAAAATTGTTCTCTGTTGCGATTCTTTTGAAATTGTACACAATTTTCTTAGTTTGTTGTCACATTCTCACTTGTGTAAGGTAAGAAATTAAAATTCAATCTACAAACTATAATACTCACAATAAGTGGATTTCTAGTTATTGAAATATTTTTGTTTTTGATAAATGATAGTCTAAAACATTTTGAAAGGGGATGTCATAGAAAGGATAGTTTCGCACGGTCATTCCATTCAATGATCCACTTGTGATCATACTTGCCCTTTAATGAGCATCTGATGCCAAGTCTTACCACGCCTGATCAAGATACCATCTTTGGCAATAATCTTGAAGCTCCCTCTGTCTGCAGGGCAGTAACGGGGGCTTGGCCGGTGATGTACATCATTGCAAACTAATTGCCAACTCCAGGTAGGGCAGGAAACGGTACACGACATTTCATTTATTGATGATTCAGAATATGCGATGTAGGGGGAAGTAAGAAAGAAGAAGAAGAGAAAAAAACGGCAACAAGACGGAGCCGAAGAATGCGAGCTCAGTAACATCCATCTATGAGAGATTAGGTTTCCATCTTAGCATCCAGTCATAAGAAGGAACGATGTTGGGAATGCATTCTTGATAAACAGTGTATTAACGTCAAGTCATGTTTGTTTCTATCTCTCCTCAGCAGCACCCGATGCCAGCGATGGCAGGTCAGCATCAAATCCATGGGCAGATGCCCGCCCAGGTGCCCATGGGCCCTTACCAGCAACCTCAGTTCGCCCAAAACGGGCTAGAGTCCTACCAACAAGCGCCACAGATCCAGCCTCAACAGTATACCGCCACCGTTGTGCCCCAGTCACCCGCCGACGCCCCAGCAGTTTACACACAGTCACAAGAGGGCCCCGGCCAGCAACCCGTCTACAGTCAACCCCAGCCTACGGGGGAAGGGGCAGCAGTGGGATTCGTGCAGGGGCCCCCGCCGGTCAGTGGGGAACAAGCCGGCGTCACGCCCACATTCACCCAGGTACTGACGAGTCCTTACGTAAGAATGTTTTTTATTATTTATTTCTTGGGGTTTACAATTTTAGATTCCCTTTTCAGTAGATTCATCTCTGCTAGTTTAAAGGGACATGTTGCCTTGGATCGGGTGAGTTGACCTCATGGAAAGCATTTGTAACTGTTTGTTATAAGATGCATATTGTTAGAAAGATGTTTTAAAAGTAGAAGATAATGATCCACACAAATATGCCTCGAAATTGCGTGGGTTTCCTTTTACTTTGCAAACTAACACGATCTGCCATTTTGTGGAGTCTGACTCCACAAATAGGCATACCGTAAATAAGTTATATGCATTTTATAACAAACGGTTACAGACGCTTTTTAAAGACCAACACGTCCAATCACAGGCAACGTGTCCCTTTAAAGACTTCCTTCCATCTGTAGAGGGATTTCCGTTAGGTTGTATCATTCTTAGCAAATGTCTTAATGAGATTTTCTTCCCCTGTGTGTTTTCTCCATGGATTGAAGATTTAATATAGTGTGCGTAATTTCATCAATCATGTTCAGGAGAAGGTGAAGTTTTTTGTCGCATTAGTAGAGTGCTTAAAGGTAGTCTGCACTATTGATTCATGACGGCATCCATCAAACTAAAGAGACAACGCATTAGATTATACAACCTCAAAAAGGGCGTCTCAGAATGTGCTTTTTGTGAAGAAGAAAAATGCACCAGATTGTCCATTTCAGTATCTATTAAAAGAAAGGAGTCAGTTTGTTTCTGGTACTTAAAGCCATTGGACACTTTCGGTAAACAGTATTGTCCAAAGGCCCACACTGTGTATCACAACGTATATATAAAATAACAAACCTGTGAAAATTTAGGCTCAATCGGTCATCGGAGTTGGGAGAAAATAACGGAAAAACCCACTCTTGTTTCCGCAGGTTTCGCCGGGTCATGACATGTGTTTACTTAAATCCGTAATTCTCGTTGACGAGAATTGATAATTGTTTTAATGTTTTCTCACAAAGTAAAGCATTTCATGGAATAATATTTCAAGGGAAGTCTTTTACCATTACCTTCTGTAAACCCTGTAAGTTATTTGTAAATCTGTGAACTTTTTCAAAATGTTCCTCGGCAGCAGAGGAGAAGCAAAACAATCAAATATCTAAGAATTGTAATTCTTAAATATTCTTAAAGTTAAAAAAGTTCTCCTCTCTGATATTGTTTTGAAATATCTCTGATACTGTTTTGAAACGTGAAAAGTAATATTTTCTGGAATGTTAATTGGATTCTCTTGATTGGTCATTTTGGTTCCGCATGGCGTTGACAGCACATGATGCCAGCGTGACAAACTCATTGTTTCACACCGATATAGGAAAACAGTTATAATAATGTAGTAATTACTAGCCAAGAGTCATTATCTATCTTCTCGGAAACTGATGATCTTCCAGAGAGTCGTCCGTTCTTCGTCGTCGCTCATCCAGCCCATTATTGTTTTTGTCACCCCAAGACTAAACAGATCGGCCTCGATCACACTAGTCCATCTGTGTCCGGGCATCGGAGCGTGTCTCAGGGTCCAACGATATTATCTCCGACTCTCTCTCCGGTCTTCGTCTCATTATTACAAGGAGTTATTACTAACAATACCTGGCACCTTGCAGTCACCTACAAACTACAACCTAATATTTATGTACGTAGATATTAGCAACACCTCGTTCGAAATCATGGGAGAATGACGTGTTAGGAAAAAGCTGCTTAGCGCAGTTTAAACATGCTTAGCAGACACGGGTTATCAAGCTAAATTTAGATTTTCAATTATAGAGGTGGAGACTAATCTGTTAATGATTTCCCTTATCCGTTAGCATAGCAAAATGCTCATCGAAATATAACAGTAGCGCAAAATATGTTCGGCCAAATCGTCAAATTTCTGGATCCCTGCCACTTCTTAATAAGCATTAATCCTGTGCCTGTGTGTTTCTGCTATTATAGGATGCAAATACAGTCAGCGATTACAATATTGTTTGAATCGCAAGCGTTTCAAACCATTGATAATGATACAACTGTAGAAAAACACCCTTGCATTATGAAATGAGTTATAGCCTGCAGGTAACATAGAGTCAATACAGATGTTGTATTTTCTGGAATTGCGAAATCACAATATACTAATGGACTGTTAATGATGGGCTCCCTGCCAAGTTTTAATTTTATAAGGAAATTGTTTAGTAATAGATGAATTGCACATGATGTGTTTGACCACCGTATTTGTTGACAAACATGCTGCACATGACTCTCAGCCAATGATAGCCTTTCACACTTTCACGGCATTCCGCCAACAATGGCAGCCAAAAAGGGGTCTATACATTTTTTATAAAGAAAATTATTTACTAGCGATAACACAATCTGAATCTGTTTCAAGTAGTTTAACATTTTTAGAAAGGTTTCCATTTGCATTGCTCGCAGCCTCTCGATTTACACAGTAGTAGTCGTAAACATTATTTTCTTCAAAGAAAGGTGTTAGGAAATCTGAACACGCCACTGAATGAAGAAATGGCTTCAGGAATGAGATTGGTAACACGTTTCACTTTACAGTCATTCAACTGCAACGCCAAGAGGGTGTTTTCACTTGAAGAGAAAACATTAAGAAAGCAACAAAAAAACTCATTGATGTAAATGGCTGGCTACGCTTCAAGTGTCTGGGACTCGGTTATTTATCTTCCCCGCTGGAAGCTACAGAAACAATTTTGATGGATGAAATATTAATGCTCGGTAACCTTTGTGCTCTGACTGTTAGTGTGATTCTGTTCTTACACTGGATCACACGGAGTGGGCTAGTATGATAACATTTCAAGAATTAAACTATTTTAAAAAATTTCAAAAAATGTTGATGGCCTGACGTTTGAACCATAGCAGAGTCTTCCGTGGAGACTAAGTGACAACAAAACACACAAATAAACAGGTATATAAGTGCATTAAAAAACAAACAATAGTTCAAAAATTATGTGATTTAAAACAGCAGATTATTTGCCAATTCAAATTGCTGATGTATTTAATAATACCTGGATGGTGTCGTTCATGACTGAGTAGAGTTTTGTTCAAGTTGACTAACACCATCTGGTAGATGATTTATATATACCGTTAATAATTCTTGACTACGTGGCTGCAGTCAATAGCTGACAACAAACTCTGCAAAATTATGTTTTAAAAAAGACTCGCATCAATGATCGCAATATGTTCCATTTGAGTTGAAACTGAAAATATTAGTTGCTCAACATTCTACCTGCAAGATTTCTAGACGACAAACCTTAATTTTCTGAATGTCTTGTACATAACTGGTTTGGGCAAGAATTTGGTAAAGGGGTGTCCTAATTTGCTGGAAATTAAAAACCTGGGCATCCAGATTGTTCACTTACAACTGATGTAAATCACAGATTCATGTAAAACTAGGTGTCTCAATTGTTCACTTGCAGTACATTTACATGTATATGGCAGATAAAACAGGGTGTCCACATTTAAATCAAGGTTTCCGAAAGCCACCCAGACACCCATTTGACTAACACTGTGACTGGAAAAAAATTTGGACTTCGGGATGTATTGTAAGGTTTGCTGGTAAGCATTTCATTGAGGGAAACAAAAAAAAACTAGATTGGTCTACAACTGATGCGGAGTGTATGTCTTCAGTGTCCATCTGACTCATCTTCATCAAGTGGTACATGTATCATGTGCGCCGTCTCACTGCCTCTTTTGTTCATTAGACTTCTCAAACATTCATCTCAAAAAGCATCCTTCAACATCCTGACAGAGTTTCTATGACTCTGAGACCCTTTCTATTAAAGGCACTGAACACCTTTGGTAATTGTCAAAGACCAGTCTTCTCACTTTGTGTATCCCAACATGTGCATAAAATAACAAATCTGATGAAAATTTTGGCTCTATTGGTCATCCCATTGGTCACCCATTGCAAGAGAATAATGAAAGAAAAATTTCAGATGCATGATTAAAGGCTTCAGCTGGAATCTTTTATTATTTGAGTGAGAAATTACCTCTTTCTCAAAATATATGCTACTTCAGTGGGAGCCATTTCTCACAATGTTTCATACTATCAACGGCTCTCCATTGCTCATCACCAAAAAAGTTTTTATGCTAACAATTATTTTGAGTTATCCATGCCCTTAAGCGATATTCTAGTCTGTATGTGAAGCATTGCTGTTGTAATGTTCCCCTTTAAGATGCCAATTATTTGAACAAGGGAACTCCGCTTGCTTCTCTTCTCGACCAAGGAGGTTTCACCATCTCAATATTTCCGTCTTCAACTCGGAGGCCTGCGGCTTCGTAAGAGGAGTGATACCATGACGTCAGGACGATGGATGAATAGGGACTCAGCCGAAACCCCCCAAAGGGGTCTTGTCATAATAGCGCCTGAATCGATGTCTTCCGATCCCCTCAGAGTCATCATTTTTTTATATGGTGCTTAGAGGTGAGATTTGAATAATTAACCCTATTCATCTTTGTATGACAATCCTGAAGAAGAAGGGATGTGGAACAAAACCAGTTCTTGCCATCAACTTTAGAGCTGGTGCTTTTCCCACCTTCTCCAACCACAGCTGGTGTTTTTTTAAGTTTTTGAATTTGATGGACTTGGTTTCCTTTGAGAGATTCCGAAAGACAGGTTTCGCTGGATCAATGTACATCTGAAGTGCCGCCATGCACCTCTGGCCTTTCTCTATGAAGCAAACAGTGTATTGTTGATGGTAGTTGACTTGCATTGGACAAGCTTGTACTGTACTTGGTTACCTGTCTTGAAATATGCATCATAGTTCTCCGAGCTGGTATTAAGAAATGTATTTGTCTTAATTCTGTTATTGTAAAATTGTCATCTCTGATGTTTAAAATAATGGAGTTACAAATACCGAAAAAATCATCTCAAATGCACCTCAATCAACTTACCAGACCCTTACATAAACCTCTACCTAAACAACAAAACCCACCATGTTTTGAAAGAAAGAAGAATAAAGAAAATTCATAAACACGCCTTCATCATAAAAAGAGTTCTGGGGAAATGATCCTTTCATGCTCTGGAAAGTTCTTGATTTTGTGGTTGCTTAAAAGCATTTTGTTAAATTTGTTGTCACTTTTTGTAGTATCTGATGATGGCGGAAAATTACCATTGAATTTGTAATACACAGGGATGAGAAATTTCAGACGTGTATCTGAATTCAGACGTTGTTTCTCCCTGGCGACAAAAATTGATGTTATTTTCTTCCGATATAAATACTTCCTGCCCTTTGATCAACTTCTCTAGCACTGTGGATACTGTTCACAGAAGCTCCTTGAAATCTATAACCCCAGGGGTTAACAAAAGGTGGAAATGCCATCATTTCAAAATACCTCCTGAAATTTAGATCGCAGTTACAGAATTTTTTTGTCAGGAATTACTTTCTATTTTAAGAAATGAAGAAGATTCCAGGTTTGTGGTTGATTTCAGGAGAGGAATTTGATTAGGATCCAGTGCAACCTTGAGTAATACCACAGGGGATAAGTAGAAAATGGAATCCATATGGAAGTACTTTACCGCATCATGAAGAAATGGTTTACATTTATCTAAAGATATCTCAACCATCTGTATGTGGTTTTGCTGGTGGGCTAGAGAGGAGGTAACTTTTGTGTAACCCCCATGGTTTTATTGGGAGGGAGTTTTAAGGTTACTGATCATGTGACCTTCGACCACCAATAGGATCCTTTTATTGATATGCTGTGCTGTGATTTGTTTAAATGGTTGCCCATTGACTGGGTGTATCTCCTTATATGGACATCTACTGATCTCAGAGATGCAGTCCATTGGCGCAATTGTAGAAAATACCACTTAAAACATTTCTTTACTGACCAAAATATTGAATGGGGCACCGGTCATAACAATGCAAACTTAATGTAAGGCTGGTTGGTAACCTTTGTCTGCTAAGCAATACTTTGCTATGCTAAGCAAGATTTTGTGCTTATTATAGGCTTTATGAAATCGGGCTGATGAGAGTCGAGCAATTAAGATTTTTTCTGAGCTGTTCTTTGTAAGAAAACCAAAACCAAGACTGAAAGAGCAAATGGTGTAGCCTCATTTCCTATTGTTTCTTGCGAAAAATATGTCAAAAGCCAGAGGTAACACAATAACAATTTTAATGGATGTAACAATTGCATTATGGAAAAAGCACTGAGTGTTCAGTGCCAGACACACATCGGAGTGAAGCTGAAATAATACGACCCTAACGTTTTAAGTGTGTACGGTAAAGAAGATGGATATGGTGAAGATTTCAGGGTTTTTTTTTGTTTCTTCGGCTTTTGTACAAGACAAGGTTGAAAATATGCAATGCATAGTTATATTATAATAGATGTTAAATTTGCATCGGGGATAAAGAATATTAATTTTGGTTTTTTGTAACGTGCCTGTGATATTTTTTCACAGGACTCGGGAAAGTACTGAGTATACAGTGCTAACACATATCGGTGTATGGGTAAAAACCAAAATTAATATTCTTTATCCCCGATGCAAATTTAACGCGTGTGCAGCCAATAAGTGGTGAGTTTTATTAGACATTATTCTAAAGTAGTTTTGACTGATTACTACATATTCATTGACATTGTTGATTTTATATGTAGCACCAAAATCCAGCTAAATAGACACTCAAGGCGCCTTAGAAAATGAATTAAAAAAACAAGAAGCCAATAAACATGCCGATAAATATATACTACATTGTAGCTGTACAGGAATAGGAACATCACAAATTCCTTAAAAACATTTACTGAAAACTTGAGGAGTCCTAAAAAGGAAGAATATAAGAAGAATCATTGACCAAACAGTAATACTTAATCGATGCAGACAATGCAAATAAAACTTGAAGTAAAGGTTTGTGACAAAAGTAAACAAGAACGGGTTAGTGGCGATTAGCACATGTATACATTTTACAAATGATGGTAATAGAAGATTGGTTTGACTCGGTATTTCAGGATGAGAAAATGAATCTTTAAAGCAGCTCGGTTTATGAACCTAAAAGGTTTGAAAACAAACTTCAAAGCCAGAAAAAGAAGAAGACATAAATGTTTTTGAAAATTGATCAGTAAAGACACAAGTAGTATCATTAACAATCATCAAAACAATTGCAGATATGATCAGGCTCATGTTTTGTTTTTCCTTCTGTCGGAATATTCAAGGGATCAATGTCATGGAGTTGCTTATGCAGATAATATTGCTTAAAAATTTTCTGCTAAGCAAAAATGAGCAGGATACCAGTCACAAAAGGTACATGGTATGTGGGATGGTAACCTTAATCTGGTAAGCAATTTTTTTATGTGGTAAGCTACTTTTGTGCTCAAGCTGCTCTATGAAATCGGGCCCTGGCTGATTAATGAAAATTTGATTCCGTTGATGATAAAAACAAGACTTGTATGACAGTAACTTTATATATTCCAGTTTATCTAGCGGCATATTGTTTATACGAAGCATCAATGCATCGTTATGAAAGTTGACTTTGTTTGGTTGTTGATGGGCAGATGTTCCAAACCTGTCAAGTGTTTCAACAATCAACAAAAGTGAGTTTTGATAGAGACATCCACGTATGTGCGATCATATTTTATTTATTTTTCTTAAGTCTCAAAGCTGCAAAGCATATGTTGGCTTTTTTTTTAGCTTCGTCATCGGTTAATATTCATCTGTATATCTCAACGATGTCTGTGTTAGTATGCGCAGGCATTAAAAGATCTTTTGGTGTTGTGGTCTCTGCAAGTTTTACCTCATAGAGCGTACTGGGTCTTTTAAGTTCAGCATTCTTAATTTAATATAAACGTGGTGAAAGATCGTCCATGTCTGGCCTACTTACTACCAAGCTTGTTCAATGTTCCTTGCTGTGCTCTGCAGTTCGTTTGGAAGCCCAGAGGCAATCTACCTTTGGCATTATCGTTATATGTATTTCAAAGAATATTTGGCTCATTTTACATGTGGAAGAAAAATAACAAGGTCAAAATGCATTTTTGTGTTCATTCCATAGTGTAATTTGCACCCTTAGATTAGAAATGTTTGTTTGTTTGAAGTTCTTATTTCACACATGATACTTATTACAAAAATAAACAGAACCGTCTAAAAAAAAAAAAAAAAAAAAAAAAAAAGTATTTGGTACTGTTTTCATAAAAGTTGTTATAATGGTGAACACAAGTTGTATTATGAGCTCTACAAAAGGTTTTAAGCAAAACATCAGGAGTTGTAAATCCTTTACAATGCATTGCTGTTACTATTATCTATTTGGCCTAGCTTAAATTAACAATTCTAAAGTAGATAAAAAAATTACTTAAACAAATAAATGAACTACCCAGAAAAATGAATGATGCTAAAAGAATAAACATACCCCTACAAATATTTAAGCCCGAATGAAGCTTGAAGCGATAGGATGGGATGGGAAATTGAAGAAATATGGAAGGGCCGTGATTGAGGGAACAAGCTTGGGGACAGAGGCAAAGATTCAAACCAAACAAATATCCCCTAACAAAATCAAATGAACAAGTGAACAAGAAACAACAACTTATCAATAACAGCAATAAGAAGAACAAAGAATAATATTAAGCCAGCCAATTCAGACGCAAGTGAAACTAAACAGCATGTCCCAAAAGCGTGTCTACCCAAGCATCCCGATAATGCTGATTGAAAATTAAGCCAAATTAGTTAATAGGGACATAATTGTGAGAACATCTTGCACAATAAAACTTAACTGTTCAGAAAGAAACTCGGAAAGATGTTTGGTCTGTGTGCGTGACAGAAAGTATTCTGTAATGAATAATCCTGCTGGTTTCCACAAGGCCTTGGTATTTTACTTATTAAAACAAAAAATGCATCTCAGTTGTTTTGGGGGATGCTTGTATTCCATTGTCGTCAAGCGGAAATTTCCAAGATTACAGAGGAAGAGGGAAGATATGAGAGCAGGATACCATATGGATGACATCGGCCATCTGAGACCTTTAACTCCCCCACCCCTCTCTCTCTCTCCGCTGCTGCCTCCACTGTCTCATCTCTTGTGTAATTAATTTGGGACTGCGTGTAATGCAAGACTTGGCCCCTCATCTTGGCAACTGTTTCAACGATGAGACAAGACAATTACTTCTAATCAAAGATGCAAGGATCTCTCCACGTGCAGGCTTGTCATGCTGCCTAATGACTCCAACACACACACACACCCAGGTTCGGACGACATATGACCACAAACAACATCTGTATTATACATCCCGTTCGCAGAGCTGGACAAAATCTTAAGTATTTTTTATGAACTCTGAGAAGGAAGGGAGAATCCTAAGAAGAAGAAGAGGAAGAAAAAGAGGTGAAACTTGATCGGAGCATACTCCTTGAGTGCTAGTATATTTACTGGTATGAGGAGGAATGCTAAAGACAGACTTCACCATGACATCTCAAGGAGTAGGGGTGGCATCGGGACTCTGGCAGCCTGGGCTCAATTTTGTTGTCTTCCCACAATCTTCGGAGACGGGAGAAGAAATGATGGGACCGGTATGTTGTATCTTCCTTGTGTTCAACATTTTGTATTCCGATTGCTTGGAATTACTCGATGGTCATACTACGTAAATCAAGTGTGCAAAATTTTAATTTTTCATGTTGGGTTTTCTGTCTGCGCTCGATAGGTTGGTTGATGTAATTTTTTGTACAAGTCATTTCATCAAAGGCGATGGCTATCAGTGAATATGTGGCGATCTGTTTAGTATTTCCTTCCAGTTGGACTCGTTTTTAATGCTTTGTGGTATCTTGTGTATTATTTTAATTATTGCTTTAATAAATTTGTATGTAGTTATTTTGGTTTAAATCTTGCTTGCAGACCAACATGATAAAGCTGAAGCCATTCTGAATTACAGGTTTCACACTGAAAAGTTTTATTCTTCAACATTGACTCTGCAGCCAACAGACCATAGTCAAATTCGTGGATTCTAACTTTGCTATAGACCTCTCCAGTGTTGATAAACAAACCACCCTAATTGGCATGGACGGCCGAATGTTGGTAAAACACCCAATCGTGTTAACAGATGTTTCTACCAAACTCTACATTTTTGGCAAACTTTCAATTAAATTAAATACCTCCCATGATTGGTTGCTTTACAAATTCAACACTGTTTTGATTGTGTACACAGGGAATCCAACCACTGTGGTAGTTTTTTGTTGCACAACTAACAAAGTAAATGAGGCTTTGTTCTAAAGGACCCGGCTGTTTCTGTGGTATTGGCTGGGCTGCTTCGGTCATCCTATGCTAGTTCGGCTACGGCTTTGATTTGTTGTTTAAAAGGCAATGGGCACCTTTGGTAATTGTCAAAGACCAGTATTCTCACTTGGTGTATCTCAACATACACTTAAAATAACAAATCTGTGAAAATTTTGACTCAATTGGTCATCGAATTTGCAAGAGAACAATGGAAGTAAACAGACCCTTGTTGCATTATTTTGTGTGCTTTCAAATGCCTAATAAAAGGCTTAAGCTGAAGTCTTTCATTATTTGAGTGAGAAATTACCTCTTTCTCACAAACTTTGTTTACTGCAGAGGGAGCCGTTTCTCACAATATTGTATACTACAATAGCTCTCAATATTGCTTGTTACCAAGTAAGTTTGGTAACAATTATAATTTTTGCTAACAATTAAAGTTTGTATGCTAACAATTATTGAGTAATTACCAATAGTGTCCAGTGCCTTTAATGCACTGAAAGTCTCTGGGAAAACCATTGTCATATAATAAAGTTTTCTCTCACACAACTGCCCTTTGTACACAGGCAACAGATATCAAATAGTAATCACCCCCATTGCACTTTTGGATGAGTTGAAAGTAAATTAACATGTGGCTGTTAAATATTCATGTGTTCCTCCATCGTTGGCAATTACACACACCTGGCTTGGGCCGTGTGGTGTTACTCTGCCACGTCATGTACTTTCTCTGTAATTGTGGAGCTGTAAGAATCAAGCTGGAAATATTTTACGATTAACATTGGACGTAGAATGTCACATTGAATATAGTCTTTGGAAACATTATTTGCGATATACGTAGGCCTATGTGATATTTGAAATTTTGTGTATCCTTTCTTTCTTAGATCTTTCTCTTGAAGGGACATAGCAATTTTGCTCTGGTAAAGGGCACCTCTTTGAGGAAAATGTAAATTTGTATTGGAACTTTGCAAAGGGCACCACAGCAATTGCTGTGGTGCCATTGGTCAATTGGAGGCCTGCAATTTGTGAAAAGTAGACATCAGTTTTTCTTTTAACGAAAACAAAGTGTATGAATCGATGATTCATTTTTGTCTTGAGAACTTCGATAAATCAGAGTAACATAATCTACAGTTGATAGTATCTGCTGCAGCTGTTGATAATAAAAACTATATTGAGAACAAAATTCACTTTGAAGTACATTGGTTCAGCTAACTCTACATTTTAAGTGTGCCCTTTTTCATTGATATTAAAAATGGATTCAATAAATGATTAAATGATGAGGTATTTGGCAGCATCTGAACTTACTAAACTTTGAAAGTATGCTATGTACTCAGTCTGCGTGATGCCAATTTACCTTTGGGCTTTGTTGTGACCATGTGATGTACGTCATGAAGTTGTGGCAACATTAAAAAAACATTTCATTCGCAAAGATTTCAAACACACAGCACGTAGTTACTGTCAGTTTCAGGACTGCTCTGCTAGATTTGATGGTACGAGAATATTTATCACTTTATTCAAGGTATAATAGCCTTGAGTCTGCCGTCTGCCGCACTGCACTTTAGTGACTCCATCAACAGATTCAGAGACTAATCAACTAAATTTCATCTTAATCAAATGGATAGACATTCAGTAATGTTAGCAGCATGTCTACTTTTAAAAGGTTAAAGGGAAAGTTTGATTGTTTTAATCCTATACAGATGTAGATGTACACAATAAAACTAACATCTAAAAATTTAATTTCAAAAGGTGGTCAAGTTTTGGAGAAATAGCCGAAAATACGAAGGAAGAATAATCCCTAAATAGGACGCAAAATACAATAATTGGTATGAATTTACTGGAGGATTTTTCCTAGGGCTCAATTTCATAGAGCTACTTATGCGCAAATATTAGCTTCAAACAAAATAATTGTGCTAACTTACCAGGAAAAAAGTTTGTCAGCCAAAAAAAAACATACCTCTGCAACTGGTATCCTACTAACTTTTCCTCTACAATTCACACAAATACATTCTTAGAAACCATTTGAGTACACGCCATGATCTAAATTTGTGTTAGAAATCTTTTCTCTGCAGGATTTAACGTGTTCTCTTAGACTCTTAAAAAATCCCATATAATTTGTTTTGTCTGCAGACCAATTAGTTTCACTCAAGAATGATATGAAGGTTTGAATGGCAGAGTTTAGATAGGGTAGAGGTTTATTAGTTTAACCATGCATACAAAGTTTGCTTTACTTGTCGAAATGCACGTACGCATTCAGACAGTAATTTGAATTATTCCGAATGGTTTTTATATGAGATCCATCTGGGCCCAATTTCATAGAGCTGCTTAGCAAACAAATTTGCTTAGCATGAAATTTCTTCCTTGATAAAAACAGGATAACCAACAAAGTTTCCACGTAACTTTCAGGATAAGCAAACAACATCTGAATACCAGAAACAAGCAATATGCAACATATGGAAATTTGGTTGGTAATATTGTTTTTATCGAGGGCAAATTTTCATGCTAAGCAAATTTTTGTGCTTGGCAGCTCTCGGAAATTGGGCCCTAGTGTTGATTGCAAACCTCTGTGTACAAATGAAAAAGAAGAACAAATGTCGGGTCTTTGCATCTTATGTGACACTCGGGTTATTAATTCTGGCAAGGGATACCAGGGGATGGATAGTGGATACCAGGGAGGATTGATACAACATCCAAAGCCAGATGGTCCCGTCGTCAAAATTGTCTTCCCTCGCCACACATGGCCGCCCGACCTTAGCCAAAAGATCCCGTGGAGCATGCTGCCTTTTTTTTTCCAGACGGGATAATATTCTAGGATATTAAAAAATTGTTGCCCTCTAATACTCAATGTTGATGGATACTTTTTGGTGGGGGAGGAGTTTACCCTCAGGGGAAGGAGGTAGCTATACCGTCCCTATAAAAGGGCACAAACTTCTTGTGGGACGAAGGTTGACGAGGGTCAGCGGAGTTGATTATTAAGGAACTCAGTCAGTCATGGAGTAGAAGAATCATATAGGATGGTATTACAGATGGTTGTGTTTACTGAGGTAGCCTGGCTGAGGTGCCATACTGGGACACAACCTGGCTTTTCACTGTGATGGGTTGGATGGCCAAGCTGGCTGCAAATGGTCCATATGGGACGGTTGATCATTAGATATGATGTGTATTATTTTAGGTTTTGAAAGAAAGGGTACAGTGAAAAATAGATATTGAAGTCATGTGTGCTTAAAAGAATTACAGCATTTGATAAATTTGAGTACTAGTTTACAGATCAGGGCCCAATTTCATAAAGCTTGTAAGCATCAAAACTTAGTAAGTATAGACTATATTGCTTAGCAGAAATATGTTACCAACCCAAATACCATACAGTTAACATTGGTTCGACTGGTACCCCACTCACTTTTTGCTTAGCTTACTACGGGGCTATGTTTTTCTTGTGGATCGTAATTGTTTGTTAAAATGACTCATATGCTACCAAAGTGCTCCTGCAGCATGCACTGCAGTTGGTTGCCTCCAAGATGCCTGTAAAAATTGCCTCTTGCAAGGCCCATCTTCCTTTTTACCAAATTGCCATAAATTTTAATAGCTGATCCAAAATAACCTTACCATGACTGATCTACCAGTCCGAGTGAATATCATATTCAGACAGGATATCAAACAAGGTTTGAATGGGGACCATTAGCATGGGAGCTGGCGTCACCAAGCATCAACCGGGTATCTTGGCGCTAGAGCTACTTGCCATACTTTTCAGCTTAATGTTTGTTACTGATATGCGGCAACATTGGTTGCTAAAAATAATGGTGTTGAGTGAAAGAGTCAATTTAGGGAGTGAAAAACGGATGATGGCGCCAGTCTCCCCATGTTTTTGGGTTTTTTTTTTTCTTGTCCAAAAGCTGGAAAGCTTAAAAGTGACTTTTTATTTTAATTTATTTTTCTTCAAAAAAGTGTATTTTTACTTTTCTTGTGCAAATGAAACAATTAAGAGCTTATAGTTATACAGGTTTGTTGTTTGTGTATATCTAAATTGAAAAAAAAAACCAAAAAACTTTGTAGAACAGAATTGAAAGTTATTTTAACAGACTCAAAGATAACATTTGAAGAGGATATTACACAGAGTTAGGTAAAGATGGATTGCACATAGCATCATCGACCGCCATATTTCACAACTCTCAGCCAATGATAGCCTTTACGCATACACGTGTCATCAAAGATGGTGGTTAATGAAGTCGTGTGCAAACCATCTTAAGACAACCATCGGACTTGTCCAGTCATAAGTTTACTGGCCCAACACTAAAACTACTGCCCTCAAGCCTGTGGTCCATTATGAAATTCAAGCCCTACATGGTCTGTATAAACAGATAGATGGAAATGCTTACAGGTCTTATTTCTCATCCGGGTCATATTTGACGAGTCCGCTATCCTACCTTTCATTACAAGTGCTGTGAAACAGAGCATACTGCACAGTGTATGTACTTAGCTTTTAGACAGGTAGTATTTGATGACAGTATTCAAGAACCTTCTGTCATAGACTTGACTTAAAGATCTGGTTACTCCTCTGCAAACGTCTTTCGCAAATTTGTGGTCGGAATATCCGTGGAATATTGAAGAAGACGCTCTACAGTTTGTGATCGGAGTTGTTGAATTTACAGGTGGTTTTGTTTGTACCAAATTGTAAGATAAGCTCAAAACACCAAAGGCTGTATTCAGATTCTTTCATGAGGACGATACTGAGGTGTATTCAGGGTTTATCTTAAACTTTTTAAGTAACTTGCCAGCAGGACCAGTTAGCTTGTTAATTCACTAGTCTGTCAGCTTTTGCATTAGTCCATAAGTCATTTTAAATAGGGATGCTTTTTAACATTGAGCTAGCCAGCTGGACTATTTTGAGAGAACTATGATCAGTACTCGGATGTTTGACTAGCATTTGATCAGGGGAGAATGTTGTGCATCAAGAAGTTGTGATTCAAATGTTTTCCAGCTCAATAAGATTGATTGTCTGTTGTGAATATTTATTAGACCTTTTGGATATGAGAGAAGAAGACTTTGAAGAAGTATCCTTCAGGGATTTTGTTCTGTTCTTAATTTATCCTAAAGTGAACTGATTATTGCAATCTTAACTGTCCTTGGCAGTAGCTTGGAATACCAGCCATTACCTCAACAGGAGGCAAGTACACAGGTCAAGGGTCAAGTAGCTTATAACATTTGCAATGGAGCGTCGGATATCAGTGGTTCAAATATGACCAAAGTTATTGATTCTCCCCCAAATCAAAAACACCATTTAATTGAAGATTTAACTTTCAAATCACGTTTCGTCTTGAGTCTTTTCTCAAGACGAACAGAATATACTTATCGAAACGTTGAGATCACACCAGCTCTTTTCAGAGCCAACACTCTCACAAAAGAGATTTTACACATGGTTGTACCTGCAAGTTTGCTATTAATTTATAGCTTCTTCCTATCTGTTCTTATCCTTGCTGAGAGTTTGTATTTCTCCAGCCTTAAGATGATAACAAAAAAAGTCAGCAAGTGTTTATAATTCCTTCTCTCTTTCTTTTTGTTTTTCTGCGTACAGGGTGAGCAGCCACAGCCACAGACGTCACAAGCGCCCCCAGCGGGTGAAGTCGGCCAGGCTGCAGTGCCTGTATTACCCGCAGCAAAGCCTGGTGAATCACCAAAGAGGCTTCATGTATCAAATATACCATTCAGGTTTAGGGATCCAGACTTAAGGGTCCTCTTTGGGGTGAGAACTAATTTTTCAATTTATATCTCACAGTTTCTAATAACTATACTTGATAATTCATGGAGTTTACCCAAGTTCAAATTAGCCTTTGAAGTTATCTACCTAACTCTGAAGTAGTTAATCAAAATCTGAAAACTAAACTCAAAAGCTAGTCGAAACGTTGAGACCAATTCAGAACTGACTCCGCGGCAGTACAGTTAATTACGATCCTATAAGCTAAAGTAGTAGTCCAGTCTATTTTCTATACCATCCGCCTTGGTAATAGTTAAAAAGCAGGACAGTTCTTTTCAGAACTTAGAAGTCTCCCGAACCTCCGATTATCTACTCCGCGGCAGTAGAATAAAGCGAGACAGTTCCCTAAGAACAACTCTACCTGGCAAGTACATACACACATGGTGTTACCGCAAACCAAATATACATTGATACCTCACCACGCAATGCCTCCAATCCTATATAAACTCAAAAGATTTGTAATTTTATTTGGTAAGTTATACTCATTTGGATTTTACCCATATACGCTGATGTGTGTTCTGTTACTCAGTACTTTCCCATGTTCTGTGAAAAAAAATCACAGGCATATTACTCGGGAAAGTATACAGTGCTAACACATATCGGTGTATATGGGTGATGCCAAAATTTACATTCTTTATCCCAATGCAAATTTAACATTCTTTTGTAAGTTACCAACACTAAAATATAATACAAAGTTTGTGTCTTTGCCTAGCCAAGCTCTTAACAAATGGATCTGATTTTGCTTCATTATTAAACCATTTAGTTTTTGTCATTCTTTTACAGCCTTTCGGTCCAATCATAGATGTAGAGATCATCTTCAATGAACGGGGGTCAAAGGTGAGTCAACAGTGTTCCAGTCATGTGACCCCCTCCCTTCAGTCATGTGACCCCTTTCCTCCTCTCGCATGTCGTGTGAACGAAAACAACCAGAATGCGCATGCTGGACTGTATGGTTCTGGTTTGCATCAAAAATGGCTTCTTTTTTTGTTTGGACTTCTTTGACTTTATTTTTTAATTTGTTTTCCCCTTCCCTCGGACTGATGCATGTCTTTACTCAAGGGTAAACCCAAGAACGTGCGTGAGAGCATGAGTTATGAGTTCTTGGATTAGTTACTCGCTTTGAGACACTCAAGTTCCTCGAACTTCTCTTTGGCAATTCAAAACGGAACGAAAATGGCGGCTGTTTCTGAAATAGTTTCTTTATTGCTGGATAGTGTATTTGACGCGGTAATTGGCCATGGACGGAAGTGGGGGGTCCAATTTGAAGGGCCTTTGCCAACTGCTTAAGGTTAGCATCGGTTTTAGTTTCGCTTTCACTGTTCAGCTGAGCTGATCTGTTTCTGACAAAATGCACGACTTGTTCAAAGTTTTAAGTTCTAGAGTTTCTGATTGTAAGAAAGGAATGCTACTTTTGACAAACTGGAATAACTATTTTATTTTCAAAGTTACCAATTCACCGAATGATGCACTGGAAAACTTTTATTTTTACTTGATTTTATCAACAAAACAAAATGTTGCTATTTGTTTCTCGAACACAGCACAAGTCTATGTGTGCAAACCATTAACTTTGCTAGACAAAAACTATGTCATCATTATTTTAAGTTTCCGCTGAGGAATTACAGAAACCAGTGAAAAACAAACTGCGAGCTTACATCCAAAATATTGAATGAAAAAGGAGAAGTTTGAGGAATAGCTTGAGCAAAAGCATGGTTTGGATGAAAGGGGGAATCGGACATACTCCGAGAAAAAAAAATCCCAAAACATTTTGATGATATTTTTGGGAGAATGACTACTGTTTTGGTTTGTGCATGATGAAACTTTCAGTTCTCAGTTTTTTTTTTATTTGTGCCTGAATAAAAATCCCCCCCACTGACTGCCTTGAGTTGTTAATCCTGTTAGGTGTTTTCGTTGTTAATGATGTGGGGCAGGGATTTGACAAAAACTCAAAGTGGGGAAGGGTTTAAAATTCAAAGAACTGCTCGGGGTGTGTGGCGCACAAACGTTTCGAGTCTCATTGACAGCCACTGGTGTGTCCAACTAAAAAAAAAAGCACATTACATTGCTTCTGAGTCAACCACAGCAACGTTATAAAATAACGGACTCAGAGAGAGAATTATCTTTCCCATAAAATGCTTCCAAGTTTGATTGCTTCAGACAGACAGTCCCCTTTGGCTGAAATAAAAATCTTCTTGACTCCGCGGTTTATGTCCCGCCAGTGGCTTTCTTTCATCAGTAAAGTAATAAAACTGAATGGAAACTGGAAGAACGAGAGTACATGATGTATGCATTTTAAGTTTATAAGATGGACGGCTTGAAAAAAAAATAACGGCATAAAATTGCTGATGAGTGAGTGATAAAAGTGACATATTTCTTAAAGTGAAAGAAGCCGTCGTGTAGCATCTTATCTAATGGTGTGTCTGAAATTTTGGACAGTTAAATTTCAACCATGAAACCGAGAGTTGAGGAAAAGTTTTGAAGCAAAAATAGTATTCTCTATGATGCAATGACAAATCTGAAAATAATATATCAAAAGAATTTCTTGAACAATATATAAGCCAAAAAGAAATATTACTTTCTCAAACAATTTTTGAAAAAGTAGTTTCACAGAAAAAGAAAATCCATCTCGGCATCAACACACAAAAAAGTCTTTCTGACAGTTTTGTAAAACTGTTCTCGCCACTTGCCTCTTGTTTACTCAGTTCTTCAACCCCTTTGTACAAAAAAGACAGAACCAGCCCCACCCCCAGCCACCACACCTTTGGGTAGGTCTTTGGATTTACCAGACAGGATAACGCAAGTCTCGAACTAGCCTAGGCCGCTGCTTTTATAATCAATTTCTAATTACACTGAGAACTGAACTGCACGAAGGTAAAACATAAAGAGAGTAAAACCAGAAAAACAAAGTAGTGGATGAAGAAGAAAAACAAAAAAACGAAAGAGAGTCTGATTAAGAAATTAATGATTGACATGACCCAGGGAGAGACACATAGGTTTCTTAAAAGATCATTCATCAATGGCTGTTATCACTGTCATGCACCATCACCCATTACTTCCACTCTTGTCAATTTCATCTCCTTAAAAACGAAAACACAAACCAAAACATTTCTGGCGGGGAGAATTCCAGACAATAAAATTTGTACGGGTTTTCTACAACCAATATGTGTCATCTTCTAAGAAATTCTTTACTTTCCTTTTTAAGACATTCATTTCAATTATTCACCCACTTGTTTGGTGTTTATAACCTCCTCAAAGTTCATTTCAACTCTTCAGGCCAAGTCTTTGAACACTGCAATGCACTCTTTTTGCATATTTTTCTCACTGCACCGAAAGCACATTTTTTGAAAACTCTATAAATTCTTCTCCACTTCCTGGCTTAAAATTTATTTTACATCGATCCAAGTTAAGAATAACAAATAAAACATTTCAATGTGATAGAAATATTAGAATATTTTAATTTTAGCAAGTTTTAAAATATAAAACATGAGCCAGTTTCAGAAGTCTTAGTAAATCTAGGCAGCATGTCAGTGTTCTAAATAGTCGGGGACAAATATTATATGGCATGGGGATATGAAAGCGCATCTGTTGTTTGCGTTATGTTTTATTTTTGATTGCAGTGCATACGTGTTTGGATCATGTGAATGTCGGTGTTTTAATTTATTTTCATATTTGAATTCACATAGGAATGAGCACTTTTGTGATACTTTTTCCCCACCCAATGGCGACCACAACTACCTAGCTTATTGTTTGTTTAGAAAACTTTACTTTTTTAAAGGAATTGAAAAGAATTAGTTTAGATTGAGTAAGTCAGGTGAGAGCTTTTACAGTTTGTCATTTGTTCAGTTTGTCCATGGAGGTAGAATCTTAAAACTGAACTGGCTATTAAATCTTGAAAAAATAGACTAAAGCTGTTGCAAACTGCGTACCAACAACAAAGGACCTATGGTATAAATGCAATTTGGTTTTAACGATCTGACGTTCTGACCCTAGCAGAGTCTTTCTCCAAGACTTAATCTTAAATGTTTGTAGTCATCAATATAAATTGATCATTTAGAAAGTTTGTATTTTAAAACAGGCCTATTATTATTAATTTATTTGGGTAGTCTTTGTGTCAGAATGACAGTTTCTGTTAGTTTGGTTTGAACACAGTCGGGAAGAAATACAACAACATTTCGGAAGATACTTTCCCTTACGCGGTGTTCCTGTTGATTGGAGTGGGAGGGGCAGTGTGGGGTCTTTAGGGGAGGGGGGACCCAGCTAAAGTCAACACCAGCTGTTATCTGCTCCCATTCGTGCACATTGTAACATTCTTAACCCAGTTTGTCATGTGCTACTGATTCGATAAGCCAGCCATTTGAGACGCATTGATGTGTTCAAAGTATAACAAGGTCTACTGGGGCTTGTTGATGCGTCAATATAAAGATGTAATTTGGGAGCGAGGGTAGTTGGTTGGGAAAGAATTAAAACTTATCAAATGCTTTAAAATTTGTGCACAAATGAATGATTAATCTTAATGCAATTAATCTAGGTTGAAATAATAGTCAGAACGTGCTGGCATTAAAACCTGAATTCTCTAGTCAGTCCGTGTCTAGTTGAACTATTTTAGAAGCGCTTAGGATTTGTTCAGCGTTTACTAGGGTAATTTGAAAGTGTAGGATTTGCTCAACTGTTTTAAAGGGTAATTCGAAAGTGTATGATTTGTTACACTATTTCTGAGGGTAGTTTGGAAACTCTAGGATTTGTTCAGTTAGGGGTGAATTGTGGATGAGATGATGAAAATAATCTAGAGTATATTATGCTACATTTGGATGCAATTTGTATGCTTGGCCAAATCCATCAAATTGATAGCAAAATCATCAGAGAGATTTTATTTTAGGAAATGGGATACTGTAGTTAAGTTTAAAGGCATTTAAAGCTAACTTAAAGTAGTAAAGTTTTGAGAGAAATGACTTGACATAAATAAATTGATCCAGTTCAATGTATTTTGGAGACTATGCCTATAGGATGTTTTCACCTTTTTCTCAGAGTTTTGGGAGAACTGTAGAGTTTTGGGAAAACTGTAGACTTTGTTAATCGTTTTCTATGTTGGATTTTTAAAACTTTTTTTGTGGCATTTTAGAAACTATAATTTGTTAAACTGTTTTTCAGGCTATTTCGGAAGCTTGAGTTGGTACATTTTTTTTCTAGGGTATTGAAACTGTAGGAATCTTTTAACTGTTTTTTAGGGGTGAGTTGTGGTCAGCCAAGGGTTTTCTTAGAGTGCACCATTTACCACTCACAGTGTTCCATTAATCCATGGTGGATGTCATAGGTGTGGACTTTTCTTTAGGCTGTTCAATGTTTGGAAAATGAGCATGATCCTCCCAGAAACGAAAAACCTCCCGGCCATGTTTTTTTTCTGTTTTGATTTAGTGAGAATGTTTTGTGGCATTCTTTGTGAATCTCTCTCCCCATTCCTGTCCGATAGATATTTGTGATTTGTGTTTTTTCTAAAATATTATTAGATGACACATATTATGTGAATTTTGACATGTATATATATATATTATGGTGCCTCTTTGCTGATTTTAATACAATTACTCCTAAATGTGTTTTTTTGTTTGTTAACTTTCCGACAAAAAACAAAAACTCAAGAAATGAAGCAACCAAAACAAAATGATAAAACCGGCTTTATTTTGTTGTTGAAAATGTAGCAAAACTGCACCATTTTTTGCCAATCAAATGTGTTCACCATGTACATGCATTGTGATTGCCTTCCAAACACTGTTTAAGAAGTTGGAGGGCATGATGTAATGCGCCATCTCATGCAATATTTATGATCATTGTGCATCTTGCATCTGCTCCTGATTTTTGCACCTTGACCTTTGACCTTACAGAAGGTGACACCCCCATATGGCTGCCCAAGTAAGATGTATCACTGGAAAAATCATTTTTTTGTTTTTATTAGAGCTTTTTCAATGTTCTGAACACTTGTTTGTGAAGTACTAACATTTATTGTGATGATTTTTTGATGTATTTTAAAAAACAATTTATGAAACTTTCAAAAGAAATATGAGGTTTAAATTGGGGCGCTTTAAATCACAGAAAGAGTCTGGTGCTCTGATCAAGACTTTATAGGTCTAGTGTTCAAGATAAAAGGTCAAACCAGGTGGTCCAGGTTTCAAACCATTTTTAAGAATGTGTGTCACACTTTTCTTGATAAACTTGACGCAAAAAGTGAAAATTCCTTAGAAATGGTTAAGTATCACTCTTGTTATGCGATATCCTAGACTGTCATCCTTTTTTTTAACAGTCAGGGTACCAGACCAATTTTTGGACCAAGCCAAAAGCAAAAACGGAGGATCAGACCATTCAAAGTCAGTGCATGTAGCCCCAATTACAAGCCAGGATACGAGACCCATTTTCGCACTAGTAAAAAAACAAAAAACAAGTATCAGACAATTCAGAGTCAGTGCATGTACCCCTAATGGTTGGTCAGGGTGCCAGACACACAAGCCGTAGCCGTAGCCATATGGGAGGTCACCCTTCTGATCACTCATTGATTGCATTCAGTGTTTCTACTGCTTGACCTCTTCTCTTTTTATCCACAGCAAATATTGACAGCTATTTATTCCTGCTTGCTACACACTGTTTCATCACCGCCACAAAAACCACTGCAAAAGCACTTCTCATTCCTTATTATACAGCAGAAATGTTACACTATGGATATTAAAATTATTCATGACTGTGTTTTAATTGCAATATGTTTTTGATTGAATTCTACTGCCAAATTATCATTCCCGTATCGGTATGCCTCACAGACCGAGAGGGCAAACTGGCGAGGACATTTTATTATATTGTAAATTTTCTAATTTAATCATGTAACCATCTGTATCTTTGCTGCCTCACCGTTGAATTTAGAATTGCAACAGGAAATTTGTTATTGAGTTTTTTTGGTTCACGGGCGCTAGACCTGAGTGCAAGTTTTGATTGATAGCATAAATAATTCCAAGATGGATGTGGAAATTGTTTTTGTTTTGAAGCATTACTTAAGGTGAGCTGTAAGCGCGATTTGGCGGTGATGATCAGTATGTGGTTTTTGTTCTTCATTTTATACAAAATGTAGTTTTTCTTGATTCATACCCATTGCTTTCGAATCATGTAGAGTATAATGATATTGATGCTTCATCTATGCTATAATGAGTACATGATATTTGCCCATGCTTGTATTGACCCACATAACTCTCCCTGTTCATTCTATGACTCATGAGGGGGTAAACTCCTCCTCCCCAACCCCATCCCATCCACTCTCTTAATGAAAGAAACTGATACCTTTTTTTTAATAACAAGCCTGAGCCATGGCTGTGCAACAAAACTGGTCTCTATCATTCTCGTACTATCACTTGCTGAGCATGAACACGTTTTTTCACCCGGTACCCAGATTGGCAGAGCTATACATACACAAGTCCCATGTCGGTTGCCGCAATACAGTGTCACATGATTGATAAACCCATCTTCTTCTTGATTGTCTTACTTGCCTGCATAATTTCCTAATATGCTTTAGGGGAAATTTTCATGATTTTGTTGAGCTTAGAGTTGAGCTCAGAGTTTTGCTATTTTTTATTCAAACGCCTCTAACACTTACATGAACGTTAGTCTGCACTTCATTTCAGTATCACCTGAAACTAATGAGGGGGGGGGGGGGGGGGTGAGATGGAATGGAGAGTTACATGAACATCTGGCAGCGTTTCAAATGCACTGAAGCACTTAGTTTCTGGGTTTTTGTTTTCTTACGAAGTACTGCTCTAAAAGTGCATTGGCATTCTAAAGATGTCTCATTTCCAAAGCCGTGCAGTTGAATTTGCATCAATCTGTATCAAGACCACTGAAGGTGGGTGGACAGAAGTGCAAGGGACATGAACACTAAGGAGGGGGGGGGGGGGGGTTCTGTATTTGATTCATTGTAGAAGTGCTCTAAGTGGGTTATACTATTAAACAACAAAGCATTGACAACTTTGTGAAGAATCTTGGTCTTCATGTTTGTTCAAAACTTATGAGAGATGGTGCTATTAAAGTGGGATGTGAATCAAGCAATTTTATAGAATAAGTGAATAAATCAAATCACGTAACTTTTGTATATTTTTCTAAGGGTCTCAAAAAAGTCAGATATTTTAAGAGTCATACGGGCATTTCACTTTGGAATTATGCAAGGCGTTTAAGACATTTATAAGATAACATGGCTGTATTATTGGTGAATTGAAACAAAAGCTGCAGTCGTTTTATTTGACGAATGATGGATAATGTGACATTTTTGTGTTATTTGGTCAGGTGTCCCCCATTCAGTTTGGAGATAGATTCAAATTTATACATAAATTGCCACAGCAACAGACAATCACACACTTGAGAAATTCTTCTTTAATAAAAAAAATGGTTGAAAATACATCATCTAAAATGTCTAAAAGAAATATTTCAAAACAAAAAGACCAAGACTTAATTTTTTTTTTTTAAATAGTTTATATGACTTTTTTCCCCACTCATTTCAAAGTCAATGTTGGTTTTTTATTCTCTGCGACTATTAATGACTGTTGGCAATGGCAATCGGAAACGTGTAAACTGCCCCCTTTTCTTCTGCATTAACATCAACTATCATCTTGCTATGAGAGTTTATCAATTCATGACTCCTTTCCAGGAATGTAATCATGTACTAAATTTCAATCATTCCTCTTTATAACAGCTCCAAAACACTTCTATACTAGTTACCCCCTGAAAGTATCAGTCATCTTAAATACTCTAGCCCCCCCCCCTGCCCACCTTCTGACCCCTGTTTCTCTGCCTGCCTACATCTTAATAAAAAAAAAAGCCAACTGCACGATTCTCTCCAAAGATGTAAAACATTCAATGCCTTTGCACATTTTTTACCATCAGAACTGATTTTAAGAATGTCATAACCAAGCAAACAAAAAAAACAAACAACAACAAATAAACAACAACAAAACCTATGTGCTCTCCAGTACTCTGCATGATTTTTATAATGTGTTGCATGTTTTGTTTTTATTTACTTCCCATGCATGCAGGGATTCGGGTTTGTAACTTTCCAAAATAGTTCCGACGCCGACAGGGCACGAGAGAAATTGAACGGCTCTATTGTTGAGGGGCGCAAAATTGAGGTGCATGTTGTTTCGTAAGATTTATCCTCCTTAGAAGTAAAAAACGAGAACATTTTCCAAAACAAAAAACCCACCGTGGTTTTTTGGAATGATTGTATTTTATATATTGTTGTTGTTATTCAACGGGGCTAAGTTTGTACGGCTGATTTTGTTCTCGATATTGGCAGTATGAATTTTTAGTGTGGTGTTTTTGGTTGGTGTGATGTATTTTGCATGAACCGACACTCTGAAGTGCTTCTCGTGAAAAAATATGTCACACTAACCATAAGCCACACAGCCCTGTATCACCATGACAACAATGATGATGATGATGACGAGCAAAGTCCCGAAGTCTGTCATGTTAACTCAGCTCTTATTGGCCAGAAAATGATCTCTCTAACAGCCAGTGTCCAATCAGGAGTCACCTTTAATACTTTCTGTAGTCACCGTGTATAACACACCTGAAAAGTTGTCACTATTGTTTTTCTTCACATAAAAATTGACTTTTTTCACAAACTTTTCAATCTATGCCAAATCTTAATCAAAACTTCTTTCACTTATGTGGTTCAAAAAGGTTGACTAATAATAACAAAAAAAAAACCTGAATATTTACAAGCTTATTATTTCAACCCCCGAAATTGCAGAGCGTTTGGCCGTCGTGACAGACTTCCCTACTTTGGTCCGTCCATGATTTTCTTTGTTGTTGTTCTTCCTTGTCACTTCTGCCAGTCCCGAGACTTTCTCTTTCCACCATTATTTGCATTTATTTCTGTTCCCGCCAGAGGTTGATAAATTGAGGCCAATTGATAGAGTCGCTACTCATAATAGCGAAAAAGCACTATGTGAGCTAACGTAAAAGGTTGGCTCCCCTCGGTAGGTGTGGGTAAGTTCACTCACAATTCCTCCGAATCCGAATCTGCCATGCATCCTATGCCATATGTATGCATACAAATGTATTTAATCCACCTTTTACCGCAAGTCAAACAAAAGATTTTAAAAACTTTTGAGTCTCAATAACAATACAAAATCCTGTCTGAGGTTTTTAAAATTTAAAATAACAAACTTAAAAATAAGATTGGGTTTCACGGAGTTGGTTAATTTATTTTTAATCAACATATCCTATAGGTTGGTGTGTGCTTTGTATCTTTTATCGACACTCAAACAACTATTCCCCAGAATGAATTTGGACGAGTTAAAATAGAATGTGCATCCTAGAAACATAGGAATCGGGTTGCATTGTGAACGGTTTACCATGCTCGGTGTGCTATATGTCTGTTCCATTAATACTTATAGTTTTTGTTACCACCACGGGATACTTGCATTATATATCTACATGTTATATGGATGGGTGTGTTCATTTGTTTATAACATCCGGAGAGAGGCAGTGTTATGTATGAAGGAACCAACTGCATGTGGTTATATGTTTCTACACTGGTTGGTTTTCCAGAGGTTTTAAAAAATATATTTTTTATTATTTATTCACAATGTTTGTTGGACGTACAAGTTTTGCAATGCCTGATGGGATATTACAATGCGATTGATGCAGTTTTTGTCATTATGAATGCTTTGCTTGTGAATTTGAGAGGAACGTATTTTTTCCCACGGTTTTTGTTTGGTTGAGGTGATCATGTAGTGTAATTGTTTGAACTGATTTTACTATTTAAAATAGAATATTGACGCGAGAATAGTTATAATTCTGAAACGGCAAATACAAAAGAGCTTTTCTTAAAAGAAAATGCTGCAAAATATAATCGGGCAGTAAGGGATTTATCATTAGTTGTTTATTTTTTTGACTTGTTGAAAAAAAGGGATGAATAAACATTGTAGTATTTACTCAAGAGAAAACAAAACCCCATTCTAGATAACCTCAGATTTTCACTGCAGTATGTAAAATTGCTAATTGGTTGGTGTTGGATTAGCAATGGGTTTATACTTCATACAGTGAAACAGTCAGCGTTTTGTTGGAAACATCTCTTATGCATGAACAAAAATATTGCACCGGAGAAGGTAGTGTAGAAACCCAGGAGAAAAAAAGGTTGTGGAAATTGTTTCCCCCCGGATGTGTATAACAAATGCCTGGATTTGCAATCTGTCATGAAGCTCTGCCCAATGAAAAAACAGCATTTGCCCATGAATATGTATGAGATAAAGTACTGCTTTTCATAGAGTAGGATTAGGTTTTTAAAATGAGGAGATTTTGTTCTGCTTCTTGCCCTGATTTATTCCCTGTAAATAAAAAGTAGTAAATGGTTTGGTAGAATGCTTAGTTTTGGAGACATTCCTGTCTGTATCGTCCTCACATCAGGAATGCTAGCATAGCATGAAAATATATCGGCCACCACCGCTTTGTACACATCGTCTATTACATCCGGCTGCACATCAAAATCTGCATGTGTATATCAAATCAAAACACAACATATATCCGCCCCTCCTCCAATCCTGCATGGTCAAACGAATCGAAAACTGACCCCCCCAAAAATGCATGAGCTTTTTATAAAAGAGAGGATGAACCGAAGAAACTTCACCCATTGTGATTTCATATCATTTTTTATAAAAGTGTCAAAATGTGAAAACTTGTTTAATTCAGTCTTGTTTGGTATGCATCTGAAATGTTTTTAGTTTTTTTTCTCCATATGGACTGATTATATGAAGTCGTTTATGATTTTGTTTTCCATTTTTGGAAATGCATGCAACTTGAAGATTACCTTCATTTTGTCCATCAGTTTTTTAACAGCTTTCTTATTTACTTTTTGGAGTACCCTTGCCAGGTTTAATGAAAACACAATTACACCGGATCTTAAAAACTGCATCCATTGTCTCAGCATCGTTTTGAACTATGTTAATTGCATTAGGAGTCGGAATGCCCCATTTTCATTGATCCAAAATAGCAATATGGTCTTGAAATGAATGCATTAGCGACAACGGTCAAAGCCACGCTTTTGTCGTAGTATTTTGAGATTCTGTTGATAAATCTTCTCCTTTTGACATGACATAGATACTTTATCTTCTGTCTAACGACACAAACCCTACATCGTTAATTCACATCAAAACTAAAGTAATGCAGCACACCGGTGATAAATGCTCGGTACTATGCACTCCAGATGTTCCGTAGCAATCACTTAAAACCACAACTTGTCTTGCACTTTATAACAAGATACCGTGAGCCATTACTTGATTAAAGATTAACTCAAACCAACACCTCTTACACTAAGAGTCGGCGATATTGCCCCCAAAGAAGACAAATCTTAATCAATAACTAAAACATTTTCATTTGAAATGCCTGCCGGAAGAAGGTTGATGTTCACAAGTTTACATAATGATATTTTGAAATTGAGTCAAAGGTTTTTTCCTGTGAAAAGTCTTTGAGTTAATAAGTGCTGTGTTATTATTACTAATAAGACACAAGAGAACTATCCATCGAGTTCATATTGAAACTGTTTCCATGCAGCGTGTTAATTTTAAAAGGATGATTTAAGCAAACTGTTCATTCTAGCTTGGGTTCCTACTCAAATGTTGTCCTTTATTTTTTAAATACCAAAAACTTCAGCAAACTTCCTCAGATTTCCCTTGTCATAGTCATAATTCATTTTGTGAAAAAGTTACAATTAAAAAACAAAGCAAAAACCCACACCATGATCAAAATTCAAATAGAGCCTAATAACAACCCCCCCGTTTTGCTTTCCCCTCAAAATATTAAAGACATGAGCAGCTGATGTTCGGTCACCAAAGGGTAGACATGAGAGATATCGTCAAGAGATGTAACCAACCAGGTGCACTGTGGCGGGGAGATCATTCTTAGGTAGTGATCACGTTTTCAGTTGCATGTTTAGAACTGGGTCATGGCCCACTCTGGAAATTACTAACATCTTGTATCTATAACTCTGACCGCAGAGAAATGAGAACAGTGGCCACCTGATATACGCAACATGGAAAGTTGTTCTATTTTAGAAGAGATTTATTAGGTGACATTTTAGAACATTGATGTTGATCAGGGGGTGTTTGATCTTTTAGATTTGTTGATGAAGTATCTATCGGTTGTGATGTTTAAGAGTGTATGGTATAAATTGTCTTTAACTGACGAGAGGGTGGTTGATTAAGGTTAGTCCAAGAAATTATGTCAACTGTCTGTTACTAAAGAGAAATTAAGTGCAGGTATCTGCTTCAAGTTGTTTTTAACAGCACGGCCTGCCTCGGAAAACAGAGTGTCTTCTCTTAAATGTTCAAATGCATTCAAGTTTTCAAGAGGCAGTTTTGTGAGGTATTCTTCGGAGATGGGTCAGATGGCATTGGGTTTGGCATTTGTATATTGTTAGCGCAAGAGGATGTATGGGATTAGTTAGCACAAAAGGACATATTCTCAGTATCTGTATGCCTTCTCAAATTTCAAAGGTTCTCCCACTTTTTCTCCCCCAAAAAAGGAAAAAATAAAAATGTTTTGCAGAAATGAGTGTTTAAGTTGGAATGAGCAGGAAACCAGTCATGCACTGCATTATTTGCACTTGGCTGGTCACCAATATGAAAGAAGGGCATTTACAAATGAAAATGTTTAAATCTGCCAGGGTCCAATTTTATGTACTTTATACCGCAGAATTCAGCACTTAATGAGCCCCAATAAAAAGCATAGTTCTATTGAATGTAAGCACAGAATTCATCTGCAAGCAGAGCAATGAAATCAGGCCCAGATAATGTAGTGTGAGCTGCTCTTCAAAATAACTCCTTAAAATAGCTCTACACATTCAGTAAACTTCACCAAACTTTATAATCTCACCCCCCCCCCATCATAACTGAGAATGTGTCCTCAATGTGACTTAGTTGTATTATTTAGATATTTATATATTAAGTTATTTAGTTGAACAGACATATATCACACCGCAAACAGAACCCAAACTCGGTCAATCTAAAGTAACGTTCTTTTATCTCAATGCAGACTGTTTTTCCAACCTGAGAGTGTTTTCTCCTTCTAGGTTTTGAGTGAACAAAGCACACCTAACACCACCAAGCGATAAAAGATTAATGCAATTTTCTGTAAACAAAGGTTAAATGGATTTTTTTTGCGGGAATCTCTTCAGTGCCCTAGCAATCCCATGCTACTGGATTTACTGACAAGGGCGTCAATTAAACCCAAAGTAAAAGTTAGCAGAACAAAAAATCTGCAGTTCTATCTTGGGGAATGAATGGGCTTTGTTATAGGCCGCAAAGGATAACAGAATTATGCGATCCGCTTAAAAGCCTCTTTCACAGAAGAAAATTTGTTGCTATTGGCGAAGAAGCAGTTGTCCGTCCATCTCAGCTCAGTCAATACTGTAGAGGGAAGCGGGTTTCATAGACATTTCCTCTATTCACATTTAGTGAAATGTCTCGACTACCTCATTCTATCACGACATGCACTAAAATGGCTCCAGAGACAAATTTCGCTCCATCCTATAAAACATGCTGGAGCCATACCGGCTCTTAACTACAAATTGGTCATGTTAATGTTTAACGACTGATTAAATCAACCCTGTATAAGAGTGGTGGAGTCCATGATTTGGACCACTGTAATGCATTGCCCACACCCCCGGGGTCTGTACCATTGTGGCAGGAGGGAGCCCGCCTTATAGCTGAAATCCAGCACATGGAATTGGTAGAGTCATTTCTGTTCTTGGCAATCTGTAACCCTTGAAAGAAAGGAGATTGCTTTTCTTTAACTTCCCCTTAAAGAAACCTTTGATTTATAATATACAAAAAATGGAAGAAAGGAGAAAAAAAGAAAAAAGAGAGTTGACTTTGCGTTAATTTGAATTTCCATCCAGGCTGGCTTTTGTATTGTTCTGTCTTTATGGATTTTGTCCCCATCAACAAGGGAATGTATGGCAAAACCTTTTGAAATTTTCAATTATGTGAGTTGAACCATTAACAAAACGCAATCCAAACTGTCAAAAATTGGAGGTAAATTTACTCCCCTTTTGTCAATCTAAAAAGTAAAGAAAGATTGTCAAATTTATGGCTATGAGTCACCAAGGAAAATATTAGCTGAAAGAATTGGGGTGGACTTGTTTAGATTCTTATTAATTGACTCTTTGAAACTGCTCTGGGCCCAATTTCATAGAGCTACTTAAGCAGAAAATATTTTTTAACATTTTGCTAAGCGGAAATTAGCAGGATACCAGTCACAAATTGTACAAATGAAATTTTTGTTTGGCTGGTAACCTTATCTTGGTAAGCATAGTGTTGATGTGCTCAAGCAGAAAATATTGCTGAACATGCTTTGCTAAGCAGAAATGAGCAGGATACCAGTTACAAACGTTGGACACAATTGTTTGGCTGGTAGCCTTATTCTGATAAGCATAGTTTTGTTGTGCTTAGCTCACTTTTTGAAATTGGGCCATGGCATTGAGCCATATTGAGAGATTGATGGTTCTTTACACATGAGCTCCAACAGTGACTCATTTTTTTCGCTGGGGGACGGTCCCGCATTTATTACCACTCCCGCATTTATTACCAAGTGGCCTGCAAAAAAGGAGAAATGTTTCAACTTAACTAATGGTTGGCCGCGGTAATGGAAAATGTGTTAAATGACTCTCATTGAACATGCAGAGAGTATAAATTTACATAATTGTCAATCAACTGTTTTTGTTCATATGGTCTCTTACATTTGGAACATTAAATTTATTGTGTACTGTCAAACCGGATGTCAAATTTCTGTTTCTCTCTCAAAGAAGATTTCCTTTAAAAATTACAAGTTTCTGTCTTTGCCAAAAGAAGATTTCCTAAAATGTGTTTTAAAATAAACTTCATTGAAAAAGGGAAAACAAGAGAACTGTCTTTATGGATTGTTACGCTCGCTTAAAAGAGTTTGGAAAATTGAATTCTTTTGGTACAATTCCATCCAGGGCATTGTGAGAGAATAAATTTCAGTCGTCAGATTCTGATGAAGCGATGAATTGGCGAAGTTTGACAGCCGGGCTGAATATAAGTGTAGAAATAACTATGTAAATTTGATGTATATATTGTAGTTAAGTCCAATTGTGTTTTGATATAAGTGGCTTCGTTGCTCCTCCTAAAAGTGAACAGTTTGAGAAAATTAAAAACTTAAGTGCAAAAAAAAGAAGAAGACATTTCAAACACAGTGACGATAATGTCAGCACATCTAGTTAGAGACGTTTTGTCCAAAATAAATTCAGAATGACATCTGTGTGATATAAATACTCTTTGAAACTGCTTTGGACTCAATTTCATAGAGCTGCTGTAAGCAAAACAAATATTGCTTAGCAAAGTTTGTCAAAATAGAAATGAGCAGGATACCAGTCATCACAAATTGTATTGGCTGGTAGCCTTGTTCTGGTGAAACGCAAAGTAGCAGCTATATTCAAAAGTTGTCAAAGAAAAAAAATATGAAAGGATGATTCACATTACAGCGGAGGAGCAATGAAGTATATCTAAAAGTGATACATTTTTCTGTCCTCTATTTCTATCCATGGCATGAGACGAGACATTTTTTTATTTCCCAAAAAAAAAAAGAAAACATGCACAAATCTATCAGTTAGTTACAGTTTATTGAGATAAAAATCTGAAAGGATAAACAGAAAAATATTTTAGTATTTTCTGAAAACAGTTTGAGTGATCAGAAGCTGTACTTGTCTCATGCCATTATATTTTCTTTTTATTTCCTTTCTGCTATTTCCCCTTATATATTATCTATTTGTTTTCATTTGAATATCATCTCCAAGGGGCAGAGTTTATCATTACTGTCGGCGACGTACCCGGAATCAAAATAGAAATCTATCCTTTATTTACCCAAACTCCAAATACTAGAGTGACAAACACGGGTGCCGACCCTTTCATGTATCGGGTAATAATTTCCAATTCTATGTCGGTGACGATCTGATCTATTTTTACTTGAGGCGAGGAGACGTCCCGTGCATTCTTGCCCATATTAAGGAAGGCATCCCTGCGAGGCAGCACATGACCCCAAATTTGTCTGAGGAGAGGTATGGGGAAAAGCTGGAATGTTGACAATATGCCAGGGCTGGTTATTTCCAAGTAGAGTCGGGCGAATACTTGATAAAGTTTATTAAAGAGCAGTGGAAAAATCTGTGTCTGATCATTCGGCCGTGATTGGAGATGATTTATGACTTATGTCCAACCGAGATATGTCTGTGAAAGGGTGAATAAAATGTGGCATTCATAGTTTCTGTACTGGCTTGGTATCTGAAAATTGTACCAACAGATTCCATTTCACTAAATGATTCGCTCATTTCAATATTCAGTGCAATAAATCTCAGAAACCATCAGTAACTAACTTTGTTGGTGATCAGAAACCAACAAAGAAAAGCTGATGTAAACATAAGCTTGGGAAGCAGGTTTTTACTTGTCTCATGTTTTTTTCAAGAGTTCACCAAAATGACAATGAAAAATGGTGTAAAAAAATTCACTCCTGCTTATTCCTGAAAATTATTTCTAAAACAATCTCAAGGATGAATTCCCAAGTTGCAACTCTGTGAGATTTCAACCAGAACTATAATGAAATTGTAATGCTTTTGACCTCAAACTTGCCCCGACACACCAGAACAAAAGAAATTAAATTGAGATTATGGTAGTTACACTTGCCAACCATCATCTATTTGGAGCTAGGCTGCCGATTTAAAACATGTCAAAATTCCTGATGAATTTTGCACACTTTAAATATTAAGAAATTATGCTAGGGGAAAACTAAGTAGATATCAACCTCCCGAAGGGAGGTTGATATCTACTTAGTTATCAACCTCCGAAAAAAAAATGCTGACAACCTCCGAAAAACAAATGCCAGGGAAAAAGTTATTCTCCCTTGCAGCATAGAAGATTTTGGGCTCAGACATTTATTGTGGATATTTTGTCCCCTCTCTTTGTTGTTAAACTCTGCCCCTGGGTTGCTTGTTTTAAAATTTAATGATTGATGACAAGTGAGGTCGATGGATCAAAGTCTGATGAAATGAATATCTTGAAAGCATATGTGATTAGATTACACATATCTTGGCCATGGTGTTAGCTCTGGTGGAAATTGTTGGAATTCTGTTAATTTTTACTAAAGTTTCAACTTTCAATAGAGACCTCTCTATAAATTTGAGAATTTTGTTTCTTTTTTCAAATATTTACTTGTAATTCTCAAAGAGTACTTCATTTAATTACGAAAACTTACACCAAAAATTAGTTTCATATCGGACATTGATTCATCGATCAAATGAAATCAAATTAAACTTTCAGTAAACAGATTTATCTCTTGGTGTTATCCTTTGTGGCAAACAAACCCTCTGTCATAATCAATAAGTTTATCTTTATTGGTGACAGGTAGCTAAATGTCTTTGCAAAATACCAAGCAGGGTGCGAGATAGTTCTTTTGAGCTGAACTGATGCGCTTGCCTTCCATGGCGAGTCAGGGCTTGGCGTTGGCATTTCCTCCCAGCCCGGCCCGACCTAAATTCTTCTCATTTGCCACATGTGGATAATATCAACAGAGGGAGCTGTTTTCTGGAAGGCACCATAGCTAGACTTTTCTAACGCTTGCCCATTTTTTTGCTCCCCATCTAGGTGAACAATGCGACAGCACGGGTCATGACGAACAAGACGCCAAAATCCATTGCGGGTAGTGAACTACTAAGCACAGGTACTCGTAGAAGTTAAACCGATGTTGGTTTGATATTGACTATTTCTAGCTAAGGCATTTCCTAGGGAGAGCTTTGCCGAGGTCCCTTCTTTGGAAGATCAACAGTGTGTTGATGACTTCTTAAACAATTATATGCGAAAATTAAGGATGTGTTAACACATTATGACTCACTACATCTCTACAGTTGGACACTAGAGGGCAGTATATAGGAAACTTTGATGGTGATATTTTCACCTCATTTTATAAAAAACATTGAAAATTTGAACAAACAACACAATAATCATGGTGATTTACTGTATTGGGACAGTCATAATTCAAAATGGGAAATATTCATTTTTGAAACTGAGTTTCGTCTGTCATAAGAACATGCGTTGAATATCCAACACTCCTCAATACCATGTGGAAATCAGACTTTGGATGAGTTACATGTTTGCATGCTGCATTGTGACTGAATTATTAATCAGTGTGTTCTACTCCAGTGGATATCACTCGCGTAATATCTTCACCATTGCATAAATGTTGCAACTGATCATGCGCATCAAATCATCCAACCAAGCTAACTTCGATCAAACCACTCTTGACTTGTTTTATTTTTTTTCTCTCCAGTTGAACTGCCCATTTTCCCAGCAGGGGCGTTGAGGGCACCTGCCATAGGTAGAGGGCGAGCAACGAGGGGTGCATACACCGCCTACCGGATCGCAGCCCCGCCCCCAGTGCCTGGGTATACGACAGCCACTGCCATCTACCCAGAGGCATTCTATCCTGAACGATACCAGGTAAAAAGATGGACTGCATGTTGGGTTTTTTCTTGTTTGATGTGCATGGATTTATCAGAGTTTCTCATCTTTGTTCTTGCTGATAATGTTTTACGGGAGTTTGTTGTGGTCCATTCAGAAGAGTCTTATAACAAAGAAACAGCCATTATAGCAAAAGGGTATTTAGAAAGAACCATTTTTGCGAAGAAAAAAAAAAGAGTTTCATTTTGTGTATCAAGATGGGTATCGGAGGAGTTAATTACTTGGTCGGCTGTTTTAGACTGCTTCTGGAAAACAGCAATTTTATAAAAAGATATACTCTAGTTCTTCTTCTTTATAAACACTTTCCCTCTGCACAAACATAATAAAGTTCAGTTAGTGCATGAGCAGACACGATCCTCTTTCCGAAATGACGATCATGGCGTAAAATTCCACTATGCCGTACATCTCAACTACTGATCAAAAGAGAAATGCCTACAAATTTACTTTAAGACTTGAAACCCCACTACAAATATTATATCTTTGAGAGATTGTATACATTTGGTAATTGGAACCAGCTGTTTGGTTTAGTTCCGTTTTATTGTAGATTTATACCATAAAAACTAACCTGTGAAAAATTAATTTCAAGTGGTGGTAGCATTTTTCAGATATTGCTGAAAATCTGGAGCGGCGTTGTCCACGTCATGCATGTAGAATAATCTGCAATTGGAATACACAATCTGAGAAATGTTACTGTCAGTAACGATTCTCAGATTCAAATATTTGGGCGATAAAAAGAAAAATTGAAAAGTTTCTCAATATGCATTAAACTATTCAAAACTGCTGTACTTATCACTAAGTAAAATGTTGTTGGCAGTAGTTTTCAAAGTCATTACCAAACATATACAGACCCTTTAATGAATGGATGAATGAAGAGTCCCACCCTGCATGCTAATGAACATACCAACCCGTCTAGTTGGTTATAAAAGCACGACTTAAAGTCTGTAGACTGAATCCGATGACTTCCTGTCCAACTAGGTCAATGGCTCCTCAAGGCGTGCCTGTTCGTCCTAAAGAATAAAGTTCCTCAAGGCATGCCTATTAGTCTTAAAGAATGAAGTGTAAATGTTCTCGGAAAAAATCCCTCAAAGTGTTATCTTCGCTTCCTCATTCGAGCTTCCCCCCCGCCTCATCTTGATCTCAGGATGTATTCCCCACTCCCACCCTTTTTGATAAATTTCCTGCCAGTGCCTTGAAAACTTAATTAAATCAGGTTTGGTGCATTTCAAAATTCGATCTATGCACTTTGGCTGTCAGAAAGTGTGTCGGAACTAGGGTGACTGCGTTTGTCATCTTTCATTAGTTCCAACGACTTGGCAGGATACCCCCTGAATGAATTTCATTTGTTCATGTTCGATATCAAGTAGTAAAAAAAAATTGCATGGCTTTAATTTTTTTCGTTTTCTTTTTTTTCCTTTTTTTATCACTTAAAGTTTCTTTTCACATTTTATTTGAATTTAACATACAATTTGGTTACAAGTTATTTTGTTTGGTGGATAACACTAAAATTATTATGTAACTTTGTAACTGAAAAACAACTTTCATCTCAGCAAGTTGTTACTGACTGAAATGTGAAACAAATGTCCGCCTTTCACTTAAAATAATTGAGGGTGGTCGGGTTGGTGTCGTGGTATCTTTCGCGCCTTCCACCTCTGGAACCCTGTTTCAAATCGTACAAAATTGGTGATGGCCATTAACAATCTACTAAAAAAAAAAGATGCAGCTACAGTTCAAAATATAATTGTTGCCAGTTGTCAAATTAAAAAATAAAAAAATGGGTAAGGTTTCCCCATGTAACCTTCCTTTTCCTTTAACTTTTATTGTACTTGTATATATAAATACATTGATTTCAAACCTCAACCTTTCAATTAAACAACTTCATGACCTCACTTGACCTATGACCTGTCACTGAACAGCTGGGTCAGGTAAGTTAAGTTGTCTTGTTTAATAATATGGTAAACACATAAAAGGGTGGTTGGATACAAAAGTTTGTGCTCTCCAAGCACCAACATCTTTTTGTGTTTACCTAATATCTTAGGCTGGGTCCAAATCAATCAGCTTTGGCTATGGTTATTGGCTTCAGCATCAACATTGATGAATGGGGGACTTTTGGGACACTTGGTGGCAGCAGACTTACCAGGTAAAATCCATTGTTCTTGGTAATGTGCGCATGCACAGAACTATGTCAACAATGGAAATTTACCGGGTAAGTCTGCTGCCACCTAGCGCCTCAAAGTCTCTCATTGGAGCTTTCAGTGATGAGGGCATAGTCAAAGCCGTTAACTTGGACATGGCCTTACGGGTTTGGTAACTCTGAGGTACTCACGTTACTAGATTTTTGTGACTTGCTGTGCACGCACCATTGTGGCGCTGGTTCGTTTCCCCATGTGTGAGTAGAGTTGTGCCACAAGAAGGGTTTGTCTCTTCGCCCTCTGGTTGCCCTCCCTCAAAGTATCCAGACATTTTTCTGGCTGTGATTTCTATGTGGGCATTGTAGCCAGCTTGTAGCAAGTTGCTGTTACATGCCTGCAGCTAGAAAACATTGTAGCCACATCCTTCACAATTCGGCTTCTCTGCTGCGATTCAGGGTGACCAGTGAATGTGACAAGTCTCAGAATATCAAGTCAAGAAAATTATGGTCGGTGTGTATCGTGAGTCAACCTAGAATTTACCAGGTGGCTGAAGGTTGGTTGGTTCATACGATGAGTGTACTCGAAGGTCACTCTCAGTGGAGAATCAAAAGAAGGATTCACAAAACTTGAGAACATCTCAAAACTAGTGAGTTTTTCCTTTGCGTTGACATAAGTATGAACCAGCCACTACACAGCATTGTTTGCATGAGCTTTTTTTAAGTTGGTTTGCGGTGCATTTTGATACTAACTCAAGTTTTCTCCATGTCTCTCCCCCTCTCTTGTGTTGTTTCCCTTCACCCTCACCTCTCTCACACAAAAACCACCTCACCTTACGTTATGCCTGCCTGCCTCCATCACCTCCTCATCCACATCGCCTCCCCTCCTGGCTCCCTCCCGCCGTCTGTCTTTGTCCTATTTCTTCTTCATAGACTGATCTTCTCTTACAGAGTGCTGCAGCGGCTGGTTACGGAGGCTACATCAGCCGGTATGCGGCCACGCCCACAGCCTACGCAATTCCCTACGGGAGGGAGTACACGGCTGACCCCTACCACCCTACCATCGGCCCCACGGCGACTGCGTACGGGGTAAGATACCCCGCCTTGACAACAAGGGTAAATTCCGTGGGATTATTTTTTTTTCCATTTCTTGGTGGTTGTGGATTTTATTTTTGTTGTGTGGTTGGTTTCATTATCGTTCATTTTTGGTACGTGGTAGTGTTTTTTGGTAACTTTTTGTATTTAAACATTTTGCTGCTTGTTTATTGTTAGCTCAACATATAATTGTGACCAATGCAATAAAATGGAGTAATTTTCTTGTATTTGGGGAACACACCCTAAAATTGTCGAAGAAGCTGTACCTCTATACACAACCCATGCCATTGAATGGGTTCAAGTGTTTGGTGAACTCCCTGGGAAATTTGTTTGCAAAAAGTAGGAAAGTTAAAGTGATGTGTATTTGCACTGTGGCACTCGGCCACAATACAAGTCAAAAAGGGTTTGGTTATAGACAAATCCAGGCGCGCACCGGGCGCATAGGTATTTAGCACCGCGCGCCACTGCTGCGGTGTCTTCAATGCCTAGATTGTGCACAAAAAGACACCGCAGTGGGTAATTTTTCAATAGAGGGTGCTACCAATTTTGTTTTGTCGGATTGGTCTATAATGGCTCCCAATAAGGATGATTCCATTATTGAGATTGGTCACAGTTACAGGTTATCATTTTGTACTACTTGGCTGCACATTATGCTTGCTTGTAATTGTAAAGTTTGTAGATATGTATAGTACATGCAGGAACAAGTACAACATGTTTTTTATGACGAAATGGTGTTGTTCTTGATTCTTGAATAACACAGTAGTATTTATTCTTCACACTATTGATTCTTATATAAGGTGTGCAAGTTAATCACAATCATCCCTTAAAGGCAGTGGACACTATTGGTAATTACTCAAAATAATTATTAGCATAAAACCTTACTTGGTAGTGAGTAATGGGGAGAGGTTGATAGTATAACAAACTGTGAAAAACGGCTCCCTCTGAAGTGACGTAGTTTACGAGCAAGAAGTAATTTTCCACAAATTTGATTTCGAGACCTCAAGTTTAGAACTTGAGGGCTCGAAATCAAGCATCTATAAGCACACAACTTAGTGTGACAAGGGTGTTTTTTCTTTCATTTTTATCTCCCAACTGCGATGACCAACTGCGCTCAAATTTTCACAGGTTTGTTATTTTATGCATATGTTGAGATACAGCAAGTGAGAAGACTGGTCTTTGACAATTACCAATAGTGTCAAGTGTCTTTGAAGGCTGGGTTTACTTTTAGTCATCCTTAAAGATCAGTTCCCTCACTTGGTGCATCCAAATGTATGCATAAAATTACAAACCTGTGAAAAATTTGGCTCAATTGGTCATCGAAAGTGCAAGAAAATAAGGAAGGGATAAAAACTGGGGGAAAAAAACGTCGCTGCTCAGAACTGTGGTGGTTTCAGATGCCTGATAAATGCTTTATGCATGGACCCTTTCTCAGATTCAAGTTTTGTTGTTAAAAATTACCTTTTTCTCCAAAACTACACTACTTCAAAAGCTGTCCAGTGCTATTTACCAAGTTCACATTTATATGGTCTTTAATTTTGTGAGTACCGGTACTTACCAAGGATGTACCCTGCCTTTAAATCTAAAAGTGACATGCATGCAAGCTACTTCAAAACTGTGACCACACGTTCAGTGGTTTGTATTTTGTTAACAGATGTATGTGTATTGCATGTCATTTTTATATGTGATAGTCTCTTTCACCTTATTCATGTATGTTTGCATTGTAATGTACAGAATTGGTTTAAGTTTGGTGTACATATTTGGTGTATTTTTGGTGGAATGGGAAAAACTGCTGTTTCTGTGCATTGTATTGCACCAAAGAGCATTTGGGACCTCACATTTTCCCAGGGCCCTAAAGCGAGACCTGGACCAAACGCTGTAAGGGCTTTGCACTTAGCGCTCACAATTAGTCTCTTTTAAACCACCGATTAGTTTTTCCTTTTTTTTTATTTTATGAAACTCCATTCTAAGCCTGATTGTGGAAGCGGTCTTTCTAAGGAACTTTGCCAGTTATTTGAGCGTACTTAAGTTTTGAGAACACCTGTAAAAAATATGCGCGACGGTTTCTGAACTAATTTCTGCTGAAAAGCATCAAATGCAGTGAAACTAAAGCTTTTCCTCCCATTTCACACACACAGTTTAGTGTAGCATGTTTATGTGTCATTTTAAATACAGTTTGGTGGATAATTAAAAATGCTTGAATTTTAACATTTTGGGCATGAATTAATTTTTTTTTAAAAGAACATTTTGTATTAGTTGTGTGTAAATAATGTATATGAAACATTTTACAAATATTATTTGTTTTGCTATCCAAGAAGAAATCTACCAGTAGAGACAGCCTGTTGCTCTCAAACTGCCTCTGTTTCTTAAAGGGTCTATGTACTTTTTTTTATAAGAAAAACACAATGTCTACAGATTTACACTAAACTTACACAGTTTGAAGATAATGATTGTATAAAGCTTCCCTGAAAATATTACGTGCTGAGGTGCTGTAGTTTTTGAGAAATGAGTAAAACAGTGTCATGAAAATAATTTTTGTCTCACTGATCGTGAGACAAAAATTATTTTAGCTTTTAAAAACGTATTTTCATGACATTGTTTTACTTATTTCTCAAAAACTACAGCATCTCAGCAAGGGAAGCTTTGTATTATCATTATCTTCAAACTGTGTAAGTTTAATGTAAATCTGTGGACATTGTGTTTTGTGTTAAAAAAGTACCCACATCCTTTAAATGGATAGTGGAGCAAAATAATTAGACCCCCAAAAAATTAACAGTTTTGAAAAAAATATCTAGTACCGGTAGTAAATCCACAAGAGGAACTTACTTGGTAAAATTTAAATAATTAACTGTGCAAGCACTCTACCAGGAACTAAGCCATTTAGCTCTACCCACACTCTAAAAACTAAAGAGTTGAATCCCACACTTGCAAGAGTTTGGTGAGTATCAACACTTTGAAAGTGTTGAATCCAGCATTTGATATGTAAAGTATTTGGTCAAGAATTTAAGTGTCAGTTTAACGTTTAAAAAGCTGATCCAACAATTTTAACGAATTCTTTTTAAGGATTGTTGGAATCAACACTTCAATTGTGGAATTATCCCTTTCTGTGCTGGATCATACATTAAAAATGCTAGATTTAACAAACAAACTGCTGGATCCAACACTTTCAAAGTATGGTCACTCACTGAGCTAATGCAAGTGTTGGATACAACAACTCTTTAGTTTTTAGAGTGGACTTTCCAGATTGTACAGTAAACTTGGGCTATATGGCACTTACAGGTGTAAGACTGGCACCCCATGGAGAGGCAACCAACATAGGCCTAGTTAACTCAGTTGGTAGAGAGTGCTGGCACGTTAATATGGAGGTCACAGGTTCAACTCCTGCTCTAGCAAATTTGTCTTTGTTCAACCCTAAGTTTTTAAGAAATGAAAAGTTCCTCCCTATTTGAAATTGAGCGACACACTTTTGTCTGTTATACTCTTTGGATTATGAACCCCAAACAAAACTTTTGGGTAACGGACAAAGATATATAGTCGATATTGTCAGTACAATTGTAGTTCAGACAATTTGTATTGTATCAGTTGTTAATAATCTTCAAAAAGAGTTTCCGCTTAAAGAAGTATTTCTATCAAATCTATTGCAGCAGCTGAGTATTTTATCTTATGATGTATAAAATTAATTTGTTGATAATAGTAAGTACCAGAAACCTATCAAAATCCACACAGTTAATATTTAAACTGCCACCAAGTTATAAAAATAATCCCATGGACCCTTGTAATTTTTCCTCTCTTTGTTTTACATACGCTTTAATAGCAGACTTCAAGAATCTCAAATTAATTTCTTGGGAGAGGATCTTATGCCAAGATGCCATTGTAGTCTTTGACACATCTTATCAAAGGACTATGACATTTTTATAAGTCAATGAAACACCTCACCCAACCCATCGGCTTTGAGAAAGCCTTTTGTTTTTCACCCCAAATAGCTTTCCTCAGAGTAAAATCAGTGGGTTTTTTTTTTTTTGGGGGGGGGGGGTTTCATTAAAGAGTCTCTTGAGGGGTCGGTACAGTGAATTAAAGTGGTGGGGTAGTTGGGCATATATTATAATGGCAACCTTTGGAATTTGTTTTCAAAGTAAATGGGAATCAGGTTGGCTCAGTGGTTTCTTATCTTGGCCTTTCACCTCTGAAGGACCTCGGTTCGAATTCCACCTCAAATCGGAGCCTTGCATGTGGGTTGGGTTTTCGGTCCCTAACTAATTGCTTGGGTTTTCTCCCATTTTGAAGAAATTATTAACTTGTTTCTCTTTATTTCACGGTTTTTTGGGTACATACCTGAACATGGAACTGGTTTTCAATGGGAGACTTTTGGGACACTTGGTGGCAGCAGACTTACCAGGTAAATTCCATTGTTCTCGGTAATGTGCGCGTGCTCAGAACTACGTAAACAATGGAAATTTACCTGGTAAGTCTGCTGCCACCTAATGTTCAAAAGTCCCCCATTGAATGTCAATGCATGGGATAATTCCTCATTCTGTCGTGCTAGTGCACTGTGTATTTTAGTGGATACTTGTCTCATTGTCACATCTGGTTCATGTTTTTGTAATTTCTTCACCCAAAGTAAGTCTTTTATTTTTGTTTCTTTTTCTTTCAACAGCAAGCAGGCATCTACAGAGGAGGCTATGCACGTTACACGCCGTATTAAACAAAAGAACACAGCATTTCAAACTCAACAAAATAAACTGTGCTGCCAACTTTACTGTTAGAGATTCTGAACAACTCTTGTCAAATAATTTAAGAACATTTTAAAACTGCCTGTTATTTAACAATATGGATTTATGCACGTGCTGCACGGTGACCGCGACTCGATGCAGGGGGGTACGGTAACCCAGTCATACAGGGTACCAGTCGTGCTCCTTTACTGGTTGCTTGACTTGTTCGTGTGTAGCATTCACATGAGGACGTGTGGGGGTACCAGCTGTTTCAACCAATGGGAAAATTCGTGCTGGACTTTTTTGTGTGCTACGATGGTGTTCTGAGTACCAGCTTACCAGCTATAGTTCACTGGTTGTTAGTAGTGTGATCGGAAAAACTTTGAGTTGCTGAACTGAAAGGAAATGACTACAAGAGATAGAAACAGCACGGGAAGAACGATCGAGATAAAAGCTACAATACTACGCAGAGGGATTGCAATTAGAATGTACCATCATGGTTTCAGTTAATGAAGAGTTGCAATATATGGGGAAGGATACAAGCCTCTTTTTCTTAAATTTAAGGCTTAGAAAATGAGCGTTCAGCACCATGGAAGATGTCACATTAATCAGTGAAAGGTTGATGGAAAGGGTTCTTACTTGGGCGAAGCAATGAACACACATTCTTAATGTATGCCAGAATTGGACATTTAAAGACCAATTTAGAATGATTCAAAGACCATTTGGGAATCTTTTCCTATATTCGTTTGGTGAGAAATAGCGGAGAAAAGGAAAGGATGTAATGTTGGATGAGTAAATTGCCAAATTTGTGATAAAGACTCCCAAAGAAATCATATAGACAATCACACACTAACCGAAGCACATAAAGACAATCAAATTGATTCACTTCAATTTAAAAAAAATCGACAACTCAATGTTCAATGTGCGTTCCTCTGCCAATTCAAACCTCTCTTTTACAATAATGAAAACACTTCATCAATGAATGGCAAAAAATAAACTCAGGTGTTGAGAATGTTTTTTCATTGTTTTTAAAGATGTACAAATATCAGTTTCCTTTATCGGCTAAGGACAGCATGTTCACTTAAAACATCATCAGTTCCTCAAGAGAGTTTGTGTCACACAATTTGTTCGTTCAGTGAAAAAATTAATCGAGTGAACAACTCCTCTTTTAGTTGAGAGTAAAACTAGAATTTGTTGGTTCATGTTGGAAAAGTAACACTTGTAAGTGGATTCGAAACTGTCAAAATTTGTTGGTCCACCCAAAATTAGTCTGATACAAGTCACCGTTGCATCGGAACTTTTTAAAAATGGAAGTTTTTCCACCTTTTTGAGCATCTTGTCACATCTCACACACCGAGTGTAACTCAAATATTTTTTGCCTAAACAAAAAAAGTTATTCACAAACAAAAAGGCATTTTATAAATCAAACGATATTCTTGTAGTCAGTTTTTCAAATTAAGGCAGAGTAAATGAGATATTTTGGGACAAAAGAAAAGATGTGCTTGAACAATTTTATTATTAATGGAACAAGCGGACCTATACTGCACTCTTCCACATTATGTAAGTTAAACACAGGCTTATAGGCTTGTCATTTTTGTACATATATTACCTTATTAATAGTGCTCTGATATTTAGATATTACAACTTTTTAGTGGCAATATATTGCTAATCGCTAGATTGATCAGTTTATTTGCAACTCGGTATGAGGAATTTGTTCTGTTGTTTCGTAGCAGTGTGACCAAATCCGTCGTCCAGTCCTTTCTTCAAAACAAATCTTGCATGTAGTTCTTTATTAGATAGCTCTTTAAAAAAAAACCTTCATTTATTCAGACACATTATTACACACGTGCTAAATGTGGTGCTATTAGGGTTTAATCAATGCTATGTTTACGAACACAAATAGATATTTAAACGTTGTGTGCTATACCTTTTCAAAAAGCGTTAAAGGAGATTAATCAGCAGTTGGGAGTTCAGTTGCAATAAGAGAGACACGGAACAGCAGTTGAGAGTGAACTTGCCAGGACACAAAACAGCAGCTGGTTGTTCAGTTTAACTGGCCACTTAAGGATCCCAGTGAAAATTTCAGGGACTTTCATTCACTGATGATAATGTGAAATTCAAAACTTCAACCATGGGTCTGCTGGGAAGGGTTACGTAGTATAAATTCACCAAACCAAATTTGTAAAAATAAATTGTTTTAACCTACTCTCCTCCGAACTGTTGAGATGTCGGTCCACGATCTGCTCCGAACTGTTGTAATGTTGATCCTCTGCTGAAACTTGAACACTCCTGGGCTCAATTCATAGAGCTGCTTATGCACAAAAAGTTACCCAAAGCACAACAAAATTATGCTTACCAGATAAAGGTTACCAGCCAAGAAGCCTTGTCACATGTACCATCTGTGACTGGTATCCTGCTCACTTTTTAGTTAGCAGAAGTGTTAAGTTAGCAGAAAATGTTTTGCTTTAAGCAGCTCTATGAAATGTTGCTCAGATCTGGGGCAATTTTATAGAGCTGCGTTAGCACAAGTAGTAAAGTATAACAAAATTATGCCTACCAGAATACTTACTGGTGGTGTCCTGCTTATTTCTGCTAAGCAGAAGTTTGTTAAGCAATTTCTTCTGCTTAAGCATTTCTATGAAATTGGGGCCTGACGTTGGTACTGCCACAGTGAGGAGTAGGTGACCATGGCAAGGGTGTAGTTGAGTTTGTTATAGCCGTTGTCATTTCACCGTTATTGTAGATCTGTCTTAACAACCGTAAAGCTAATTAACTTGCCCACAACTAACTTTATTAAAAAGTAAAGACACTTACAGGAGTCATTACGTATCTTCCGTCTTTTATTATTAATGTATAACTATTTATTTATTTCTGTAAAACAAGTAAAGATCTTATCCGGTTACATTGTACAGTTTGTCTTTTGCTGTATAGTCTTCAAATAGCACATTATTAAGAGAAAAAAAAGTAAAAAATTGTAAAATAGAGAAAAGCAAAAAACATAAGACCCATGATAATGAGACATTTATATTTATTGTTCAATATACTGAATTTATTGAAATAGTGTCTATTATAGCCTGTTTAGATAAACAGAACTACTTGAGTGCAATGGTTTGCCAGACAAAAAACTTTTCTGCCCTTTTTGGCCAACCAAAGTGTTCTAATAATCGTCCGTGTATTGTTGGATGTCGGTCTTCTATCTGAACGACCATGTACAGTGTGCTGTTACCTCAAAACTGGGAGGGAAATGTTAGGTATCTGTTTTACCTATAACTATCTTTCTGTGAAATTGTTACATTTTAAGTAGTTTTGTCATTTTTTGCTTTCATTAGTGATATTAATGGAAACTTCTTTTTAAAAACTTAAAGTAACTCTTTTGTTTTGTGTTTTACTTTTTGTTCAGTATTAAAACCTGCACACCTTTATTTCTGGTAACATCTTCAAAGACTGGGCATCAACCACCCTACTTCCCACTACCACCAGAGTATACTCACCTCCCCCCCCCCCCTCCCATAATTTCATGAGGTTTGTGGCAATAATACAAATGGTAATCTTTGTTTACATATTTTGACCTTGAGGTATTATCGGAATGTGTAAATTGATGAAAGTGACACATGTAGACGGCTAGTTCTGACAGAATTTGTAACTTTCACCATCGATGAAAACGTGGCTGTGTAATTAATTAGACTTCCGAAATGTTATTGTTGGAGTAAAGTGCTTGGGGTTTAGAAAGATTTTGTTTCAACTCATTAATTTACTGGACATTAGTTTGTTTTTCTTTTTCTTTTCTTTTTTCAAATTTTTGATCTCAACTTTTGTAAATTGCCAAAGTTTCTTCATCTCTGCAGACAGAAGTCGATTGTTAAAAAAAAATCAAAATATTTTTGATCAACTCAAGTGGAGATATGGGAAAACACTTGACTTGGTACTTTTTGTTGTCAACTCTAATCCATCTTAATATTTTGTTCACCTTAATGTCACCAAAACTAAGGTGAAACATAGTCTGATCCATGTCTTGGCGATGAGAATCCAAACTCTCATTATCACTGTGTCAACAGGGAACCACACAAACATAGCTCTCATCTTGGTTGCATTTTGTTAACCCTACACAGCTGAGCACATCTCCCGCACCAGTCTTTGAATTTGTTTCAAATAATCTACAATCATATTTTGTGTGCTATTCGACAATCATGTTTTAAGTTTTAACTGGGGAAATGCCTTCACTTTTACAAGGCAGTATCATTTTGTTTTCTTCTTTGTTTTTAAATGTCAGTTATGACCAGCACACAATAATGTATATGTATGAAATATATGTCTTTTGTGTATTTAAATGTAACTTAATATATGCTGCTAAATTGCCAAAATGCCAGAATATGGCAATAGCAGCAAGTGTTAAATAAACAGTAAATGAACCCCAGTTGATTTTTTATTTTAAAGAAAAATCACACCTAGAGTATTTCTCAGAAACCATTTTAGCTCATGTCAAACTACCAACATTTTATGATATTTGTTTGTGGGTTTTTTTAAGACGTCATTTTAAAAAACTCAAGTAAGATATTTTTTCTGAAGTGAAACCTTGAAGCATAATGTATCTTTGTTGAAAATCTTGTCAGTTTCTATGGTAATCATATAACAGCTAGGTGTGTATTTTTAATTATTGTGGGTTTTTATTTTAATCTAAACTGTTTTTAAGTTTATGTACTGTTTGTTATGCCACATGGAACAAAAAAACAAGAGTTTAAATAAAGCAAATACACATTTGTGCAGACTTCTACTTTGGAGGAGTCAATTAATCCATTATTTAACTATTTTTCATTTGTTAAATGAAACAGAACAAGAATTTATGATAAATGTTTCATTTTCAAATAATCTGTTTGGTACTGAGGAAAGAGTGTGATTGGTTTTCTCCCGACGTTCATGGGCCTCGTTTCAGCCTGTAAACACTTACTTTAGCACAGACAAATCATAGGTTATTAGCCAAAATACCGTACAGTTTACACTGTTCTGGCTGGTACCTCATTCATTTCTTGCTTAGCAAAGGAACTTTTTGTGTAGCAGCTTCATGAAAAGTTGTGTTAACTGGATTATCTTCTTTTACAAAAGTGTTGAAGATGAACCTGTTACCCTTTAGTTTGGTGTGCAGTCAGTTGAGCTTACTTGGGATTCAAACCTTAAACTGCCAGGATTTATAAGGATGCTCCCCTACCTGACGAGTTGCGCCTTAAGGAGCTCAAACAGTGATACCATCAAGCAGGAGTCGAACCTTGATATCACCATAACACTGTTTGAACTCATTAAGAAGCAACTGATGCAGGATCTGAACCTTTGACCATAAAGTTGTTTTAAGAAAGCTCTACCACCTGAGCTATGCTCTCAAGCAGGAGTCGAACCTTGAGCCTTGGTATCACCATACCACTGTTTGAGCTCCTTAAAGAGCAACTCCTGCAGGACTTTGACTTTGAAGTTGTTTCATTGATGCTCTACCACCTGAGCTATGCTCTCAAGCAGGAGTCGAACTTTGAACCTTGGTATTACCATACAACTGTTTAAGCTCCTTATAAGGAGCAACTCCTGCAGGACTTGACTTTGAAGTTGTTTCATTGATGCTCTACCACCTGTGCTATGCTATATCAAGCAGGTGTCGAACCTTGAACACTGGTATAACCATAACACTGTTTGTGCTTCTTTGAACTTTTGACCATACTCTACCACCTGAGCTATCTTCTTGAGCTCGAGTCAAACCGTAAACCTCTGTATCAATAGTGCAGCCGTCACTCAGTGACGCTCAAGGCACTTTAACATACAGTATTTCCTGCAAGGTATGTGGGACTACGTTGAGTTATGAGACTTTTTACATTGCACCAACTGAGATTGTTCTCTGATACAGGAGTCCAACCTGTTGTTTCATTTTAACTTTACTTGTCGTCATCTACTATATTTCGGCCTAGGGAAGGTTAAAAATGTCGGAGCAAACATCACACAGGTTGTGGAGAAACTTGACCACTAAATGTTCAATTATTGTCTTAAACAATTGGTCGGTAGTTGAAATTGTTACAATTTTTTTTTTACAGATTCAGAATTTTCTAAGGAGTCGGCGTTCAAAAGAGGTTTTATAATTTATCTTGAAAATTCTACAAAGGAGCTGAATTTGCTCTGGAAGTACAGATCAAACAACTCCTGTAATAGAATTATCAAGTCTTTAATTTTATAGGTTTCCGGATTAATTAAAAATTTAGGTTTATTTGTGTTTTGAGTTATGCCTGGGTCTAAAAGTACACCGTTTAGTACCCAGGATCTTTGGCATCAAATGCATTGAATAAAAATACACCAAGTCTGAAAAGAAACTTTCTTTCGTGGATTGAGTTCTTATTATCTGTGTTTGTTCTCAAAGTTTATGTTTTAATAACTATGTAGTGAATAGTGATCCCATAGTCTACAAGCCCTTGCCCCCCTATTTAAATTGTTGAGATAGGTTCACCAGATCAGAACAAGTGAGTATCAAAAGCCATTCATGAAGTGTTTTGACACTGACTTGATAGTTGCAAGTTGGCACCTAAAACATAGTTTGAATTCCTCAGACTATGAATACTGTGCCATGTCACATGGTTGCAAGTCTGTGGTCATGGGTTTTAGTCGTCCTGATAGCCGATACATTATTGGCTGAAACAGCGCCCTCTGTGACAAACCCTATGTCATTAGCGAGTTAGAGCGTGTGATAACAAATCTGTGGGGAATTCTGCGTGGCTGATGCAGAGAATTGAAATCAAGTCTATGTCACATGGTTCCTGGCAAGCTTTTGAGTGTAGCAACCTCACCATCATACTTTCATCTAGCCCCATAAATTGGTCCAATCGGATTGGACCGATTTAGGATCCGGAGTGGATTGGACTGATTTATGCGGCTAACTTTCATCCAATTTAGTATACGTGCGTTTGTCATTTCTTACTAAATACACAAAATAATGCCCGGACTAAAGCTCGGTTCATACTTCCTGCGAATGCGAATGCGAAGCGAATGTTGACATCACAAATTCGCAACGAATAATTCGCAGCAGTTGCCCTCTGCTCGTCTCACCCAGGTCAAAATTCCAGTTGAACCTAGTTAACTGGGGTCAACTGGGTCAACTGGTTCAACTGGATAGTGACCAAACTCGTTCATTTTTCATATTAACCAGCTGGTTTGGACTAGGTTTAACTGTGTTCAACTAGGTTGTCGTCCATTTTCCATATTAAAGCAACTGGTTTTAACTGTGTTTAACTAGTTTATCAACTGGTTTCAACTAGTTCCAGTTAAACCCAGTTTAACTAGGTTCAACTGGAATTTTGACCTGGGCTTGCGAATATCGCTGCAAAAGGAAGGTTGTGAGGGCAAATTCACAACAAATTCGCTTCGCATTCGCATGAAGTATGAACCGGGCTTAATGCACAACTGTCTTTAATCTGAAGAATTCACATTTAACAATTAACTTGTGACTGAGCAAGTCATTGTACTAGTTGTAATACTCAAATTTTATTCAAAAATCGGCTTATTTGAACTGTGAACTGCCCTTCAAAATTATTTAGTTTGGATAATCCTAATCCAGAATTGAGTTCTCTTTATCTTACAAAATTTCAAAACTTTAAAAGCACCCCACCATTGGCTTTCGAGGGTAGAAGTTAGGTCTATCCCATAGCTGCGTTTTGAGAGAATTGCAATAAAGTGTCAAAAAGTTACAAACAAAAAGTTACAAACAAAATCAAATTACATGAGCGCACACACAGGTTGCCAGAAGACAGCTCATTCAGTTGTGCATTCAGGTGCTATATTGGGCATGGCGAATCCTTTAAAGGCAATGTACACGTTTCGTTTGGTTATTGTCAAAGACCAGTGTCCTCACTTGGTGTATCCCCTCATAAGCATAAAATAACAAGTCTGTGAAAATTTGGGTTCAATATTGGTCATCGTAGTTGCGAGAAAATGATGAAAGAAAAAACACCCTTGTTGGACGAATTTGTGTGCTTTCAGACAGGAATAAAAGACTTCTAGCTTGAAGTCTTTTATTATTTTAGTGAGAAATTTTTTAAGTTAATATATTTGTTTTGAGTAAACGTGTACCTTCCCTTTAAATGAGGGATTTTTAATAGGGAGGCTATTTCCTTGTTTTATGTTCTGTGCAAGTGAAAAATAGTTTGTTAAAAGTATGTACATACTGGGGGAGGGGTTGGATAGTACCCTGTCTGGCATGGGTGTAAATTTTGACCCAAACTGGTGTCCAGCATGCAACCACTTGACCATCAAAGGGTCCCTCCATGTTGCAACTCTCTCATTACCGGTACTACACGGCTCAAGCATGTAAGCGCAACAACTGACTAAACACAGAACAGTATTGCTCAGCAGAAACAGGTCACCAAATTTTGTGGCTGATGCTCATCTATTTTTTTTTAGTGTCAAGCAGTACTTTCTGCTTAACAGCTTTGTAAAATGGAGCCCAGGTTCATCATGCGGCTTTTTATGTCCACACCATACAACCAACCTGTGTGTGAAAATATAAATACAAATAATTTGGGTGAAATTCGGACTATGCAACTTTAAATTTAGTACTTTGAAATAAATCGCGGGAAAATCTCAAGGAAAGTTCCCAGAATCTGGGTCTTGGGCATGCGCAAATCAGTTTGTCAATCCATGACTCACGCACTGTCGATTTATCGCGTGCCAGTACTTGTCTCAACCTTGTCCTTTTAAATAGACCACGAATTTCGTTCCCCCGTATTTATTTGTATGTACGAGGTTGTAAGGCGCCGGTTTGAGCTTTAGAGGGCGCCCAAAGTAATTTCCGTCTACAGTATTATGGCATACGACATTGGGCTACGTGTGCTGTGTGCGTAAGAAATGTGTAGCGCCAAATTTGAGTAAAGTATTTTAGGGGTTTTCTGCGACATTTTTGCACTATTTTTGCTTTGACAGGCAAGTTAACATGGACGTAGTGGATGCTCATGGGGAAGGGTTGAGGTAAGAAGTATAATTGTTGAAACTGTGATATTGAATAACCCTTTATTAAACAAAAATGTGTCAACGTTTGTGTGTCCCTAAAAAAATAATACACACCAAATCATGCACACACGTCGGCCGCGCTCTATTTACCATACCACATATCACGTCACATGTGGCGGTGTTTGTTACTCCTTGTTTTTTAAGTGAAATTTTCCCTAACTGTGTGACCGGCTGAGGTTGTTTAGCCCATTAGCCCCACTGTTTGAGGTTTGTTTTACTACCAACAAACCTCATAGCTCTAGTAAGGAGTAGTTTAGCCCCCCCCCCCAAAAAAAAAAATAGTTTTGTTTGTTTGTTTTTGTCAGGTTTGTTATTGTTTTTTAATTAAAATGATATGGCAAAAAACGTATGTCCGTCTGTTGTTGTTTGACCCTGTTGCTTACAAATACAAAATATTGGACTGAATAACCATGGTGCTAGTACTATGGATATTATGAAGAACCTTCATGGTGCGAGATTTGTATAAAAATGTATTGATTGATGTTGACATGAAGTAAATGTATCTAAAATGAAAATGAAATGTTGAAAACATGTTCAGCAACCTAGTTAGTATGAACAAGATTAAAAATCGACTTTGTTTGTAATATCTCTCTAGAAAATTTACAATAAGTTCGTTAGTTCGTTGCGATAATGTAACCCACCCCCCCCCCCTCCAGACAGCTGCCAGGCCGGAGGGTTACGAGATTCTCTCGAGCGGCAGTTGACAGTCTAGTCCATCACGTATAATTTCGACAGCTAGTCACCAGATTTGCCCCCATTTTTACCACTTTCAAAATCATGACACAAATTCTAAGGGCACGAACTGCTGAGCCATGTTCGTGTTGGACTAAACCATTCTGTGAAAGGGGTGTTACAAGGCAGTGCGTGTGCGCTGTTTGTTTACAATGCCCGCCATTCACTCATAGTATGGCGCGCACACACTGCAGTTCTGCCTTGTAACACCCCTTTAACAGAATGGTTTAGTCTATTTCGGCCGCGGTTCAACAGTTTGTCAATCCAAATAATAATAATAATAATAATAATAAGACTTGTAATGCGCACATATCCACCCTGCTGGGTGTTCAAGGCGCAGTAAAACCAAAAACAAAACAAAAACAAAACACAACACAAAGAAAAACAGACACAACAAAATTAGTCATTGAAAACCTGTGACATAAGATAAGTTTTGAGAAGAGACTTGAATTTTGCAGTACAAACACAAGATCGAAGATTAAGTGGTAGAGAGTTCCAGATGCGTGGCGCGGCTACAGAAAAAGACCTGTCACCCCATGAGTGTCGAGACTTGGGTTCAATGAGGAGAAGCATAGAACTTGATCGAAGATTCCTTGATGGAGTGTAAACGTGAAGCAGTTCAGAAATATAGTGGGGAGCCTTGCCATTAAGAGCTTTGTGGACAATGAGCATCAGCTTGAAGATGATTCGTTGAGAGATAGGCAGCCAGTGTAGTTGTTTCAGAATGGGGGCGATAGAACAGGATTTTCTAGACAGTGTCACAATGCGGGCAGCAGTATTTTGGAGCCGTTGAAGTCGGGAAATCTGGTTGTTAGGAAGACTGTAGAGAAGAGCATTGCCGTTGTCAAGACGAGAAGTAACAAATGCGTGAATGACCTTTTCAGTGGCACTTTTGTCCAAGTACTTGCGAATCTTACCTATATTCCTGATGTGATATGATGATAAACGAACAATGTTGTTGATGTGTGGCTGAAGTGTCATCGATGAATCAAAAATAACCCCTAAGTTCCGAGCTTTCAGCGAGGGAGCTATCCGAGCATCACCGATGGAGATGTATGGCACTGAAACCTTAGTTAACTGTTGACGTGACCCAAATAGAAGGAACTCTGTCTTATCATCATTTAACTTCAGGAAGTTTTGTTGTGTCCAACGTCGAATCTCTTGGATGCATTTCTCAAGTCTTGCAATAGATGCATTGGCGTTTTCTTGAGAAGATTTAAACGTGATGTATAGCTGAGTGTCGTCTGCGTACACATGGTAATTCAGATTAAATTTCAGGATGATGTCACGAATCGGTAAAGTGTATAGCGTAAACCACTGCGGGCCGAGTACCGACCCCTGTGGCACAGAGTAGTTCAAAACAACAGGGTCGGATATCGCGGTGCCAATACATACATGCTGAGTTCTATTGTAGAGATACGATTTGCACCATGCTAGGGCTGTGTCCTCTATGCCAAGGTGATTCTGGAGCCGAGAGAGAAGGATGTTGTGATCGACAGTGTCAAAAGCAGCACTCAAGTCTAGCAGGACTAGTGCTGTTAGGTTACCATTGTCCATTGCAGAGAGAATATCGTTGCTCACACGGACTAGTGCAGCCTCGGTCCCATGGAAAGGCTTGTATGCTGACTGGAACACGTCGGACAGGTTGAAAGTATGAATGTGATCAGAAATACGTGATGAAACTACTCGTTCGATGACTTTTCCAAGATATTTTAAGTTTGCAACCGGTCTGTAGTTTTTGAATATCTCCTTGTCCAGGTTTGGTTTCTTGATGAGCGGCCTGATGTAGGAAACTTTGAGGCTATCGGGGAAACAACCGGAACTGAGGGATTCGTTTACAAGCTTAGTGATGTAGGGTACAAAAATATCGATGTTTTGCTTTATCATGGATGTTGACACTGGATCCAGCTCACAGGATTTTGAAGGAGATTTCATAATAACCCTTTGAATCTCAGCAACAGTCGCAGGCTCAAACACAGATAGTCTACACTCTGGTTGAAGTTGTGGCAATGTCTGCGGCACGTTGTAAGGGACTGATGAAAATGATGAGCGGATGTCTGAAATCTTGGTGACAAAGAATTTCTGGAACTCATTTGCTAAGTCCTGGTCATTGTAAGTGGATGGAAGGACAGGGGTTTTGGGTTTGAGCAACAACTTACCAATTATCTTGAAAAGCTTCTTTTGATCTCCTGAGGATTCTTGTACTTGAGATGAATAATGGATGATCTTTGCCTGGTTGATCAAATTCCTAACTACTTTACATTGGTTGCGATATTCTTGTCGTTGAATTGCCAATTTGCCATTTTTCCGCCACTTCCGCTCCAGTTGACGACAGATCTTTCTCGCTGTACGAATATCATCATTGAACCAGGAGACTTCAGTTCGGACCTTGACTGATCTCGTTTTCCAAGGTGCGTATTTATCCAAGATGTCACTGACTGTACTCTCATATTGGCTGACATAGGAATCCAAGCAGTCGTGATCAACTTCTAGATTTGCTAAATGGGAGCCTATGTCGCGGAACACTTCGGTAGGATTAACATGTTTCCATTGTCGGCTCTTTATAGTAACGGTTGGGACTTTGGGCTTGCACAGACTCAAGTTACACATGACTGCATAATGGTCTGATAATCCAGGTAGAATAACAAAGTTTGAGACAATTGGTGGGGAGATTTCACGAGTTATGACAAGGTCTAGGCAATGACCGAGACGATGAGTCGGCTCCTTGATATGCTGGGTAAGACCAAAAGCCTGAAGTAGATGCTTAAACTGGTTTGCATTGGTGTTGTGGATGTCATCAACATGAATGTTAAAGTCGCCTGTGATGATGATTTCCGATGGATGAAGCAGATATTCCAAAATCAAATTCTCAAACTCCCTTAGAAAACTTGAGAAAGTCACATGTTGGCCGTTTGAATCCCTCTCAGGTCTGTATACAATAACAAGGCGAACAGATTTAGAGTTTCCGGAAACTTCAGCATGAAGAGATTCAAAAGTTGTGTACTGGACGTCATTACTTTTCACAGAGACGGATAAAGTAGATCTGTACAGTATTGCAACTCCTCCACCAGTCTTGTGAGGTCTTGGGATGTGATGAAAGTAGTAGCCAGCAGGGGTACACTGACGACATGTTAAGTTGTCGTCTGGTCTCAGCCATGTTTCTGAAACGGCAACAAGGTCCAGATCTTTTTGCAGAACAAAATCAGCAAAATCGTCATACTTGTTACAGATGGACTGTGTGTTCAGAACACAAAGGCTGAGTTGAGATTTGGCTGGAGTCACTGGTACTGGAACAGATGGGAGTGTAACTTCGGGTACAGGGGGTTTATGAACAGTTCTACGGCGACCAGCTTTTTTACCACGATGTGTAGGTCGGTAAACAGTGCTGGGATTTACAAAAAGGCCAAGGTTCTGTAATGATAATATACAGGAAGGCAGAAGAGTTGTAGCACGTGTGGATGGGGCATAACGGAGACTGAGAAGCTTGTTTCGTGAGTAGGAATTTGCAGAGTTTGGACTAGCTTCTGCTGAGTTTGAGTTATTGACACCTTCAGGGCCGGGATTTACAGCAATGTCACCAAAAATCACAATTTCCAAATGAAAAGTGGCTGGGGAGTTGTCATAGTAAGAAATAGGGCATTTCAGATATTTACGACGCTGGATGAACTCTAGATGTGTCTTTGGCAGAATGTAAGCATCAGACACAATTGATGCTGATGGAACAAAGCTGACCACAGATGAGTCAGTACAGTACAATGGTCTAGCAAGCAGAGAGAGAATGAAAAGGATACTTACCTCCATTGTCCCCAGATGGGCGAACAATGTCCATGGACTAGGTGGATGACTGCACAGGATGCAGCCACCTAAGTGTGTGTAAGCTTTATACACCAGAATTCTCAACTGAGACAGTGAAAAATTCCAACAGAAAAACACTATTTTCACAATTCAGATGACTCCAGGATACACAGAAAAGGTCCTGTAGATTCCAGGTGTAGTAACAAATCCAGTTGTATAAAAATAAGAACACAAATTGAGCAATATACTAAGAAATTAGCAAACAAACACAGAGCTGATTTGAGTGGCTGCTGTCAGGCGCTCAGTCAAATAGCCTGGTACCTGCGGTTCAGCGCTTGGGGACCAAAAAATAAAGCATTTGCAAAGCGATGCGACAGGTTCGAAATATAAACCTGGGAATTTGCTCCGGTATCTGGTAAGTTTTTCACCTTTTTCTTTAAAAATATTTTCTCAATGGTGTTTTGAGCATTAATTAGACATTGAGGATTAAGTTTTTGCCCTTAGAATTTGTTTCATGATTTTTGAAAGTGGTAAAAATGGGGTAAATCTGGTGACTGGCTGGCGAAACTATATGTGTTAGACCAGATTGTCGTTTGCCGCTCGAGAGAATCTCGTAACCTTCCGGCCTGGCGGCTGTCGGGAGGAGGGTTACGTTATTGCAACTATAGTTCGCCTATCTGTCTGATACCAAAAATTTGCTGTGAGATGAACTGTTAATAAACTATCGTAGCATCCCTGCCCGCTTCCTTATATTTTTAGGGGGCTGCATAGCATAGAATTTATTCAGTTAGACAGTTAAAAACTGATCGTTTAGCTACACATTTTATATATTTACGGTTTGGATAACTGTAACAAACTCTCGAAAGAAGCACTGCAGCTGTCGATAATGTGTAGCATTTTGAGAAACAATTCCCTTCATAGGAATTATTATTCAGTACATTTATTTCAAAGCTGTCATACGAAACAATATTACAATAATGTACATTTATGTCGAATACTTCAAAAATAAGCAGCAGTTTAAAGACAACATTTAGGTGTAAGGTTAAGCGAAATGCTTAATGTGGTTCTCTAGAGGCATTTAAAAACATTTGAATCTGAGAAAGTGTTCTCAGATTGTGTATTTCAGTTACGGATTATTCTTCAACTGCGAGGACATACCACGCGGGATTTTCAGCACCTTTTGAAATGAAATTGTCAAAATAATTTTGATGTATAAATCTACATTTCAAATCCCTCCTTAGTCGCAGTCCTCTCTCCTCCAAATAAATCTACAAGTATACCCTCTCTCTCCCTCGTTGCTTTTATGCCAGTTTTGGTCTCTGGGATGTACACACACAGATACAGATTTATATAGGATTAAAACAATAAATGGCTACAAAAAAAAACAAAAGATATGCTTTGACTATAACTAATAAACAATTTATGTGTACCTACTTTAAACATTGATACCTCACCATGCACTGCCTCAAATCCCATACAATAAACAATTGTCATTGATGTTGTTTGTATAAACAGTGCTTTTCATCATAAGCTTACCGCTAAGATTCTCCAGGATGAAGTGTTGGGTAATCTTCGGCCGATGTTTCCTCATCTTGGGGAGAATACCATTCGAGATATTGTCGCCCATCAGAGCGCGCTCCTGAATCAAACACTTGATCAGGTCAGTCTTACTAATAGCTGCGTCGATGTACTCCTTGACACCAGGGCAATCCAACAGGAGAACAGTCCCATCCCAAGGGATTACATCGATCTCACTCAATTTGAAGGTTTGTTGTTGTTTTTATTATTTTGAAATAGAAAAGTTGATAAAAAGGTCTGGAATTTCATTCTTGTTGAACTGTGAGCAAAGTATCAGTGCTTGGGGAAGCAGGGAATTCTGTGCTTACGTCAAGCTTATTTCACATGTTAGAGGATAATTTTTTGGCTTGTGTACGTGCGTATCCCACGTTACAAGACATTCTGCGCCTACACAGCTAGCACAGAAATGTTCTGGTGTTCAGATTGGTTATGGATGTGTGCCCATGGGAATAATCTTTTGCACCTACAATAATATTAGCTAGTTTTATTATAGCGCAATTTACAACAACGTATCAATTCGCTTTTCAGTAGTGCTCTGGTCATTTGGGCAATAACGTTTCCGTAATCTTTATTAAACACAATAACAACAGCCTCTACCCTCGCTGGTACTGGTTTATACCCCTTGGTAAAGAGAAGCAATTAAAGTGACGTGTCTTGCTCAAGGACACAGGAGTCTTGACCAGAATTTGAACACACACTTGATCTTGAATTAGATGCTGCCATGAGAGATTGCCAGCAGAAAAGTGTGTAATATTTTCTTTTGAATTATGTCTTCATAACAGATTCTTCAGGTGTTGTAAAACTCAACTTTGCCAACAACACCCTTGATGATACACCTGCCGGAAATGTCTCCATTGTCGATCTCATAACAGATGAATCGTCTATGAATTCTACAAACAACCCTTCATTGAATTCGGTCTCCAGCAATAGCCCAAATGCACTGATCTCAGAACCTTCTCCTAAAAGAACAAACATTTCCGATATCTCGATAGAGAGCGTCTCTGGTGATCTCCAACAAAGTCCTAAAGATGGTTGCCTCATTTCTCCTAACGCCATCTCCACGCCGGTTAGATTTCAGCCGGCTACCTTCAAAACTACTCCTATAGGAGGCAGGAATGCTAAGACACCTAACATGAGGTCGCCAGACGATCATTACGATGGCCAGCATCATCGGGCAAAGAGTTCCAAGGCCCCCTCAACAATGTCAAGATGCCCGTGTGATGACTGCAAGATGAATCCGTCCTCACACGGTCATCACCACTCATCTTCAAGTCAAAATGGAGGCAGAGAAAGACATCATTCGTCACCCGAAGTAGGTGGGCATTCCTCGCCATCAATCTTCACCTCAACTCATGCCTCTAGTTCCATCGGCAGCGAGAGTAAACCACCGTTGCAGTCATCAGGAACATCTCACCTTGGTAGTGGCATCTCAACCAGTGCGTCCATGCATAGTACAACCACAGGCAACACCAGAGTCATCTCTGGTACAAGCACAGCTGAGACGCCGACTGACTCTAAAAGACCACCAGTCCGGATACCGTCTCCTGAAGGGGACCTTATGAAAGCTAGACTTAACAGGTAGGACTTAATTCATTCATGTGATTAAAAGAAAAAAAGAAAAAAAACAGTCTCTACAGAACTCTTAAAAAGACAGCAAGTGGACAAAAACAAGCAAAATACATACAGAATTAATAAGATAGTGGAATCTGAGGAATTGTTGAAGATAACACAAAAAATCAAATAAAAATTCAACCTTTCTGATTAAAGCTTGTATTTATCAAGGAAGAGCTATATGTACAAGATTGAGAAGAATGATGGTTTAAATATTTCACATGTCTAATCTGACTTTCAAAGGTCAAACAAAATCACCGCATCTTATCCGAATTGTTGACTCGAGTGAAGTGACCTGGACTCTAGTTTGATTCAAGTCGCTATTTCTGGGACTTGTGACTTGACTTACAAGTAACTTTTGACTTTTGACTTGACTTGGACTTGCTTTAAAAAAAAAACTTGTTACCAATGCAAGTCAGAAGCTACTCGAATGACTCCATAAACTGTTACAATTTACACATTGCATCGTCAGATACTTTTCTCGACCGGCATGTGGCTTCAACTTCCAATTTCGAGTCTGGTCTGCCCTCTTTAACTCATGCCCAGCATCTTGATGCGCGTAGCTGCGATCAAAAAGGACGCTGGGCATGAGCATGGTCTGCCATGACAGAGATCATTTAAGGGTTTGAAATAAGCTCAACCTTGTTCCAGTTATATTTCACGCAAAACTATATAACCTTTGATCCTTCTTTTGTCTCTTCGTTTTTCCAGTTTGAATGAAGCAATATCGAAGCTTTCCAAGATGAGCAAGAACCCTCGTAAAATTCAGCCTAGACTAGGGATCTCATCCCCTGTCACTTCAACGTCAGTGCCTGTTACTGGTAATACCACAGCTAAACCAGGCTTCCAAAAGGCTTCTACATTTGCTTCAAACCAAGTCAATAAGCAGGCGGAAACTGCTCAGGTCAATAGCAACAGCAATAATGTATCAATCTATAATAAACAGGATGTGGACAAGTCTGGAACCCTTAACCCAGGAACGGCCAGCACCATCAGTCCAACGAACCCTGGTTTGATCCGAGAGAAGCCTAGTTGTAGATATCCAACAAGTTCAAGTACCACTGGACCCCTTCCATCAACCCCCAACTCACTCAGCTCTACAGGTATTCACAGGATGTATAAATCCCCATCCTCAACCTCCTTCCCAATCCAAAATCAAAGTGCTTCTCAATTGAGACCCTCATTCGAGCAACCACGTTTTCCATTAAAGCAACCCATTAAGTTCGGTCAAATGGCGTCAGTGGGTGCACCAGCAAGCAATCAGAATCTAGGAATTCATCATCGTTATCATCAAGGACAGACTGCCTTTGCAACACCAGTTTCAACTAACTCACAGTCTTTATCTAAGCCAGCAACTGTGGGTAGTAGGCTTGATTCAGAGCCAAGAACTACAGTGCCTTCTGTACGAACTTTTCATAAGCCAGCGACAGGTGGCCAAGTAAACAGACAAAAGACATCCCCTAATCAGGCTCCTCTGGATAGACCTGATTCAGGACCAAGATCTACAGCACCTTCTGTTCGACCTGCATCTGCAAGTACATCTGTGTACAATGCCTCTGAACCCATCCCAACAGTAAAGCTACCTCCTGCCACCAGCTCCCATCCTTCTCCTGGCCTAAAAGCTCAACAGCAACACTATGCACGGGCTCACACTTCTTCTTCTGCCACCAAGGAGCAGGAACCAAGTTCATCTCAAACGCCTGCTTCTAGGTATGTTCCCCAGCCCCAGGTACTTAATACATGGCCAAATAGAACGCCGGAGCTCATCATGCCCAAGCCCCCAGTCAAAGCCCAATCAGCCATGACACAGCAACAACAGTGGCAGCCTTCATTCCCAGCCCAAGCCCAACCAACAGCAACCGTGCCACTGCCTCTAGACCAAGCTTCGCCAGCCATGGTACATCAACTTGGATTCCAAGTCCCACCAGCCATGACTCGGCCAACCATGGAACATCAACTGCAAGTCCAAGCGCCACCAGCTCAGCCAGCTGTGGTGCATCAACCACCAACCCGACCCCAGGCCCCTCCAGCCATGGTTCAGCCAGCCATGGAGCGTCAACCACCAGCCCAAGCCCTAGCACCACCAGCTCAGCCAGCTATGGTGCATCAACCACCAACCCGACCCCAGGCCCCTCCAGTCATGGTTCAGCCAGCCATGGAGCATCAACCACCACCAGCCCCGGCCCAACCACTTCCAGCTCAGGCCCAACCAGAACCAGCCCAGGTCCAACCACCACCAGCTCAGCCAGCTAGGATACATCAAGCTCCACCAGCCCAAGTCCAAGCCCCGCCAGTTCCGGTTCAGCCAGCTATGGTGCATCAACCACCAGCCATGGTGGATCAGCCTCAGATTCCAGTCACTGTCCACAACTTTGACATGATGGCAGCAGAAGTGGTAAGTTTAGAAATCAATAATTAAAAAATATTTAAACATTTAAAAGATGGAAGTTCGCATTGGCGATAGAATATTCAGTAATCCCCTGGACAGTTTCGCTAATCCTATTGGTGGAGAGCGTATCACGTGGGGGTGTTTCAAAAGTTGATAAAGACCAGCTGGAGCTGTTAATGACCGGCTGGCTTCCGCTCAGGCCTTTTCGCATTGCCTGGCCCTGCCAGTTTTAAACCACCGTTTAAGAAGTCGTATCTACCTTTTTATTCCCTTATTAATTTAGGTTTTACCCATAACCACCGGTGTGTGTTAGCACTGTATACTCAGTACTTCCCCTAGTTCTGTGGAGAAAACATCACCTGTAGGCATATTACTTGGATGGGATTCAAACCCTCGACCTTTGCAATTCTAGAGCATTGTCATTCCAACAAGACCACCGAGATTGCCCGGCAGTTAGAGGCATTGTGAATCTTTACATTGTATCAATTCTGTACTAGAATTTGTACACAAATCTATTACCTTGTTTTGCAGATGACAATGTTCCCAGATGTTGAGCCAGGATACGTCTTGACAAAACTGAGGGAGTTTCAAGACCATCCTACACCTAACCATTTGATGTGTAATCACCTACTGGAGGATGCAAACTACCCCAAGGTCCAGAAGCCAGATGTACACAAGACACCCAGCACAAATGAAAAGAAATCTAAGGTCAGTATTCTTAAAGACACTGGACACTATTGGTAATTGTCAAAGACCAGTCTTCTCACCTGGTATTATCTCAACATGTGCATATTAATAACAAACCTGTGAAAAATTTAGCTCAATTGGTCATCAAAGATGCAAGATAATAACAAAAGAAAAAAACACCATTGTCACACTAAGTTGTGTGCTTTCAGATGCTTGATTTCGAGGCCTCAAAATTAAATTGGTGGAAAATTACGTCTTTGTTCAGAGGGAGCCGTTTCTCACGATGTTTGATACTATCTACCTCTCCCCATTACTCGTTACCCAGAGATACCAACATACACGATTTGGGCGTAGCAAATACGATTTCGAGCCGTGACTACGACGCTACGATAATACTCAATAAAACACGCTAAACAAGCCGCCCAATATAATTTTATTAAATCGTACGATACATGCAAACAACGAATGAACTATTAAGTGGAAATAAAAATTAAGAAAAATATCCAAATAATTGTAACAGAAAAGAAAAAAACACTTTTAATTTTAGAACGCAGTGTTGAATAATAGCGGCGAATTCACTCGAACAATATACGTGTCGCGACGTAATAATTGTTGCGTGCCCTCTGATCCCCCGCTGGCTGGCCGGATGAGTATTTTTACGCTAGTGCATTGCTGCAAGATCGTACCCATTGATCTCTATTACACCATGGGGAATAGTGCACACGTGGGTGAGGAATGAGGTTGTGTGTGAGCTAACGTGTCACAGTAACCTCATTCCTCATGTATCCAGTATTATTGTGCCCACGCTGTCTGTACATGTACTTCATCGAAGCTTGGCACAAAAAGTAAGAAATAATGGCGACAAAAAAGGAGACCTTCTGAACAAAAATACCTTCAACTGAGTGGCCTGTGAGATCTAAGCTAGACAGTTTCCATGTTTTCTTACTAGTAATTGTAGCGCCTATGTCCAGACAATGCCCAAAATACGGACACGTATTTTTTGCCCAAAATCCGGACAGGTTTTTTTTTTTTTTTTTTTCCTCTCCCAATAGCTTGTTGTTGCATTTCTGACCATTAAAACAAAAACATTTAAGTAAGGCCACCCTTTGTTATGTTTTTTTTTTAAAACAAAGTCAGAAGATGAGGGATTGTTTTTTTTCCCCAGATTTTTTTTTCACTGGCCATTATAAACATTTGTAGCTGTTCTGGTGGTGCATACAGAGGTAATTGTTATTTCACGACAATGCCTGAAAATGAGCTAATACGCAGTGTAGAGAGTAATAGAAAGATCGGTTTAGGGAGCCCAGCCCAAGCCACGCTCGCCCTTAACTTTTGGGAGATGCTACTCTTTTTTAAAGTTCAATGTTGGCATCTCTGGTATATGCTGATAATTATCTTGAGTAGTTACCAATAGTGTCCACTGCCTTTAAAGGAAAGGTACACGTTCGGTAATTACTCAAAACAAATATTAACTTAAAAACTGACTTGGTAACGACAAATTGGAGAGCTTTTGATAGTATCAAACATTGTGGGAAACAACTTCCTCTGAAATAAAGTAGTTTTTGAGAAAGAAGTAGTTTCTCACTAAAATAATAAAAGACTTCTAGCCAGAAGTCTTTTTTTCCTATCTGAAAGAACCCAAATTTAGCCAACAAGGGTGTTCTTTCTTTCATCATTTTCTCGCAACTTCGATGACCAATTGAGCCCAAATTTTCACAGGCTTGTTTTTTTATGCTTATGATGGGATACAGCAAGTGAGAAGACCGGTCTTTGACAATTACCAATAGTGTCCAGTGTCTTTAAAGGGACACCTTGCCTTGGATCTGGCGAGTTGGTTTGACTTTGGAAACCATTTGTTAGAAAGATGTTTTAAAAGTAGAAATATAATAATCTACATAAATATGGCTCAAAATTGCACAGTATTTGTTTGTTGTGAAGTAACATGGTACTCTAACTCAGCCCTGATACTTCAGCTTTTAAGGGGCAAGACATTTTTGCCTTGACTTTTTGTATAAACTTAAGGCACCAAGGCAATTTTCAAAAATTTCAAAGGGCATCAAGGCAATCATAAAAAGTTGCGAAGGATACGAGGGAAATTTGAAAAAAGAAAAAAAAACTCTGAGTTGCCTGTAAAAAAATAGGTCTTCCAATTTTTCCATTTCAATGGATTGTTTCATGCACTAACTAAAGTTCTAAACCATCGAGATTAAACTAACTCACTGAAAAAGAAAGCATTCATCTAACTCAACAAATTAAAGAACAAATGTTACAATACACAATAGTCAATTCTTTGTTCAACCCCAAAAATCATTTACAAATTTACCCAGTCAGTTTCCCTTGTGGTTTATATTAATACACAATAAAATAATATTTTTGTTCATAGGGAATCCCACTATTGGTCCATGCACGTTGTGTAGTTTTTCGTAGAGCACTAAAATTCCCACTTAACTGCTCCATTTTGATACGATGCTGACAGAATGGATGCATGCGGTGCGCGACTCGCAGCTCGAATCATGAAATTCATTCTCAAAAATGTATCTTTCAAAATAATGTACTTCGTGATCACCATGAACCAGCCGAAGACCTCGGCTGTAGGCCACGGCGAATAACCATCCATGGTATGCAGATATCTCAGACTTGTATCCCATTACATGTCAAATGGTAAACTAATGATGGTCGCCTAGTATCGATCTCTCTTAATGCATGTTTGTACAACATAAGATCTGGAAAAGAGAATGCACAATAATCAGAAAAAGGGAGATTCAAATCATGAATCCCAGTACCCATTGGTATGTTGCAAAGAACAAAAGGACAAAAGTCTGGAAAAAGGGATGGCACATTAATCAGAAAAAGGAAGATGACAATCATGAATTCCTTTAAAAGGATTAAGATCTGGAAAAAGGATTATGCAATCAGGAAAAGGGAGATACCCAGCATGAGTTCCATTACTCTTTGTCCTGATGAGTGCCTGCATTGCAACGCATCGTGTTCCCTTCTTTTTCTCTTTTTAAGAATTTGAATAATCTCCAACATACAAATTTTCTGTGTTGTTTCAGGGCAGAGGAGATTACATAAAGGACTACTATAAGCTGAAGACATTAACCCCGTATCAAGATGTGATGTTTCACCTTCAGACTGTCTTCACAATGGTGAGTGGTTAAGTTTTTGTTAAGGTCTCAGCTCCTCGTCTTCAAATTTTTCCATCACCCAGCTTCACAATGGACCTTATGCATTGACGTCATCCAGCCCCCCATCTTAGAGGTAAAGCGGTGATTAAACAGTCAAAATGCTCCGATTTGGACTAGTGGCAGACAGGATTGGCCAATGAACAACCTCCCTTTGGCCTCTAGGTGAGGGCGCCCTACTGAAATGACGTCATGTGCATAAGGTCTATACCTTGACCGCTGTATCCAGCTCCACTTATCTGGATGATCTAGTCTTCGATCCTGGTATGATGGTACGCTGCTTTCGGAACAACTCTTTTAAGCTTATTTGAGCTCCCTTTTAAAGGCAGTGGACACTATTGGTAATTACTTGGTAACGAGTAATGGGGAGCTGTTGATAATATAAAACATTGTGAAAAACAGCTCCCTCTAAAGTTAAGTTATTTTTTAAGAAAGAGGTAATTTTCCACAAATTTGATTTTGAGACCTCTGATTTAGAATTTGAGTTCTCAAAATCAAGCATCTGAAAGCACACAACCTCGTGTGACAAGGGTGTTTTTTCTTTCATTATTATATCTCAACTGTGACGACCAATTGAGTTTAAATTTTCACCGGTTTGGTATTTTGTGCATATGTTGAGATACACCAAGTGAGAAGACTGGTCTTTGACAATTATCACTAGTGTCCAGTGTCTTTAAGCCTTTTTGTTTTTCATTGCGTCTTATTGCTGAGTGCCATGATCTAGATGGAATGGCACTATAGAAATCCATCAATCTATGGGAGTATTTGATGTTATATTTGCATCAGGGACAATGAATATAATTTAGTATAATAAAAAATAATATAATATTCGAAAAAATTCTTTATTTTGTTAAAAAATACAGTTGTCCTTGGACTCAATACGACATGTGCTTAGTCTTCACTTTCATCACTACGCGCCTACACGAGTTTGCCTGGAGGAGATTTTACTTACAAACGAGGCGATACGAAACATCTTAAAACGACCAAAGAACATTACAAATGATCAACGTAAAGTCAAGGTGAACATCACAACAAAAGGTAAGTGCTTTCAAAACATTTGAAGTTGTTCAGTTGACTGGCACTGGTCTTGGGCCAGTTTCATAATGCTGTTCAGAAGAATATACAGCTCAGCAGTTTTCTCTGCTGAGCAAAAATTGAGTGGGGCACCACTCACAGCAATGTAAACTTAATGTTATTTTGGCTGGTAACCTTTTCCTGTTAAGCAATACTATTTTGTGCTTAGCCCAGTGCTCAAATTTAATGGCTCTGCTTACTGTACGACGCGACAAATCGGCGCTTACTAAAAACAGGTAATGCAGCACTTAATTGTATCACACGACATAACAGGAAATTTTTGCTTGTGTGCGCCACTTCTTGCATGCTCCACGTTCAGGGCATTCTTAACTTACACAGCTAGCGCAGAAATAAATGCAAAGTGCAGAATTTGGCGGTAAGCATAGCCATGAAATTGTTTTTTTGTTGGGTTCTATCTGTGACAGACAAGTGCCTTGAAATTTGCATCAAGGATGAAGAATATTATGAAAGCGTGTCAGTTGCCGTCTGTAATGCGCAAGAACGAGGAAGCTTAAAGACAGCAGACACTATTGATAATTACTCAAAATACCTATTAGCATAAAACCTTACTTGGTAACGAGTAATGGGGAGCTCTTGATGGAATAAAACTTTGTGAGAAACGGCTCCCTCTGAAGTAACGTAGTTTTCGAGAAAGAAGTAATTTTCCGCGAATTTGATCTCGAGTCCTCATAATTAGATTTGTGGTCTCAAAATCAGGGAATTGAAAACACACAACTTCGTGTGACAAGGGTGGTTTTTTTGTGGGTTTTTTTCATAGTTGTCTCGTAACTTCGATGACTAATTGAGTTTAAATTGGCACAGGTTCGTTATTTTGTGCATATGTTGAAATACACCAAGTGAGAAGCTTGGTCTTTGACAATTACCAATCGTGTCCAGTGTCTTTTAACCGCTGTATTGTTTTTATTCTCTTCCAGACAGAGAGGGGAAGCCAGTGCAGAATCACATTACCATTCAGGTATTAAAAGGACGGAGAAACGTGGGTAGTGGAAGGGTGGCAGATCGAGATCTTCAGAAAGAAATCGAGTATTATAAGGAGTATACTAAGAACAGCGCTGTGGTGAGTAACTAGAGAAATGGTCGGGGGTGGTGGGTTCACTTCCTCTCCGAGTGTTTTTGACAATTTTTTATTTTATTTTTTTACAATTTCAAATTGAGTTGTTGACGTAAGTGTTATTTAAGGAGATACAGTATGGTCCTTTAATAAATTTCTGGATATTATTGTTTGTAATTTTTTCATTGCTAATTTGTGACTTACAAGGGTAATTTCAAAGTTGTGTGACTTACTTTTTCAGCTAAAAGAACTCCGGAAAAGTTCTTGGTATTCAGTGCATATACACATTTATAAAGGCATACAATATTCTTAATCCGATGCAATTTAATACCTCTTAATTCATTGCTGTATCTGCTGCTATAAAGAAGGATTTGTACTGCCCCTAGCTAAGGGGCAATCTTGGTGGTTTGTTTGATAAGACATCTTCTCTGGAACGGCAAAGATTGAAGGTTCAAATCCCGCCTGAGTAACATGCCTTACATCAGTGTTTGGATGAAACGTAATTTTATTCTTTATCCATGCTGCAATTTGTTTAATTGTTGCTCTTTCTTTGAAACCTTTTGATTGTTGTTGCTTTAAAAATGTTTTCTACTGTAGAATATTTATCCATAAATTAATACTAAGCACAGAACAATGTGTGACAAGGGTATTTTTTCCTTCATAGTTATCTCTTTCATTATTATCGCAACTTCGACTACCGATTGAGCTCAAATTTTCACAGGTTTGTTATTTTATGCATACATTGAGATACAGCAAGTGAGAAGACTGGTCTTTGACAATTACCAATAGTGTCCAGTGTCTTTAATTGTACCATCTGGGAGGTTCTTGGTCCAGAGTAAAGGGAACCCAGACCCACAAGCTATTTACAGGAATGTTTCTGTCAGTCAAATCTCATCCCTCGTACCAGTAGCAGGTTTTTGATGTATACTGTTTCTTATATGATTTATTACAGGAGAAGGATTTGATGTTTGCGATAAGCATGAATGAGAATGAGTATGAAACGGTTAGTACATCGGAACATAGGACACTTAGCCTTTTTGAGCAATGGTGAACACTATACGGGTGCTTTGGTCTTGGTGTGTACAGACAAATTTACCCAAATACAATAGTGTCAAAGTATTGTGTCAACCTTATCTCAAAATGGCATATTGTCAGTTCAGGATTTGACCTTTATTTTGACATTTTGGGTTCAGCGGAAGTAGGTCAGATCTCCCAGCCCATTTACAGCCGCTATGGGCATTGTTGGAATAAGCCGCTTGTGGCTGCTTAGTCTTTCAGGGAGTTTAGGGATTGGTAGATCAGACAACTTATTGGTCAACAAATTTCCGCAAGGTTATTTGTGTTTGTTGTACTTATTTTTCTTTCCTCAGTTGAACAATTTGCACAGTAAAAGTATCTTTACTCACCATCTACCTCTAAGACCCAGCCGTCGATTTCACAAAGAGTTGGGACTCATCTTATCTCGAGTTAGGACGAGTAACTCGTCCCAACTTGGGATTAATCTTAAGGTCTGCACGCTACAGTACAGGGTTGGGACTCGTCCTAAGTCATAAGATTAATCTTAAAGTTAGGAAGAGTTTTGTGAAATCGACGGCTGGTTGGATTCCCACATGGGGAACTTACCATGTGGATTTGACTTTCAGCCCCGTATACCTGACTGCTAAATGGTTTTCCTCCCTTGTCTTAAACTAAAACTCCCTTCTTTGTCATCTCTCCATGAATTCTAAAGCTAGTATCGTTTTTCTGACAGTTATTCCGGTGAGGTTTGCCGTAGCACCATGTTTCAATCTCTCTGTTCTGAAAAGAGTTGTCAACCTCTGGTTCTTTTGTAGAACCATTACCACCCAAATGAGATTCACACATGGTGCTACGGCAAACCCTCATCTCAATCTACCCCCACCATGCAAAGTTCCAAATCCTACTGAGCGTTCCTGGCTTCACAACCAGAATGAATGACTGACATGAAACATAATAATTTTGGAGGGATCGGATTTGTTGATAGGAGGGTCAGTTGATCGAGTGTGGATGCTGCTACGCCGAAGTACCCTTTGAGAATATGGTGCAATGTCTGGATGGGCATCTCTTCTGCTCAACGTGTCTTCAGAGTTACGCCCAGCAAGCCGTGTATGGACAGGGCAAGGCACTGTTGATGTGCATGACGGATGGCTGTGACAGTTCCTATCCAAGAGGTACTAGTTAGGGTACTAGTTTAGGTACTTGTTTAGGTACTTGTAAGGTACTATTTATTCATTTATTTATTTCGTCAAAACCTAAAAAAATGGAGAAGATAAAAAGCTTTATAATAATTACATCAAAAATACAAAATAAGGGACATAAACACGCAAGTAAAGAAACAGGATAACCCTGACACTCTCGTACGACCCCCAGACCATCTTGACAAAGTATGAAACAAAAAGATTGTCAGAACGATCTGAGTAGCAGACCGAGAGTATCAAGGTCATCACATTCAAGAAACTGACAACGGAACAAAACTGTTTTGCACTATCACAAATACCATGGTTGACTGACTTTACATACTTAAGTTTGAGAATATAGTTTGAGACTCGTCAAGTCTCTTCCCTTTCTTTTAACACCTAGTCAGCCTGACGATGACTAGAGCAGACTAGTCGAAATGTTGACACCTATTAAAGGGTATATGTACTTTTTTCTAACAAAAAAAACACAATGTCCCTAGATTTACATTAAACTTACACAGTTTGAAGATTATGTTAGTAGAAGGCTTCCCTTGAAATTTTACGTACTGAGGTGCTGTAGTTTTTGAGAAATGAGTAAAAGTAATAATTTTCGTCTCAGTTTTATCATGTAACAATCGTATTAACCAGTTATGCTATGGTTTTGGTATAATATCATAATTGGTCAAGGGGATTTTACATGCTAACATAATTTTGGTCTCATGAGACTGTGTACATTTCCTTGTGTAACATTGTCTTTAGAATAAATGTCACAAAACCAGGAAGGTGTTCCTTCACTAAAAAATGAATTGTAATGTATTTTCTTTCTCCAATCCTTGGAATGATATTCTCAGTTCAATTAGAGAAGTGCCTGAAGTCGAAAGATCTAGTGAAGTATGATGAACGTGTGCAAGAGGAGTGTATCCAGCTGGCTGATATAGAGGGCTTTGTCAAATGTCCGAGCTGTGACTTTGGGGCCCTCTTGGACCCGGGAGATAAGGTCTTCAAGTGCCAGAAAAGCGGTTGCATGAAGGTACTTTTTTCCCATTTTTCTTGAGTAGAATTACTCTTTTTACTTTCCGTTTCTCTTGATTGTAAACTTTTTTTCTTCTTCTTGTTCCATGATAAGTTGCTTATTCCACCCGTTATGTATTTTCAAGTTTGTAATGTTATTTAATGAAAAAGCAACCATATTAATTGCTGAATATTCATGTTGTCTGGAAATCTTTTTAGGAGTCTTGTCGACTTTGCGGTGGGGATTGGGCGGAACACTTCGGGAAACGATGCGAGGAGATTGAGCAGAAGAACGAGACCAGCCTCAGACTCTCTTAGTAAGATGATCCTTTCCATCTCTTGATCTTATTTATTTTATTTTATTTTATTCAACATCCAACACCGCAACAGGACGGACAAAATAATTAAACATTACAAAAACAGTAAAATGTAACAATAAGGAAGTGAACAAAACATAAAAATACACACATGGCAAGAAGGTAAAAACCCTCAAAAAGAACATAAAAAAACAAAATGGACTAGGTATGATGAGTAAGAGGGAGGGCTGGAGCACTTGCTTGACTTGGACTTTGAAGGCAGAGATGGATTGGTGGAAAATGTCGATGGAAGGGTTGGTTTGGGTGATTGAATTAAACAGGGAGGTTGGTGTATGAAGCCCTTATGATAGTAATGAAAGATGTAATTTCAGATTTTCTGTGTTGATGTAGCATAAAACCCAATAAATTGATAAGAGTTTATTTGTGAACTTGAAATCAAATAAATTGATTATTTTTTTGTTTCAGTGAGGAGCGAATGTCTCAGGCTCAGATCAGAACTTGCAATCGATGTAAGACGGGAATCATGAAGGACCAAGGCTGCAACAAGGTAGGTTTTCTAAAGTCACTGGCCAATTTCATAAGACTTTGCTCACCATAAGCAAATAATCAGCGCTTACAAAGCAGGAAATCCATTGGTAGGAAAGTTTCTAAAACAATCATTTCTATTAAATTTTGTGATAATGGTAATGCTATCTAACCTTTATAAGGTTACTGTATGTTTGCAAATATATCATTTGCATGATGTGTGTGAAAAAGATTTAAGAATTGAACAGAACTGTAGTGTGGGGTTCTGTCACAAGAGGGCTCTGTATTTTATGGTATTATTTGGTTAAGTACATGACACGTAGCTAAAACATAAGGCTGGGGGCGTTGCTCTTTGTCATTGACCACATAGGGAAGTATTAACAGGGTTTCTTTTGTACGTTATTTCTTGCATAGTAATGAGGTGATTTTGTATGGGGAATCTTACAGACAGTGGAATGTCTGAGGTTCAGATCCGCCCAGCATCTATGTTTAACTTGACTAGTTTCGTGCTGATCTTATTATTTCTAATTATTATTATTGTTATTTTTTTATTATTTTATTCTTTTAACAATACAATAGTTATAAAAACAAGTAGAGGTCGTCCAGGGAAAGGAACAAGTAAAGAAAACTGTCAGCAAAAACGATGTTGCCCTCCCAGACCTTGCTCTCAAAACAATTTATAAACTATACATAACACAGAAATCTAAAATTGTAGTAAAAAAAAAAAAAAAAAAAAAAGACGACAAGTAAAATTAACTGTCAAACAATATGAAAGAGAAGTACCATATACAAACTAATGCCCCTATTTTTTACAGATGACATGTCGTTGTGGAAGCAAGATGTGTTATATCTGTCGTCAGCCCAACATTGATTACAGTCACTTCTGTGCCCATGTACGGAACCCCGGTGAGGGATGTACCAAATGTGTAAAGTGCTCTCTGTGGACTGATCCTGTGGTATGCTCAATCTTTGATTTTCAATCTGTAAAGTTTTAATTCAGGAAAATAGAAAGTCTGTCAAACTTGTTGTAGGAATCGATGTGATTGTCTTGATTGTTTGGGAGCTGTCATCCATTTCAGCTGTTCTAAAACGATTGGGAACTTATACATTTATTTAATTTTTAATTTATTTTTTTTTCCCCTGGAGGAGGAATTTCAGTCAAGTTACTTTAATATTCGAAACTACACAATCTACTGGTAAAACCAACCACTTTTCAGAATTGTACGTACTGGGAAATATGCATATGTGCACATTTTTATGACTGTTTAAGTCCTTGATGGCTTTTCACCCCCCTCCTCATCAAGTTTTTCCCTTTGATCACCATAATTTCCCTTCCTACCATACTTACATGGTGTATTCAGTCTAGTGCCGATTAACAGTACATTTCTTCCTTAATTGCTTTGTATTGTTTAAGTTTATTGTAATTTTTGAATGATTTTTCAATTGAATTGATGTAGATTTTGACGCATTTCAATCTTCTGATTGTGAAGTCTTTTCTCTATTTTGAAATAATGAATAAACCATTTTTCTATCATCTATTTTGATATATTTTTGTAGGAGGATGATAAAAGAGCTGTCGAGGAGTTGGAGAAGGAACTACAAATTGAAAAAGGGAAGATGAATCAAGGTAAGGAGGTCAGAACCCAGTGTAAATATTTCGATTTTTCAATGCCGAGTTCTGCAAGTAACTTCAATTTTTACAAATTTGTTCAGTTTTTACAAATTTTCGGTGTGGGTGTGATTTGTCAGGAGTTTTTCCTTGGCCCAATTTCGTAGAGCTGGTAAAGCAGAAAATATTGCTGAACAGTTTTCTGCTGAGCAGAAATGAGCAGGGTGCCAGTCATAAATTGTAGATGTACAACGGTATTTTGGCTGGTAACCCTCTTCTGGTAAGCACAATTTTGTCCTTAAGCAGCTCTATGAAATTGGTCCTTGTTTGTACTGAAACATTTTACATTGAGCGCCAGATGTATTGACTGTGTTACTTGTTTTTAGTGCCTGCTTAAGCTGGCACTGTATGGCTATTAACTCGGAATGCCCTTTAGTCAACAGTTTCTTCACAGCTCCAGCCATGTCTTTTTTCAGCTGTTTAATACCTAATTGTTGTAATATTTTATAAATTGTTTGAAACTTTGTATTATTTATTGTTTAAATAAATTATGAATTATGTGCAAATTGATCAAACGAGATGCTTTTGCCTTGTGATCTGCTATATTGTATTTTTTTGCATCCAATATTTGTATATTATACACAACATAATAGAGTTGTGTGTGAGAACATGTTTTGGGAATTGAAATATTGATTTGTCAGTAATGGTTTAGGTATATCCATACTGTTGTTGGTATTGTTATGCTCTTTGGATGCCAAACAACCAAAAGTAAAGTACATATAATTGCCCAATTTAATTAGTGTAATTCTCAGAGTGTTCAGCAAGAGTGTTTTCCTAAAGCAAGACCAATATTGCTTCGTCCTTGGGATTGGATGTAAAGCTGTAGGTCCCATGTGTTGTGTAAACCATTAGAACCCTGTGCACTTATTGTCAGCAGTAGTATCTGTGGCATGGTTGGCTACAGATTGCACTTCATCGCCTTCTAAATTGTACAATGGTTCTTTTTAAATTATTATATATTGTGTTTTTTTCTATGTGGTGTATGTAGCCTGAGGTGGTTTGAATCAGAGGCCCTCAGGCCAAGTTTTTTCCTTCTTTTTTTTTCCAGTCAACTTGTAAAAATGTTTGACATATGCCTCTGGCTTTTGTTTTTGCTCTTGTTAAAATATTTTGTGAATGTGTGTTGTTTGTACGTGTTTTTAGTAATGTGTCATAAATAATATTTTAAGAATAATATTAATCAAAAATGTAAAATCAATTGACAAATTCAAGAAAATTTTACAAACATACCTATTTCAACATTAATCAGTTAATTGCATTATAGGTGGCTTTCAGTTTATTTAGTTCAATTAATTTTTCATTTATTTTATTTATTTTCCTATACTGAGTGTTTTTTTAAGCGCTGTGATTTAGTGTGCTAAGTAGAGCGTATTTTAATGCCGTTTATTGTTGTTATTATTATGATTATTATTATTAATGATATAATTAGGATTCTTATTTCAATTTAACTCAACATACCAGTCTTAAAATAATTCACAATTATTAAAATAATTATAGATTGCTATACAAAAATTGCACTTTATTTATTATCACTTTATTCTTTTCCTACACAGCCAAAGAATCTCGAGACCTGTCGACTCCAATCGATCTAGACGGACCGGAGGCAAAAAGGCAGCGAGTCGTCTGACCTCATCTTGAGACGAGATCGTTGTCTTCTTACCATAAAAATGCCTAGTGTAGTCCAGTATAACTTGCCACTATCGCAGTGTCAGCGATGGTTTGACAATTGTATATGAGAAGTGCAAGATGGTTCTGATTTTCTGATTTGCCACGGTTAATTATCAAACATTTTGTTTTCTTTACATACACAAATCCTCCCATGGTGTGGCCACTCAATACCACACTGTGTGGTTTATATGAATAGTTGATTGTCTATACCAGTCTGCAATACAAGGTGTTGTGTAGTAGATGTATCTACTCAGTAAATAGTCAACCCTCCCACTGTTTGACCACTCAACATCATCCGCTGTGGTGTTGAATGATAAACTATGCCAACCTGGAAAATGACATTGTTTGGTGAGTGCATCTTCTCAGTAAATAGTCAACCCTCCCTCTGTTTGACCACTCAACATAATCCACTGTGGTGTTGAATGATAAACTATGCTAGCCTGGAATATGACATTGTTTGGTGAGTGCATCTTCTCAGTAAATAGTCAACCCTCCCTCTGTTAGACCACTCATTATCATCCACTGTGGTGTTGAATGATAAACTATGCCAGCCTGAAATATGACAGTGTTTGGTGAGTGCACCTTCTCATTAAACAGTTAACCCTCCCACTGTTAGACCATTCAGTTTCTTCCTTTGTGGTTTAGAATGATATATAAACTATTCCAGCTTGCAATACGATATGTGGTAAACACATCTACCCAGGGCATACACAGTTGTTTCTTTGCATAAGGTTTATCGCGATTCAGAAACGCAATGCATTGTTGGAAGGAACATGGGGAGGTTTCTATGCAGTTTCTACAACTTGCGCACGCAAAGCCTATACCTTTGTGTGGGTTCAACAGCACCCTCTCTTGATATTTTGCTATTCGCAATAAACCTTATGTTTGTGCAAACCATCCCCACCTAAGTGGAATGGTTTTAACTGTGCGTTCAAACCGTTTGGGAAAAGTTGCAAAGAGTTGGAAGTTTTGCATTGTTAGAAATCCAGAACATGGATTTCAGTTTGCAGTATACACTATGCAAGTGTTATTCACCATTGCTCTAAAAGGCGGCCTTATCAGAAATGGCTCCGACAGGAATGATTCCTGGAGTGTAGCCTTTTGAGAACACGAGTGGAAACTATAGGAGTGCACTATTTGGTTTTGGTGTGACAAAATGCATGCACCCAAAACAAGAAAGCCTTGTCAATCACTATGTAAAAATTACTTATTGTAGGTTACACTACCCAGCAATTTACCTGCTCATGTTTCCATATTGTTGTGTTTGCTGTTAAATTGGTAAATCAACTAGATTTCTTAAGATGGATGGTAGTAGTGCCAACTTCAATTACATGTCTTCAAGTTTGACCACAAGTACCTGTGATAAAAGTGTGTGATTTTTGGAAACCAGAGGCTCGCAAGGCCCGTTTCACCAATAATTAAGTGAGAAATTTGGGTAAATCTCACTATCAGTGTTGTGCCCTCTAAGCAACAACCTTTGGTTGGTTTTTGTGGGGGAAAACACTTGTGTAATAGTACTGATAGTAATAGTTTATACAAATCAATAGTTCTTCAATTTATGACTGACTGGTTTCCCTGGTTCTGTTTATGGCCGAGAAACTGATAATCAAAGTGTAATTAAAATTGAGTCAAAGCGGCACGTCTACTTAGACACTTCATAGAAACTCTATTTTTTATTTTGCAGAAACGAGCCTTTGACAGTTGCAGATTATCACGATGTTTGGGGGGGGGGGGGTTCATTTATACAAGAAACTATCTTTCTTGATCTGTTTACGCTTCCTTGTGTTCCAGGCAGGAAGGACCTTACAAAAGGGTCTCCAGAAATTATGCAATTAATGAGCAAAGTTGTTTCAAGACAACTAATCGTAAAAATGGGAATATTTCTCGGCAATTTCTAATCATTCTACAAGCTTAGAATTGGCTTTTGATGCCCATTGGCTTGGCCTTGGTGCCCTCTTCAACAGTACCCCATGGCCTGTTCTTAGCACTCTCCACTAGACCATGGGGAAGGAAGAGAAGGAGCTCGAGAGGCCCGCCAAACCGTAGAGTAAGGCCGTGTCCGAAACGACGACTTCGGCTACAGCTACGTCTAGATCAGCGCGTATACCAGTGTTGAAGAATAGCAGACGCGCGCGATCTAGCCGTAGCTGTAGCCGAAGTCGCCGTTTCGGACACGGCCTTACAAACAAACAAAAACTGACAGTGCCCTCCATGCATAGACTAAGCACACCAAATAAATAGTAGAACTAAAAAACACTGAGACAACTTATCAACAGCATAATTTCCTTTGAGACATAAAAGTTTTCCTTTTTGTTCACTGTCCTTGTTTTGCTTTTCCAACCATTACTCAATCAAAAGATGCCGATAATCCACTTCTCAGTCGGTCTGCTGAATCCCTCTTTATTCTTGGGTATCCAGACCATTGAAATACAAAAACCACTGTACAAACATTTGTGCCTAAGGGCAGTCTCGTCTTTTTTTTCTAGATGTTCAAGTTGCTGTTCAGAGATGCATGTGGCATCTGCAACAGCTGTGTTGGGTTTAGTGTCAAGTTGCTGTAAAAAACAATGTGTGTAATGGCAGGTTCTTTACTAGTAGAGAATCTGCGGTGTAATCAAGCAGTTGAAGCCTAGAAACCTGCACCATATTCATTATTGCTGTGTTCCTACTAGGGTCCAGCAGACCGTAATAATTTATTTCATATCAAATCAGATAAAAGGCGCTATTCCATCAAAATCACTACATATATAAAAGAAATGAGCATGGACTAGGGTTCACCTCTGTGTTTCTTAAGAGCTTGACAAAAAAAAATAGAGAAAGATTTACAGGCTCACTAAGGATGAAGACCAATTGGTCCAGCTACACTGAATGCTTTTTGATGCGGAACTGTATTTGTACATGGAACATTGAAACAATTGATACATTTTGTTTTTTCTTTTGTGTTGTTTATGAAACTTATCCAGTGAGTAAGTTTTTGTTTCGTTGTTTTTAGATTTCACAAATAAGGTTTAGTTTTTACTTTTATTTGTATAAAAAAATTGTTGCTTAAGTAATTTATTTGCTGGGTCCAGTTAGAGCTGCGGAAGCTTGACAAGTAGCGAAGCACAAATCTCTTTTGCTTACCAGAATAAGGTTACCAGCCAAAATACCATATCACACATACCATCTTTGACTGGTTTCCTGCTTAGTAGAAGATTATTAGTAAGTGTGCAAACATTTCTGTTTGTGCAGCTCTATGAAATTGGGACACAATACATGCCAAACTGCAATTAACAGCATTATATCCGATGTACAACAATTTTGGAATAAGTAGTAAAAATTGGTTACCTTTTAATGGTGGTGTTACTTGTGACGTCACAAGCTTTAAAAAGTACCACAGAGTCCGAACTTCCAGATCCTACAGGCACAACATGAAGGTTTAAACATTATGTTCATGAGTAGGATTTGAAACGTTGCAACGTTGAAATACACTGCAGGAAGGTTTGGGGTAACATCGTGTACATAAAAAGTCTCTCTAGGAGTTGGTTTGGAAGAGATCCGGTGGTGTAAGAACTCAACTGTTCGATCAGTTTGCTCTGATCGTCTTCAGGAGAGAAATATATATATATTTATATATTTTGATTGTTCTTTGCGTTTATATGCCAGGAAGTATTGTTGCTTCCAGAATCTGTCAAAGAAACCATGCCTTATCTTTTATTGTTTGTTCCTTGTTCACGCAGGACTCGTCATAATATAGCACGTCACCAAGAGTTTTGCTCTGGAGAGGTTACATTTCAAATTTAGCAGGCAAAATGAAATGTGAATTTCATGAATCACTTGGTCTTCCAAATAAAGAGCTGTACATTTTTAAGCCAGGGGTGAACCGGACTACCAAGTTAAACAATTGAAGCTTTATATGAGTGAGAAATTAACAAGTGCCGGGGAGACAAGTATGTTGTTATTATCCGATGTCATTTTCTGTTCATCAGGAGGCCAGCACCATGGGTTATCTTGGGTTTTTTTTCTTCTTTTTTTGGTAACAATTTCTTTCAAGAAATGGTTTCATCAGGATTATCTCCTGAGGAGCATAAGTTAATTGTTGGTTTTTTTTTGCTTTTTTGCGGTCAAGGTGAACTACAAACTTGTAACATTTTCAAAAATGATTCACTGCAAAATATGGCTTCTCTAATGTGAAACTTTTTGTTGCGCTCTTTGTGTCCCCCCCCCCCCCCAAACTTTTTTTGTTTAACATTGTACAGATTTCTCACCATATAGTTCTTGAAGAAGAAGATGATGCTTAAATAACGGTTCTCGATAAGCAAGAATGTGCTGGTTACCAGCCATGGATGTAGCAAGATATAACATGGTTATTTGTCTGACAACCTTAATCTGTTGAGCATAATGTTGTTTTTTTGGTGGTTTTTTTTTTTGCATAACAGTTTTAAGAAATTGAGCCAACATTTCATTCTACAGCATTCTTGCTTCTTGTAAAACAACTCGAAGAAAGTAAATGTAAATATGTATAAATTAGTATTTTATTATCATATATCATATAAACAAGTTTAAGAGTAAATGCAAATAGGATCAGAAATTCCTCATTCCTTATCAAAGCCAAATTACTTGTTGTTAAGTGTTGAATGGTGTAAATTTTCAACCATACAGCAGGGCCAGATTACCCAAAAGGGCCTATGTAAGAAATCTTTAAAAACTACAAAAATACAACTGAGAAAGTACTTACACACACATATAACACACACCACACACACAGCAAATTGAACAGGGGTCGATTTCACAAAGAGTTAGGACTAGTCCTAGGAGATATACAAATTGCATGGATAGTCCTAAGTTAGGACGAGTAACTGGTCCTAACTCAAGATAAGACTAGTCCTAACTCTTTGTGAAATCCACCCGGTTTTGGGAAAATTTCATCAGTTTAAAAGTACTATGAACTTAAAACACTGGAGCCTAGGTTCTGCGGAACACTTGTGCCTATGGCCAGATAGTACAGTACACTTGTACTTGGAGCCTATGCAACACTGAAGCCTAGGACGCACGAAACACTACCTCTGCCCCTGCCCTGCATTTTAATAACGAGCCTTTCAAAAAATTGTGGGCTGCGACAAAAAAATGATGTTCGTTATGATAAAGTATCATATTCTTAATAATTAATTGTTTGAATCTGAAAGCTCACTGATTGTAAAGTTCATACTAGCACCAATCCCTTGGTAAATTCTTTCTATTTGAAATACTGTTAAAGTCAAAGAATCAAGATAATTATTTTGATTGCCTCACTGAAACAAGCCACTTTTGTTCATGTTTCCTCCAAAACACAATCACAATGTTTGAAGATTTTCTCAACTTGGATGAAGGTTCTTTTGAAGGCAGTGGACACTTTTGGTAATTGTCAAAGACTAGCCTCCACAGTTGGTGTATCTCAACATATGCGTAACATAACTAACCTGTGAAAATTTGAGCTCAATCAGTCATCGAAGTTGGGAGATAATAATGAAAGAAAAAAACACCATTGTCACACAATGGTTGATGTACGCAAGTTCTAAATCTGAGGTTTCGATATCAAACTCATGGAAAATTACTTCTTTCTCGAAAACTGTGTCACTTCAGAGGGAGCTGTTTCTCACAATGTTTAATATACCATCAACCTCTCCCCATTACTCGACACCAAGAAGGGTTTTATGCTAATAATTATTTTGAGTAATTGCCAATAGTGTCCACTGCCTTTAAGTGATGTACTTTTCACTTTTCAAACTAGGAGATAGTTACAAAGTATTAAAAAGTTTACTCTAGAATGTATGCGCTTGACTCCAGCAGAAGGTTGCTATGCAAAAAAAACACCTTAACTTTGTGCAGTAGTAAAACAAGTTGGTGGTTTGTGAAAGGCAGAGATTTTCACACTTTGGTTGAATTATATTTTGGTATTCTTTTTTTTATTGAGGTATTCAAACTATGCAAAGTTTACTGTAAAACTTATGCATTAGACATTGACTGCGCCTTGTGAAATAATGTGGAACCCAGGGTGTTTAAATTAATTAGTTTTCCATTGTCTCAAATCAGATTTACTTGACATCAAAAACTTGATCATTACAACCTTAACCTTCTGTACTGGCCGCAAATAAATAAATTTTTACGACCATTGGGGAAAACTTGCAAATGTGGCAGTAGATAAGGGTGGTAATTTGGACTACAGCCCTGGGCCCAATTTCATGGCTCTGCTTACCGTAAGCACAGAATCGGCGCTTATGGAAGCAGGGAATTATGTGCTTTTGGCAGGCGGGTTAGCGGGCGAATTTGGGCTTCTGCGTGTGCGTAGTCAACGTTACTAGGCATTCTACGCTTACAAGGCTAGCGCAGAAATTCGGCGCATGCACATAAGCAGGGAATTGATCGTAAGCCGGAATTCGGCGGTAAGCAGAGCCATGAAATTGGGCCCTGGTCGACTCAAATTGTGTCCAGTACAAGCCTGCATGTACATTCACATGTTGAAACACTTTTTTCATGGTTTCAGGTCCTTACTTAAATCTATAACCATTGGGAAAACTGAGAATGTTACAGTAGATAAATTGTATGTTTTGTTGGTTCTCGTCACAAACCATTGTTATTTGGGACTTCCTCAAACTTCCTGAAGAGGATATGTTAGGAATGTCAAGAAGTAGGATTTGAAACTTTGCAAGGTGGGAGTATACTCAGGTGAGGTTTGTACAGTAGTTGGTTGCACCATGGAGAGTTGCACCATGTGTAAATCTCTTTTGAGTGGTGTTGGTTGTGAGAAGAACCACCGATTGACAATAATTTGTTAATGAAGGATTATCACTGCTTATTATTACATTGATCAAAGAAAATATTTCCTTCTTAGTTTAAATGCTGCAGTTAAATCAAACAACTCTCTCATATTATTCATAAAATATTATCAATAAAAGAACCGAGACAGGAGTTCGTTGAATTTCAAATTGCAATTGAGCGTCTTTTATTTATCTGGCTTATTAAGATTGATCAAAGAAAACATTTCCTTCTTAGATTAAATGCTGCAGTTAAATCAAACAACTCTCTCATATTATTCATAAAATATTATCAATAAAAGAACCGAGACAGGAGTTTGTTGAATTTCAAATTGCTATTGAGCGTCTTTTATTTATCTGGCTTATTAAGATTAACATTAACAGCTTTACATGCACCCATTTCGGTTCGACACAAACACCATCATTACATTTCCTTCATAAGTCTCAGTTTTATTACATTTTTACAGTTGGGACTCCACACTTATTTCAATTAGTAACCTTCCACCAAGTTATATTGCTCTAGATTTGAACTTTACGGAGGCAACAAAGGCGATCACTCTTCAAGGGTGTCATTCTAGTAATAGTTTGTTACGGTATCCTAGAGATATTCAGATATCCTAGAGATATTCAGATATCCTAGAGATATTCAGATATTCAGATATCCTAGAGATATTCAGATATCCTAGAGATATTCAGACATCCTAGAGATATTCAGACATCCTAGAGATATTCAGATATCCTAGAGATATTCAGATATCCTAGAGATATTCAGATATCCTCGAGATATTCAGATATCCTAGAGATATTCAGATTATGAAGAACATGGTGCATTTTGACAGTAGAGGCATAAACACATGATTGTATGCACCAAGCGAGATGGTTTTTCTCTTGTCACCACCTATGAGATACAAGTGAGTTCAAAATGTAACTTGATCGTTCAAAATCAGACTGTGTAAGGCTTCATTTTGACAGAGTTGTACTATTTTTTCTTCTTCGATGTAACAAGATATTTAAATTAAGAAGAACACAGTCCAATTTGACTGAAGCGGCATTAACACATGTAAGATATATGTAAAAACAAGATGGTTTGGCTTTTGTAACCACTTACAAAATATCAGTGTATTCAAAATCAGCCTAAACTGTGTAGGGCTTGATTTTGATAGACTTGTAAAATCTTGTTACAATTCT